>NC_037357.1:36919578-37274655 GCF_002263795.3 Bos taurus | reverse complement strand
GTGTGTTTTAAATTCTGACACAGAAGTCGGAGCCATAGGGTAGACTGCAACATAAGCATAGTTTGTTTTCTAACTCAGATAATTGCAGGCTGATTTGTGTCTTGATTTATGATGAGGGCTTTTTGCTGTTAAAATAGTTTTATATTCAACTGCCTTGGTTGTGATGGAATAAAAGTTGCACACTGATAAAAATGGTAATTTTCTTCTATGATGATTTTGAAGCTTTCTGTAATAGCTGATAAAAATAAAGACAGGGTTTTGGTGAATGTGATCTTTGGGGAACAAGTGTAATTTTTTGCGGCTGGCATCATTTAAATCTAATAAGTACCCTCAAAACTGAAGTGGAATCCTAATTTCTTTTTGACTTAAAGAAATGACATAAGTGATACGTGATTAAGGAAAAGGCTTCTTGTGTAAGGCTGAGGTTTTTTAATGATTACTTTAAATACGTATATAACAGTACAGCATTAAAAAGGTGGTATAAAAGGTTGCATGGTATAAGATCTCCTTGCCACCCTGTCCCCAGACAACCATTTCTCCCTGAAGGCAACCATCATTATCAGTTTCTTATAAATCTGTGAGTGTGCATGTGTAATTTTGAAATTGTGAAATGTTCATAACAGAAAATTTTCTGTTTTAACTATTCAATGTGCAGTTTAGTGACACTGAGTACATTCTCTTTGCTGTGCAGCCATCACCACTGTGTATCTCCAGAGCCCTTTTATCTTGCAAAACTGAAATGATACCCGTTAAATGAGAACTCCCCACTCTTCCCCACTCTCAGCCCCTGGCAATTGCTCATCTACTTTGTCTCCTATGAAATGGACTATTCTAGATACCTCATATTATTGTATATTTTTCTATATGTGTTTATGTATATATCTTATGTGTGTGTTTTTTTACCAAATAGTAAAACACTGTGCACATTTGCACAGTTTGCTCTTTTTAGTTAATATATTTTGATGCTTGTGTGATGTGAATTTCCGTAGAGACATGTCACTCATTTTAAGGGTTGAGGTAGTAGTCCATTATGGATACACCATAATTTCTTAACTGATTTTCTCTTGATGGATATTTATGTTTCCAGTGTTTTTTATTTCATATGTTGTAGTGAATCATCTTTTATATAATACCATTTTTCACAGCCAAGTTTATCTGTAGGAGAAATTCGTAGAGCTGGAACTTGCTGGGTCAAAGAATATATGCATTTTAAACTTTGATAGATATTGCTAAATCAAGGATGGCCTTCCAGTTGCGTGGTTTTAGAGGGGAAAAAAACTACATTTGAGTAGATAAGCACAAATTTGTAGAGATTAGAGAGCTGTTTATTCGGATAGGAAGAAATTATTTTCAGCAGTTAGCATGAGAAAGCAAAACTTCAGAAGCTTCCATTTCACGACCTAGTGTGAACAGAGGAGCTGAGACAGGACCCTTTATTTGGCAAGGAGAACGTCAGCCTGTTCTCATTTGTGGATCTTGAAGAAAATGGAGTGTTTTTATTTTGGTACCGTTCTAACTTGCAGCGGTTCCTTGGGACTCAGGGTTGAAAAGCGCCCGAAGCTGCTGAATGTTCTCCCTTATTTGTGTTGTGACGTCATAAGGAATACCCTGAAAGTATTCAGGACCATATTGCTGTCGCCTTGTTTCTCGTTGACTGTGGTACTCTATTGCAGTCCTTTTTTCACTTACCTTGGACTAATTGAGCATCTGTTATTTGTCACTTCCTGCCCTAGATGCTGGGGACTGTTCATACACTCAGTGATTTTCTGGTCTAAAAGACAACAGGCCAATACGCCTTTATTTTACAAGGGGCTAAAGGTGACAGTGGCCACTTAGAGTGCACGGAAACATTAGATCCCACCTGGACTCCCAGGTAGCGTCAGGGAAGAGACTTCTTTGAAAAATGACCCCCCCACCCAGGACCTGAATGATAAGGCACCATTAAATTCCAGGAGGCACATGCAGAGGAGAGGGCTGTGCGTCTGGAAGCTCGGACGGGAGGGAACTTGGAGAGTTCAGGGTGGGAGGATGGGGCAGCAGGGGGTCTCAGAGAAGTTGCACTGGCAGGGATGCTGGTGGCAGAGCAGACCCAGCTGGCCTGGCTGTGCCAAATAGGCTCAGTCTTCCTTCCAGCGGCCTCACTCTGAGAGGGTCCTGAGCCCCAGGAGGTGGTGGCAGGTGCTCCAGCCACCTGGCCTGTCCCCCCAACCCCCGGGTTCTGGAGGCCATCTGCCCATCAGACCCCAGGGGCTCCCGTTCCACGTCTCCTCCTCAAACCTGATCCTGGAGACTGAGAGGTTGCCCATCCCCCGAAGGTGATGGAGCTACTCCCCAGACAGGCCAGTTTATAACCTTCGGAAGTACTTTGCGAATTCCCAGGATGGTGCCCTACCGCAGGTGACATTCTGCAGCTTGTGCTTTTTACACACTCCTTGGCTTTTGAGCCTGGGCCGTGTTGCTGTGTGCAGCCCTTCATTCATTTAACTTGTCTCCTTGTGCTGTGGAAACATCTTTACAACCGAAGTCCCACCAGAGCCCTGAGGGAGAATGGAATTGTCGAGAAACAAGGATTGACATCTGGTTTATGTTTACATCCTTCGGCTCTATTAACTGAGAAGATATTTTTATTTCGGTGTTTGTGAAAACTTTCCACAAAAAAAAGGCATCCATTTTCTAGACTTATTAATAGAGCAGTCCGAAGGTTTTATTTTTAGTTTTGAAAGAAATCAAAGCAGGCTTCTGAGATAGGCACATTTTCCCTCATTCCCATCTCCTTTTCATGTTTTGCTGCTAAGACAAACATGAGCACTTTTCAGCATGAGCTGGCTGTCTCCATGTAGATTATTTTTGAAAAATGTAAGCACTTGGGTTTTTCTGGGGTTTCTACTGGTACTTAAGTTTTGACATTTCTTTGAAAAGTATTTTAAATCTGTATATACATTTTTAGTAATTTGTTTTTAAAATACAAATGTCTGTGTTTTGGGGTTTTCTGTTTTTGTAAACAGCAGAAGGTATTAGTCTATATTAAGTACTAATTTGCTCTAATATTTTCAGCTGTTTTTGGAATTACACTTGGCAAAAAAAAAGAGACAAATGTCTGCAGTTGTGACAGTTTGTCTTTTTGTTCCTTTTAACTCCAGAATAAATAATTCTAGTGAATTTTTTTCTAGGCTTGTAAGAACACAGGAATGATTTGAGTCATTGTAATAAGTAGTTAGGCAAAATTGAAAGTCTTTTTTTTCAGTGGTATGACCCTGTAAGAAACTGTTAATACAGCCTGTGAGCAACTGTGTAAAATTTCTTAACCACTCTTCCAGATTGTTTAAGACAAAAGAAAATGAACAACCAAACAAAAATACTGTTCATTATGCTCTTTATTTTTAATTACATAAGTAAAGCATCATTCTAGGAAATTTAGAAAATGCATGTGGAAATTACTCTGGAGATTCCAGCATGCAGAGAAAACTGCTGTTACTGTTTGGTGTGTATCTTTCTAGAATGAGGGTTCTGGCTCAAGTTTGAGAAGTTAGGGGTTCTGTAACCTTGGATGTATACTTGGCCTTTATTTTTACTAACCTCTCAGTAAAAATTTAATGCCAGATGTAGGCAGCAGACCATGGTAGTGTTAGGAGTACCTGTGCTTTTGTCCCCAATAGAGAGCAAAGATGCTTTCATATAGTATTCCATGCAGTTACAGAGATTTCGAAATATTGCTCGTGTTCATCACAACTCAAACTTAGTTGTCAGACTCACTTCCAGATCTGGCTATTTATTTAGTGGTTTACTAAAGAGGCACATATTACTCTTAATACCAATTCTCAAAGTAAGTTGTTAATCAATTTCTATTTATTTTATTTTATGTATTTGAAAACATCCTTCTGAGGAGTGGTTCAGAGGGCCAAAGTCCATTATGCCATGCAACTCCAGATATAAGAACAGCCAACATTTGAGTGGTCGCTGTGCCAGGGAAAGAGATCAGGAAAGCCCTAAAACACAGGTGCATTAAAGAGAGACAGAATGACGTGAAAAGTGAGTTTAAATTACTATATCAAATATTTTTTATGAACACATTAATATTTTCCAGATCCTGTGCAAAGTGTACTACAACTGGCAAATAATAACCTAAAGGTTACCTTTGCTATTGGCATTTTAAATATCCTTCTAGAGTCTTCTTTACACACCTGTGTATATGTGTCTGTGTTTTACTTATCAAATATTTATTTGTTTTTTGGCTGCACTGGGTTTCAGTTGCAGCACATGGGATATTCAGTCCTCGTAGTAGCATGCAGGATCTTTTAGTTGTAGCATACAGGATCAAGTACTCTGACTAAGGATCGAACTCGGGCCCCTTGCATTGGGAGCATGGAGTCTTAGCCACTGGACCACCAGAGAAATTCCTACATGTTGATTGAGATAAATGGGATCATATAGTATGTACTGTTGTAACTTGCCTTCTTTCCACACTGATAATGCCATAGATATCTTTCCATGTCAATAAAAATACGTATCATCACTTTTCTCTACAATAAAAATAACTTGTGTTTTCTAATTATAAAAGTAATAACTGTTTTGTGGGGAAAAAATGTTTTTTAGAAAATATGGGAAGAGGAAACGGAAGGATTGTCCATAAAACTGACATCTACACATAGATAATGTTTTTGTGCCATCATTTTTAATGATCACCTGACATTTTATTGATGGCTCTATGTTGATTTAATTAGAGCTGTTTCCATTATTTCTGTGCTTTCATTTCTGTGTGGCTGTGTGCTGACCATTCTACTCTGTGCCTGTGTCTCTAGCTTGCATCTCTAACCTCTTTTTTTGTTTGTTTTCTTAATTACTTTATTTTAATTGGAAGATAATTACTTTACAATATTGTGATGATACAATATTGTGATGATTTTGGGCATCTCTAACCTCTTGAGCCCTGCATTGGATGGCCTCTTCAGTCTTTCCCCCGGAGTTGCTCCTAGCCGTCTCAAACTTAACAAGTCCCAAACAGAACTCTTGCTTTTTTCCCTCCTTCAATTCTGCTTTGGACACGACTGAGCGACTATACACCAACAATGGGTCTGCTTCTCTTCATAGTTTCTGTTTCATTAAATATCATCAGCATCCGCCCAGTTACCAGTCTAAAATTCTAGGAGATGTCCTAGGTTCTCACCTTCCTCTAATCCACCAGCAAGTACTATGGGCCTCCACATTCAAAATGTACCTCAGAACCAACCACTTGTCACCACCTCCACTAAGACCTCAGTCCCCACCACAAGTCACTTCTCAGACGGATGCTCTAAGACTTCAGGTCACATACTGAGCAGCTTTCTCACCCACACTTGGAAACAGCTACATCCTTCATAGGCCTTTTTTTTTTTTTTTTTTTTTTTTACAGTGATACTTAATTCTAAGTGATTAAATTTTTCCACGTACAAGTACTGGGTTCCTTGCTGCTCTGTGTTGAAGAATCTGCAGTTCATCAGGCTGTCATCCAGTCATTCATCCCATGACAGAATTAAGTGTCTACCGTACCTGGGGCAGTGTGGTAGGCAGGCTGTAGGGTGACCGACACAGAGTGGCATCTATTTTGCATGGAGCTCAAGTGTGACTGGAAAGAGAGACTTTAAATAATTTCGGAGAGACAGACTTTAAATAATTTTCAAGTGATTATGTAATTACAGTGGGTTCAGTGTTCTAAAGGAGGAGTTGGAAGAGGGTTCACTGTGATCATGTGTAATGGAGGAATAGCCCAGCCTTGGGAGGGATATGGAGGCCCGCCCTAAGGAGGCAGTGCTGAAGTGAGGGACCAAGGGGGCAAAGCCCAGAGTGGAGGAGGGCTTTCCAGGTGGAGAAGAGTACCTGTGAAAGCCCCGAGTCTGGCCAGAGCTTCATCAACTGAGATACTTAAGCAGGCTACGGCAGAGCAGGGGTTGGGAGCTGAGATGCAGGCTGAGTGGCTGACAAGGTGGGTGCAGGATTTTTGACATTAATGTCATAATAGTAGGGAGCTATCAAAGGGTTAGGCTGTTTGGATTTTGATTTTATAATCAAAGTATTACAGCCCCTTGATAACAGCATAACCTCAAGGTTATGGTGAAAACAACAGTCTAGCCCTCTCCTCTCCTGTTCCATGACCCAGAGATGCGATGCCAGCTTTACATGGTGTCTCCTTTGAGTTTCTTTGGTTACTGTCAGAACTAAATTGTATATTTATGTGTCTTTCTTGATTTGACAACGTTGGGGAGTTACAAAAGAAGACAGCTTACATTACCTCCCTTTCTGGCATTCATATTCACAACAGTGGTTCCTGTTCCATCACCTTTAGTCCATAAAACACTTCCCCTCTCTGGAAGGGGATATAATAACCCTGGATCAGTAAAAATGCTAAATGTTTACCTTTGATAACTAAATTCCAGAGTAAGGAGCTGGTGTAATGATCACCTGAAATGGTGGCAAAATATTTGCTGTTGTATTTTCTGTTCTCTTTCATGTCAATATAGACTCGTGGAATTTTACTTATTAAATGTTTTACTCTGCAGCCAAAGTCACTATTCTTTCTTGATCAAATTATTCCAAATGTGGCCAGTGAGATTCCCTTTATGCTGGCACCTGTGTCATCTTGGCATACCCTTATTAATTAGTCTTTGAGTGATTCTTTGCTTTCTGGGATAAGACATTCCATCCCAATGTGTGCTTTTCCTAACCCAGAACTGGTTCCAAGAGTTCTGGATCCTTTTAGTGGGAAATGGTATTTAGAATTTCAGTGTTAGATGTGCACACTCTTACTGGGATGCCATTGTATCTATGATCTTTCAGTGGACAAAGCTAGAAAACATACTGAAAAGCTTTCTTACCTCACAAATACATAACGATGTCTACAATGGAAATTAACATTAGAGGGTTTGTCATTAAATTAACATTAGTGGATTTGTCTTCAACTTTATTTTACCCTTATATATCTTTTTCTTACACAAAAAAAGTTCATTCCTAATTAACATTAAAGGTTACTTAATCTTGTAATATACATAAAATAATTATCAAATTATAATGTCATTAGTACTACGAAAATAATAATTATGAATGAAGTTTCAGATTTCTTCTTGTCCTTAGGATATATCTTACCAGGGACGTAAAATCAAGATTATTGTGTTCAAAAACCACCTGGAGGATTTGCTTCTAGTAGTAGTGAGGTAGCTCATTTTGGACTACCTCCCACCTCCTTGCAGATAACAGCTAACAACTCAAGACAAAAATAAAAAACCACTTGTTTTAAGGCACTAGAGAGAGACTGAAAACAGGCAGAAATTAGAGGGAAGTCGATACTTGGAAGAAGGAAACTGCATTAGATGAAAAACAGCTATTTACCCACAGGCAGTCCTCCTCAGTGCTGCTGCAGGGAAACAGAAACTTTGATAGAGTCCTAGACTCGAGGGTTAAGGAATAAGAGGAATGAAGGCAGAAATTCTGGAAATCAGATTAGCCACAGGCAGTGGGGAAGGTAGGCAAATTCTTCATAGAAACTCTACCCAACTCCAGCTAAGGCAGAAGGAATGAATAGAGATTTCACCTGCTGCTCACCACAGGGAAGACTGAAGATCTCTTCAAGAAAATTAGAGCTACCAAGGGAACATTTCATGCAAAGATGGGCACAATAAAAGAAACGGTATGGACTGAACAGAAGCAGAAGATATTAAGAGGTAGCAAGAATACACAGAAGAACTACACAAAAAAGATCTTCATGACCCAGATAACCACAATGCTGTGATCACTCACCTAGAGTCAGACATCCTGGTTTCTGAAGTCAAGTGGGCCTTAGGAAGCATCAATAAGAACAAAGCTGGTGGATGTGATGGAATTCCAGCTGAGGTATTTCAAATCCTAAAAGATGATGCTGTGAAAGTGCTGCACTCAATATGCCAGCAAATTTGGAACACTCAGTAGTAGCCTCGGGGCTGGGAAAGGTCAGTTTTCATTCCAATCCCAAAGAAAGGCAGTGCCAAAGAATGTTCAAACTACTGCACAATTGAACTCATCTCACACGCTAGCAAAGTGATGCTCAAAATTCTCCATAGGCTTCAACAGTATGTGAACAGAACTTCCAGATGTTCAAGCTGGATTTAGAAAAGGCAGAAGAACCAAAGATCAAATTGCAAATATCTGTTGGATCATAGAAAAAGCAAGAGAACTCAAGAAGAACACGTACTTCTGCTTCATTGATCGCACTAAAGCTTTTCACTGTATAGATCACAACAGACTGGAAAATTCTTAAAGAGATGGGAATACCAGACCGCTTGACCTGCCTCCTGAGAAATCTGTATGCAGGTCAAGAAGCAACAGTTAGAACTGGACATGGAACAATGGACTGGTTCCAAATTGGGAAAAGAGGCTGTATATTGTCACCCTGCTTATTTAATTTATATGCAGAGTACATCATGAGAAATGCCAGGCTGGATGAAGCACAAACTGGAATCAAGATTGCCAGGAGAAATATCAATAACTTCAGATATGCAGATGACACCACTCTTATGACAGAAAGTGAAGAGGAACTAAAGAGCCTCTTGATGAAAGTGAAAGAAGAGAGTGAAAAAGCTGGCTTAAAACTGAACATTAAAAAAAAAACAAAGATCATGGCATCCAGTCCCGTCATTTCATGGCAAATAGATGGGGAAACAATGGAAACAGTGACAGACTATTTTCTTGGGCTCCAAAATCACTGCAAATGGTGATTGCAGCCATGAAGTTAAAAGATGCTTGCACCTTGGAAGAAAAGCTATGACCAACCTAGAGAACATATTAAAAAGTAGAGACATTACTTTGCCAACAAAGGTCCATCTAGTCAAAGCTGTGGTTTTCCCAGTATGACTCTGGGAATGATCGTGATTCTCACATCCCAGTCATGTATAGATGTAAGAGTTGAACCATAAAGAAAGCTGAGCACCGAAGAATTGATACTTTTGAACTGTGGTGTTGGAGAAGACTCCTGAGAGTCCCTTGGACTGCAAGGAGGTCAAACCAGTCAATCCTAAGGGAAGTCAGTCCTGAATATTCATTGGAAGGACTGATGCTGTAGCTGAAGTTCCAATAATTTGGCCACCTGATGCAAAGAACTGACTCACTGGAAAAGACCCTGATGCTGGGAAAGATTGAAGGCAGGAGGAGAAGGGGATGACAGGATGAGATGGTTGGATGGCATCACCAACTCAATGGACGTGAGTTTTCGCAAGCTTTGGGAGTTTGTGATGGACAGGGAAGCCTGGTGTGCTGCAGTCCATGGGGTTGCAAAGAGTTGGACACTACTTAGCAACTGAACTGAACATGCCATACGTGAAATTTAATTCAAGATTAATTATGGATCTAAATATAAAGCTTTTAGGAAAAAGCAGGAGAATGTCTTCACAATCTAGAGATAAAGGTTTCTTAGCATACAGAAAGCAGTAATTATTAAAGGGGAAAATGGATACATTGGACTTCATTAAAACTTAAAACTTTTTCTTTTCCAAAGGTAAGATTAAGAAAATGAAAAGACAGAAGTCATTGAGAAGTAGTTGACACAAGTTGTAAATAGGAAAGTCGTATATCTGACAAATGACTTATATCCAGAATACATAAAGAACTCTTTCAATTCAATAATAAAAAAGACAGTCTATTTTTGAAACAGGAAAAGATTTTAGTAAGTACTTCATAAAGGAAGGCATTTGAGTGATGACCAGTTTTCATGTGAAAAAGTACTAACAGTCATCAGAGAAATGCAAATTAAAGCCACAATAAAATACCACTACACACCCACTGGAAGGGCCAAAACTGAAAACTGACAACACCAAATGTTGCTGAGGATATGGGGTGGGGCTGACTAGAAACTGGTGCCAGGGAAACTTTCTGTGACCATGGTAACATCTTTTATCTTGATAGGGTTTGGCTTATACAGGTGCATACACTTGACAGAACTCATCAGATGGTACACTTAAAATTTGTCATTTTACTGGATGTAAATTTTACCTAAAAACGAGTTTTCATCTCTAGTCAATGGTATACATGCTAACTTGTTTGGAGATGAAGCGTACTGGTGAACTTTGAAATGCATCAAAAATAAGATGGATTGATGTGTGGATGAATCATGTCAATAATGGTAGAATCTGGGTGATATATATATGGGTGTTCTTTGTACAGTTTGTTCAATTTTTCTGTATGTTTGAAATTTTTCTTCATAATGTGTTGGGGAAAAGTCACTTGGAATAATTCTTTTTTGTGTGGTTATGTTACTGATTTGATGTAGTTAGCTTTATTTGTTTTCAGTGTTGTGGTTTGCTTTTTCTCTTTATTTGTAGAATACAGTCAAGCCTAATTTAATTGGGGAATTTCTCCTTTAGCAAATTTCTTCAGTTATGATTGTAGAATAACAGAGTTATGATTGTCATAATGATTCTTTATGTGTGTGCTAAGTCGCTTCAGTCGTGTCTGACTCTTTGCGACCCTATGGACTATGGCCCATCAGGCTCCTCTGTCCATGGGGTTCTCCAGGCAGAAATTCTAGAGTGGGTTACCATTTCCTCCTACATGATTCTTTATGTTAATAGTCTATATGCACACTTTATGTACATGTAAACAAAACGTATGGGTTTTATAATTCTGTTTTGTTATACTTATTCCGATCACATGTATTGAAATGAAATTTGTATCTATTGAATCTAGTATAAGAGACTTGAATTTAAATAAAAGCCAAGCCTCAGATGATAATTAGACTTGTGGTGACCACTTTGTATCGTATAAGTGCTGTATACCTGAAAGATATAATTTTTTAAAAGGCCAAAAATTAATAGGAAGAAGCTAAGCCCATATAATGCTTAGAAGTTATTAGTTTCTTTCTTATCCTTCTACTGCTTCCTCTTGCAAAAAGATAAACCAGCTCTTCCGCCGTCGTCGCCGCCGCCATCCTTGGCGTGACCTAGCTCGCTCAGATCTTCCTTGGAGAATCCACCACCATCTGCCACCGTGGTGAACTTCACAGTAGACCAGATCCGGGCCATCATGGACAAGAAGGCCAACATCTGGAACATGTCTGTCATTGGCCGCGTGGACCATGGCAAGTCCACTCTGACGGACTCCCTGGTGTGCAAGGCAGGTGTCATCGCCTCTGCCCGGACTAGGGAGACCCGCTTCACTGACACCCGGAAAGACGAGCAGGAGCATTGCATCACCATCAAGTCAACGGCCATCTCCCTTTTCTATGAGCTTTCAGAGGACGATTTGAATTTCATCAAGCAGAGCAAGGATGGCTCTGGCTTCCTCATCAACCTCATCAGCTCCCCTGGGCACGTCAACTTTTCCTCAGAGGTGACAGCCGTGCTCCGTGTCACTGACGGTGCCTTGGTGGTGGTGGACTGCGTGTCGGGTATGTGTGTGCAGACAGAGACAGTGCTGTGCCAGGCCATTGCCGAGCGCATCAAGCCAGTGCTGACGATGAACAAGATGGACCGGGCCCTGCCTGAGCTGCAGCTGGAGCCTGAGGAGCTCTACCAAACCTTCCAGCGCATCGTGGAGAACGTCAACATCATTATCTCTACCTATGGTGAGGGCGAGAGTGGCCCCTTGGGCAACATCATGATCGACCCCGTCCTTGGTACTGTTGGCTTCAGGTCTGGTCTGCACGGTTGGGCCTTTACCCTGAAGCAGTTTGCAGAGATGTATGTGGCCAAGTTTGCCACCAAGGGCGAGGGACAGCTAGGGCCTGCTGAGCGGGCCAAGAAGGTGGAGGACATGATGAAAAAGCTGTGGGGAGACCGGTACTTTGATCCAGCCACCGGCAAGTTCAGCAAGTCAGCCAACAGCCCTGATGGCAAGAAGCTGCCACGGACATTCTACCAGCTTATCCTGGACCCAGTCTTCAAGGTGTTTGATGCAATCATGAACTTCAAGAAAGAGGAGATGGCAAAACTAATTGAAAAACTGGACATCAAGTTGGACAGTAAAGATAAGGACAAGGAGGGTAAACCACTTCTGAAAGCTGTGATGTGCCGCTGGCTGCCTCCTGGGGATGCCCTGCTGTAGATGATCACCATCCACTGTCTTCCCCTGTGACGGCCCAGAAGTACTGCAGTGAGCTCCTGTACGAGGGGCCCCCAGACGATGAGGCAGCCATGGGCATTAAAAGCTGTGATCCCAAAGGCCCTCTCATGATGTACATTTCCAAAATGGTGCCGACCTCTGCCAAAGGTCGGTTCTGTGCCTTTGGCCTGGTCTTCTCAGAGCTGGTGTCTACTGGCCTGAAGGTGCGCATCATGGGACCCAACTATACTCCTGGGAAGAAGGAGGACCTGTACCTGAAGCTGATCCAGAGGACAATCCTGATGATGGGCCATTACATGGAGCCTATCAAGGATGTGCCTTGTGGCAACATTGTGGGCCTGGTGGGCGTGGACCAGTTCCTGGTGAAGACTGGCACCATCACCACCTTTGAGCATGCCCACAACGTGCGGGTGATGAAGTTCAGTGTGAGCCCTGTTGTCAGGATCGCTGTGGAGGCCAAGAACCCGGCCAACCTGCCCAAGCTGGTGGAAGGTCTGAAGCGGCTGGCCAAGTCGGACCCCATGGTGCAGTACATCATCGAGGAGTCTGGGGAGCTGCACTTGGAGATCTGCCTCAAGGACCTGGAGGAGGATCATGCTTGCATCCCCATCAAGAAATCTGACCCAGTTGTCTCATACCGGGAGACTATCAGCAAGGAGTCGAACGTGCTCTGCCTGTCAAAGTCACCCAACAAGCACAATAGGCTTTACATGAAGGCATGGCCCTTCCCTGATAGCCTGGCTGAGGACATCGACAAGGGTGAGGTGTCCGCCCGCCAGGAGTTCAAGCAGCGGGCCCGCTACCTGGCTGAGAAGTATGAGTGGGACGTGGCAAAGGCCCGTAAGATCTGGTGCTTCGGCCCTGATGGCACGAGCCCCAACATCCTCACGGACATCACCAAAGGTGTGCAATACCTCAGTGAAATCAAGGACAGTGTGGTGGCTGGCTTCCAGTGGGCCACCAAGGAGGGGGCGCTGTGAGAGGAGAACATGGGGGCGCGCGCTTTGATGTCCATGATGTGACGCTGCACACTGATGCCATCCACCGTGGGGGTGGCCAGATCATCCCCACAGCTCGGTGCTGCCTGTATGCCAGTGTGCTGAAGCCCCGGCTCATGGAGCCCATCTATCTTGCGGAGATCCAGTGTCCGGAACAAGTGGTTGGTGGCATCTACAGCATCCTGAACAGGAAGCGGGGCCACATCTTTGAGGAGACCCAGGTGGCCAGCACCCCCATGTTTGTCGTGAAGGCCTACCTTCCTGTCAAAGTCCTTTGGCTTCACCGCTGACCTGAGGTCCAACACAGGCGGCCAGGCCTTCCCCCAGTGTGTGTTTGACCACTGGCAGATCCTGCCCGGTGACCCCTTTGACAATACCAGCTGCCCCAGTCAGGTGGTGGCAGAGACACACAAGTGCAAAGGCCTGAAGGAAGGCATCCCAGCCCTGGACAACTTCCTGGACAAGTTGTAGGCGGCCTCCGCTTAGCCCACCACAAGGTGGGGTGCAGCCCCCGTGCCCAGGGACAAGTGACCACAGCAGCAAGCCCCCACATTCCCCACAACACCTCAAGGCTGCAGTAATGCTCTGCCTGACAGGTTTCTGGGGCCCACTTCGTGCCATCGCTCAACATGAACTTGATGCCGTTTCTTTTGATATTTATTTCCAGATTTCAGGGGCAACAAGTGCCCTCGCAGCAGGGTCTTATCTGGCTGGTGGGGATGGGGGAGGGGATGGAACAACCAATACTTTTTTGTTGAGAGGGAAACTTAATGTCAAAAAAAAGTTAAAAATAAATGCATTAAGAGGTTTATTTGGGTAAATGGCCCCTAGTGGATTTTCCTCCAGAAGGGGGCAAGAAACAAGCAGGTATGTTCTCTTTGGACAGAAGCTAGAAGGCAGGAAACCCCACCCGCACAGTGTCACTGAGCGCCTCCAGCTGTATTAGTGCCATTGGAATAATAAACTCGACATGGTGGGAAATAAAAAATAAACCAATATATACATATATTCTTATTTATCCTGCTTATACAAAAAACATGTTTTATATACTGTTCTGCATCTTGTTTTGTTTGTTTTTACTTCCTCTGTCCTGGAGATCACTCCCTACCAGTGTTGATACCCTCCTCGCTTATAGTGGTATGGAGCTCTCCCTTCCGCACTCTTTTTGTTCCTGCTGCACAGACTCTGTTATGCAGATGAACCATGCTTTAGTCAAGCAGCTCTCTGTGGATGGACATTTGGGTACTTTTCAGTCTTTTCCTGTTGTAAACAGTGATGCTCTGTTGTTTTGTATTTGTGACTAACCCATTTTTAACCTCTGAACTCCCATTGTCTGTTTCTTTCTTGTTTGTAGATGTTTCTGTTGTGGTTTTACGGCTAAATTATCTTCAAAAACATGAGACTATTCTGTGTCCTCTAGGGACAGAATTGATCTCTCTTCCATATTGCTGGGTCTCTTCCCCAAACCCTGGAGAGCTGTTTGTATTGGGGACAGGAGGCCTGGGTGGTGGGCCCCCTGCCCCTGCTCTCTGGTGGAGTCACCCCTGCCCTGCAGGGTCCCTTCCCCTGGGGAGGGTGGGCGTAGGAGTTTTATGGGAGTGGAGGGCTGAGCAGGGCAGGCTGACCTGCAGACTTGGCTCTTGTGGGAAGCAGACAAACGCCATGGACAGAGGTGGGCTTCGCTTGGCCTACTGTCAGCCCCACCAGGAGCCTTGCAGGGAAGACAAGAAGGTTCCAGCTGCAAACTTAGAAAAAACTGTCTGGTTTCTGGCCTGTGGGGGAAAGTGGCACCTTGCACTCCACGTGTGCAACACTCACCAACCCTATTGCCATCACCCTCACTAGGGAGCTGGCTGAAAATGCCCTGCACCCAAACCTTCTGGATCAGAATATGATGGTCAACAACCCCCCAGGTGACTTGTCTGTCCGGGAGAGTTTGAGGGCCACTGCTTGCCCCAAGTCTGGTCTGCTCTGATCTGCGCATTTTGGGGGGTTTTAACAGGGGCTCCCCTCTCCTGTGTAGCTTCCTTGACTACTATTCACTCTGTTAGTCCCCACACTATTTCCAGCATCTGGAAATTTGTGAAGCATATCTCATCTGTTCAGAAGTCTCCTGCTATCATTTCTGTTGTCTGTTGGAGGATTCTTCCTCTTTATACATCTGAACTTTATTTCTTTGAGATTTGGAGGGCTAAGAGCACGTGCATGTACACAGTTGTCATCCTCTAGTGAAGGATTTAAGCAAGGGGCTGGTATAATCTGGAGAGCTTTATCAGGCAGTGAGGACAGAAGCCAGATTAGAATGGATGGTTGGGAGGTGAGGGAGTGGAGGCTGGGTATACACAATTCTTTCTGAGAAGTTTTGTTGTGATGAGGACCAGAGAAATAGGGGTGGATGGGGTCAATGTCAGTTGTGGGGTTGCAGAGGGTCTTTTTCAGGTAGATGGATCTGAGAACATGTTTGCATGAGGAGGTGGAGATGGAGGAGATGGCATCCTGGACGAGCAGAGTCCTTGCTTGACGAGAGGCCATGGAAGGGCAGGCTCCAGGTAGGCACTTCCTCTTTGAAAAAGACGAGGAGGACAGAAGGTGCATAGATCCTTTGTGAAAGCTTGGGAGTCTAGTGAGAAGTAGAGCTCAAATAGAAGCTGATGAGTTTATGGGATAGCTGCATCAAAGGACCCCAAAGTGGGCAGCTTCCACCAACAGTAGGACATTCTGGCACAGTGCCGGAGGCCAGAGGTCTGAAATCAAGCTGTTGCGTGGTTCCGCTCCATGTGGAGACTAGCAGAGGATTCTCTCGTGCCTCTTGTGGCAGCTAGTTATTGTTATTCATTCACTCAGTTGTGTCTGACTCTTTGCAACCCCATGGACTGCAGCACACCAGGCTTCCCTGTCCATCACAAGCTCCCAGAGCTTGCTCAGACTCAGGTCCATCAAGTCGGTGATGCCATCCAACCATCTCATCCTCTGTTGTCCCCTTCTCCTCCTGCCTTCAATGTTTCCCAGCATCAGGGTCTTTTCCAGTGAGTCAGTTCTTCGCATCAGGTGGCCAAATTATTGGAGCTTCAGCTTCAACATCAGTCCTTCCAATGAATATTCAGGATTGATTTCTTTTAGGATTGACTGGTTTGACTTCCTTGCAGTCCAAGGGACTCTCAAGAGTCTTCTCCAACACCACAGTTCAAAAGCATCAATTCTTCGGTGCTCAGCTTTCTTTATGGTTCAACTCTCACATCTGTACATGACTGGGATGTGAGAATCACGATCATTCCCAGAGTCATACTGGGAAAACCATAGCTTTGACTAGATGGACCTTTGTTGGCAAAGTAATGTCTCTACTTTTTAATATGCTGTCTAGGTTGATCATAGCTTTTTTTCCAAGGAGTAAGCATCTTTTAATTTCATGGCTGCAGTCACCGTCTGCAGTGATTTTGGAGCCCAAGAAAATAAAACTCTGTCACTGTTTCCACTGTGTGACCCCAGTATCCATGTGAGTCAGTCCCTCCCCTTCCTTGAGGCTGTGCACCTGCTGACTTGGGCCTTCCCTGAATGCCCTGTTTTTTCCAAACAGTAGCTTTCGTCCTTTTCTGATAGTATGTCTATCTAACTATCTGTCATTCCTGCTGGGGCAGAACTGTCCAGGATGGGGTTATTTGCCGTGTTCACTGAGGTGGCTTACTTATGTTTACTTTGAGTGCTCAGTTGTGTCCGACTTTATGCGACCCCATGGACTGTAGCCCGCCAGGCTCCTCTGTCCATGAGATCCTCCAGGCAAGAATACTGGAGTGGGTCACCATTTTCCTTCTCCAGGGGATCTTCCCAACCCAGGGATACAACCAGTGTCTCCTGCATTGCCAGGTGTGTTCTTTACCACTAGCACCACCTGGGAAGCCCAAAGTCACTCAGTCGTGTCCGACTCTTTGTGACCCCATGGACTATCCCATGGAATTCTCCAGGCCAGAATACTGGAGGGGGTAGCTGTTCCCTTCTCCAGCAGATCTTCCTGAACCAGGGATTGAACCCAGGTCTCCCACATTGCAGGCAGATTCTTTACTGTCTGAGCCACCAGAGAAGCCTAAGAATACTGGAGTAGGTAGACTATCCCTTCTACAGGGGATCTTCCCAACCCAGGAATTGAACTGGGGTCTCCTGCGTTGCAGGCAGATTCTTTACCGTCTGAGCCACCAGAGAAGCCCAAGAATACTGGAGTGGGTAGCCTATCCCTTCTCCAGCAGATCTTCTGACCCTGGAATCGAACCAGGGTCTCCTGCATTGCAGATGGTTTCTTGACCAACTGAGCTACCAGGGAATGGTATGTGGTGTCCCTGGGTCCTGAGAGGTCCTGGCTGAGTGTGCACCGGGTCTCCCTGTGTGCTGTTGGGGGCCTGGGGCTCAGACGTCTCTCTACCCTCACCCCCCACTACGAGTCACCGGCTGTCTCTTCCACATCTCCAGGCTCACTGGGGCCCCTGAACCCCAGACTTGTGCATCCAGCACTGACTTGCCATCTCTGCTCAGCTTCCAGCAGGCTTCTCCAGCTGAACCTGTTCAAGCCTGAGCTCCCGGTCCCTCAGGCTTGGCCTTTGCCTGGCCTCCCCTTCCCGGTAAATAGCAACTCTGTCTTCTTGGTGGTCAGCTCAGAAAGCCAGCACTAGAGCCCTGAGCTGCTCACTCCCCAGCTCTGCTCCTGTCATCCTCCTCCGGCCTCCCATCCGCTGCAGCCCCCCTGGCCCCTCCAGGTCCTACCCTGCTTGAGGGTCTCAGCCTGGCTCCTCCCTTTGTCAGGAACATTCTTCCCCCAGGAATTCCATGGCTCCCTTTCGGGTCTCCTTCAGGTCGGCTCAGTGGGCTCCTTCCCAGCGCTGCCCTCCCTGAAGCTGGACGCCTGCTTCCACCTGGCCACTTTCCCCTGCTTCACCGTTCCCTTCTCACCACCTCCTGTATGCTGTTTGACTCGGTTTCTCCCTGCGTCTCCCCTGGGGTATCTCCAAGGCCTGGAATTATGCACACATACTGGATAGATGGGTGGATGAAGTCTGTAGTGGGACCTTGCCCTAAGATTTTGTCTTATACTCAGAGGGGCAGCCTAGAATACAACCTGCTCTGCTACTGACTCAGTAGCTTTCTCTGTGTCCAAGTGCACTGATATTCTTTATGGTTTAATCAAATCTGCAATCTGGAGCAGAAAGTGCACACAAAGGGCAGATGTGTGGAGTTGGAGTTTTTTTGCGGGGGAGTTGTTCTTTTTTTAAACTGATTTGGCTACCTCGGGTTTTAGTTGCAGCATCCAGGATCTCTTGCTGCAGCACATGGACTTTCTAGTTGGGGCATGCGAGCTCAGTACTTGTGGCGTGTGGGCTTAGTTGTCCCAAGGCCTGTGGGATCTTAGGTCAGCGACCAGGGATCAAACCTACATCATCCCCTGCCTTCCAAGGCGGATTCTTAGCAACTGGCCCACCAGAGAAGTCCTTGGAGTTAGAGTTTAAGACACTTTTGGAGGATTTGCAATTAGCCCAAAACATGGTATACATTGGTGAAAATCTAAATGGCACCCGCACTAGTCCCCCACTTTTTTTTGTTTGTTTTTCGGGCCATGGCACACAACTTCCAGGATCTCAGTTCACCGACCTTGGAGTGAATCCGGGCCTGTGGCAGTGAAGGTGTGGAGTCCAGATTGCCAGGGAATTCCCAAGTCCTCCATTTTTTGAACAGAAGGGCATGACTTGTTTCATCATGCTTTACTTTATTAATAGTGTTTCACAGGTCATACGTTTTTTACAAACTGAAGACTTGTGCAACCATTCTTTTCCCAGCAGCATTTGCTGACTTTGTGTCTTTGTGTTACATTATGATAATCCTTGCAGCATTTCAGGCATTTTCATTATTACTGTATCTGTTATGCTGACTTCTGATCAGTCATCTTTGATGTTACTATTACACGGCTCAAATGACGATTAACATTTTTTAGTAATAAAGTTTTTAAGTAAAATCTGCACAGTTTTTGGACATAATGCTCTTGTACAATTTGATAGACTGCAGTCTAGTGTAAACATAACTTTTATATGCACTGGGAAATGACAAAAAGTTGTGTGATTCGCTTGATTGTAATACTTGGTTTTTTGTGGTGGTTTGGAACTAAACTCGAAGTTTCCCTGAGGTATGTCTGTACATCCTTTACGAGTGTATAATTTAACAGCATGATTTCCCAGGGCAGCTTTGCAAAACAGGAGAAAGGAATTTTAAAGGCTGTCAGGTGCCTTTGCCATCTGTGGCTTCATATTTGGGTAACAGTATTTGTGTTTTGCCAACAGATGTGCAGCTTAAAGTACTCAGGAGGATGGCCTTTGAAGAGGCAGATCCTGCCCCCCCAGCTGCTGGGCCTGGGGGCCTGAGTGCCCCTCCCTTGGGCCCCGAGCGACCCCTGCAGACATCTGGTGCAGGCCCTGTAGCCAGAAGGGACAACTGTGTCTGGCATGTTGCTTTTCCCAGCGGGTCATGAACTTCTGGAGCAGGGACCCCATGCCACTCCTCGGGGCTTTCCCCTGCAGAGTCCAGCACCCAGCATGAGTGACCAGTGGCACCCTCCCTGGGTCTCCTCAGAGCCGTAAGAGACAGGCTTTCTGGCTCACCATGCAGCTTTGGGCACACGTGTGTGTGTGCCAGCTCCTTGGACCTGGTGTCCCAGTTCACTCTGTGGGCTTGGGCTGCTCCTTTACCTACCCAGTGGCTCTGGTTTGGGAGGGCAGGATGCTCTGGCTAATCGATCTTTCTGAGTCTCAGCAATTCAAACCCTTGTTTTGTTTTTGTTTTGGATTGATTACGACACCCACTACTACGAAGAAAAGAAAAGGAATCTGGTATTGTAGGAGGTGGTATGTGGTATGATTAACTGTTTAATTTTAAGCTTTTTTAAAAAAATTTTGCAGTGAGTTCTTTGAATAAATAATTCTGAGAGCTTATCACATAGAAGGCATATGTGTTTTCCTTGGTACGTTCTGAATTATCTGGATTTATTTTTGTCTCTTGAATTTTATACACAATTCAAAGGCTGCCTTTTTAGCCTACAAAAACAGGAAGAAAGAAGCTCAGAATTAATTGCGTTTTTCAGTAGCTTGAGTCATGGTGACTGTGATAACTTGGTGAAAAAGCTGTGTAGTAAGTAAACTTCACCTATGATTTATCATGAATACTTTTGTTTGTTTACTTCTAAGTACTCGACCTTTTTTGTGTTAAAATAATCTCCTATTCTTTGGATCTTGGGTTTGAAGCAGGTGAATCCTAGCTTCTACTTAAAAAAGCCTAAAGGTTGAGTTGGAGGCTTGTGGTGTCCTCTTGTGTGCCCTGCAGTCTAGAGGTAGGCTGTCCATGGCTACTGTGTGGCTCCATAAGTATCTGGGATCCAGGACCCCTCAGTGTTTCTCCTCCATCACCCTGTGCAGGTGACTTCCACCCTCAAGTTTGCCTGTGGTCACAAGATGGCAGTTGCAGCTCTAGCCATTGCATCTTGCTTTCCAGGGAAGGAGGAGGAAGGCATGGGGGAAAGGGAACTTGCTGGCACACCCTCCAGCCCCATTCAGTAGTTTCCATTTCCATCTCTGTGTCCCTCTTTTTTTTCCCTGAGGAAGAATCAGTAGCAGTCATTTCTTTCTCACTCATGGGTTTGGGTGGGATTCAGATCTGTTCTCAAGCCTGTTCCACAGCCCAAGAGGGAGAAGCAACTGCCAGGGATGGTCTCATCTTAAGCCAATGTCAGGAGCCCAGGAGGAGTGAATTGACATACAAAGGCCTTTTAAAGTCTCTTCCTAATCAAAATGACTCTACTACCCAAAGCAATCTACAGATTTAGTGCAATCCCAGCAAACTACCAATGGTATTTTTCACAGAGCTAGAATAAAAAAAATCATAATTCATATGAAACACAAAACACCCCAAATAGCCAAAGCAATCTTGAGAAAGAATGGAGCTGGAGGAATCAACCTTCCTAACTTCATACTATACTACAAGGCTACAGTCATGGAGACAGTATGGTAGCGGCACAAAAAGAGAAATATAGACCCAGTGGAACAAGATAGAAAGCCCAGAGATACACCCACACACCTATGAACACCTTATCTTTGACAAAGGAGGTAAGAATATACAGTGGAGAAAAGACAGCCTCTTCGATAAGTGGTGCTGGGAAAATTGGACAGCCACATGTAAAAGAACGAAACTGGAACCAACTTCCTAATCAATTCAGTTCAGTCGCTCAGTCGTGTCCGACTCTTTGCAACCCCATGAATCGCAGCACGCCAGGCCTCCCTGTCCATCACCAACTCCCGGAGTTCAC
Source organism: Bos taurus (assembly GCF_002263795.3). Taxonomy (NCBI): domain Eukaryota; kingdom Metazoa; phylum Chordata; class Mammalia; order Artiodactyla; family Bovidae; genus Bos; species Bos taurus. Next base: position 37,253,271 of record NC_037357.1, on the reverse strand, counting down.
TCAGACTCACGTCCATCGAGTCAGTGATGCCACCCATCCATCTCACCCTCTGTTGTCCCTTTCTCCTCCTGCCTCCAATCCCTCCCAGCATCAGAGTCTTGTCCAATGAGTTAACTCTTCGCACGAGGTGGCCAAAATATTGGAGTTTCAGCTTTAGCATCAGTCCTTCCAATGAACACCCAGGACTGATCTCCTTTAGGATGGACTGGTTGGATCTCCTTGCAGTCCAGGGGACTCTCAAGCGTCTTCTCCAACACGACAGTTCAAAAGCATCAGTTCTTCGGCGCTCAGCCTTCTTCACAGTCCAACTCTCACATCCATACATGACTACTGGAAAAACCTTGACTAGACGGACCTTTGTTGCCAAAGTAATGTCTCTGCTCTAAAGTTTCACAAAAATAAACTCAAGATGGATTAAAAACTTAACTGTAAGGGCAGAAACTACAAAGCTCTTAGAGGAAAACATAGGCAGTACACTCGTTGACAGAAATACAGCAAGATCCTCTTTGACCCACCTCCTAGAGTAATGGAAATAAAAATAAACAAATGGGACCTAATTAAAGTTAAAACCTCTTGCACAACAAAACTATAAGCAGGGTAAAAAGACAACCCTCAGAATGTGAGAAAATAATAGCAAATGAAACAACTGACAAAGGATTAATGTCCAAAATGTATAAGTAGTTAATACAGCTCAATATCAGAAAAACAAACAAGCCAATCAAAATATGGACACACAATATGGCACAAGGAGGACTTCCCTTGTGGCCCAGTGGCTAAGACTCCATGCTCCAATGCAGGGGGTCTGGGTTCAGTACCTGGTTAGGAAAAAGTGTGAAAGTGTTAGTCACTCATTTGTGTCTGACTCCTTGTGACCCCATGGACTAGAACCCACCAGACTGCTCTGTCCATGGGATTCTCCAGGCAAGAATTCTGGAGTGGGTTGCCATTTCCTTCTCCAGGGGATCTTCCCAACCCAGGAATTGAACCCAGGTCTCCTGCATTGTAGGCAAATTCAGAGAACTAGAACCCATATAGGAGAAGGCAATGGCACCCCACTCCAGTACTCTTGCCTGGAAAATCCCATGGATGGAGGAGCCTGGTAGGCTGCAGTCCATGGGGTTGCTAAGAGTCGGACACGACTGAGTGACTTCACTTTCACTTTTCACTTTTCATGCATTAGAGAAGGAAATGGCAACCCACTCCAGTGTTCTTGCCTGGAGAATCCCAGGGACGGGGGAGCCTGGTGGGCTGCCGTCTATGGGGTCGCACAGAATCGGACACGACTGAAGCGACTTAGCAGCAGCAGCAGCAGCATGGGGTCTAGGAAAATGGTGCTAATGAAGTATCTGGAGTTGGGGAATGGAGACGCAGACGTAGAGAACAGACTTGTGAACACAGTAGAAGGAGAGAGAGGGACGAATGGAGAAAGCGTCACCATATACGCACTGCTGCTGTCTCTGTCAGCCCGGGTTGGCCTGCACATGTGCTCAGGTGCATGCCTTGCCTCTGGACGTATTTGGATCCACTATCAAGCAGGCAGCCTACGCACATGGTTCACAACTCAGGAAGTGGGAGCTCTCTGATGATGCTTGGTCTTACAGTGTCCCTGCCACCGCCTGGGCCCCTCTGCAGGGAATGGCTGTCTCCAGGGGCTTCTTTGTGTCCTTTGAGGTGTTCCATACACAGACACATACTTTAAACCTACGTTGATTTCCATGCACCTGCTCGGGTCATCATAGCTAAGGTGTAGTTTTGCCCATTTTGTCTACATTCCTAAGTTCACTAGCAAGAAGCTGTACTTAGCTTTTCATCAACCTCTGCAACATCCATATTTGTCTCCTTTTTCCTTCTACTGTTGTTTTTTTCCTTCTCTTTTTCCTTTGAAGAAGTGAACTCGTGGGCTTTGTTGTCCTGTTGGACTTGTATATCTGCTTTCCAGTCCATTGAGTGCTGTAAACCTTTATTATATCTTCTACTTTCTTGTAGTACAGTCTCTGGTTTTCTTTCTCTCACTTCTTAAGTCTAAACTTAGCTCATTGGTTTTCAGCTTTTCGAACGTAAGCATTTAAAACTGATCCTCAAACAATTGCAGCTGCATCGAGCCAGTTTCAGTGTATCACATCTCCACTGAAAGTCAGCTTGAAGGGTTTTTTCAAAAATTTCCTCTTAGGATTTCTCTTTGACCCACAAATCATTTAGAAATGTTTTTTTTTTTTTTTTTAATTTCCAAGTACATGGCTTTGTGGGTTTTTTCCTAGTTGCTATTTTTAAAAATCCAGTTCCAGCTAAATGGCACCGTGCTCCAAGACTGTGATCTCTGGGGTGTCCACCTCATGGCTTGTGGAGAAGTGCAGGACCGGATGAGCATGGACTGTTGGTGGGGAACAGAAGCCAGAGGAAGCTCGCCTCCTTCATCTCGTCCATTATGAAAGTGTCCTCTCTTCTTACTGTTGTTCTGCTTCCGTTCACTGCTGGGGAGCGTGTGTCAGTCCAGTTTGCTTATTTTGCCTTTATTATTTAAGACCAAATTTTGAGTTTTAGAAACTGTTTTGACTTCCTGGTAAATCGAGCTCTTTGGTATTACGAAGTGAACCTCTTGATAATTAGTAGTGCTTTTGCCATGACTGTTGCTTCATCTGATAGTAATGGTGCTACGCCACCTGTGTTTTCGGTCAGCACAGCCACTTTGAATTTTCCTCCTTTCTGTGTCTTTATGGATTAGACGTAGCTCATGAAAATGGCAAATAGCTGGATTAAAAAAATTCATTCTGTTACATCCATTAACATCTGTTTAATTACTAATGCATTTAGATTTATCTATACCGTTTTATTTTGTGCATTCTGTTTTTCCCACATTTCCTGTTTTTTTCCCTCCTTTCTTCTGCTGGATTAAAGTTGTTTTTTTAAATCATCTTAAGATACACATAACATAAACTTTACCATCTTACCCAATTTTAAACCGCTGTACCACCATCTCTTGGAAAGTTTTAATTGGTGTCATGCAGTATACATAGTGCCATACTCTGCTTTTTCATTTACCATTTAACAATAGAACATAAGCATCTCCATTGTTGTGAACTAAAGTGTATGTGTTCCCCCAAATTTGTATATTGATGCCCTAACCCTCAATGGGAAGATGTTTGGAGTGGGGCCTTTGGGAGGTGACTAGGTAGGATTAGATGAGATCATGAGGTTGGGAACCACTGGGATCAGTGCCTTTATACGATGAGATACCACAGAGCCCACTCTCTGCTGTTTGCCATGAAGTGGACACAATGAGAAAGCAGCCATCTGCAAGCCAGGAAAAGGGCCCTCAGCAAGGAATCTCCCAGAACCTCGATCTTGGACTTCTGCATCCAGAACTGTGAGCAATAAATTTCTGTTGTTCAAGCCACTCAGTCTGTGGTATTTCAAATGGCAGCCTGAGCTGAGACACTCTTGTTAAGAAAAACAGGGAACATCCCTTGCAAGCTCACTTAGATTCCATCGCAAATGTAGTGAATCTTCTTTCTCGGCTCCCTGTCCCTTACCTCTGGACGCTTTGCTGCTTCTCCATATGAGGCTTTCCGCAAGAGTAGTTTCTGTTCGTAAGCTTCACATCCCCCTTGGTCAGCTCCTGGGATCACATCTGCACTCAGTCCTTTCACTCCGCAACCCCCCCCGACACACAAACTGGGGGGTGGGGGGTGGTTCCAGGCCAGCTGCTGTCCACCTGCCTGACCAGGATCCACTCCTGGAATCTGTAGCAGCCCACGCTGGGCTGGTCCTTAACCTGTGCTCTGCAGGTGAGAATGTACCAGGCTCAGCATGTATCTTAGTAGCCTCTCCATGGCCTATGAAAATTTGAATTTCCTTCTGACAGCTCTTCGCTGGAAGAAAGGGGAATTCACCCAGGTTGTGCCCTTCGGCTCTCGTCTCTTCATCCCCTCCCGCGTCCCTGGGCTCTGCGGCCTTCTCTCCCAGTATCCTAGGTGATGATTCAGTTGTCTGTTGCTGTGCATGTCTCCTATCAGGTGAAGCCACTGAGGGTGGGGGCTGCGTCTTCTCGCCCACCACAGCCTCCCCTGGCGTCCTTGGGGTGGTACGCGTTCTTCTTGTCTGTGAGTGACCTTCGTAGGTCATCAGAGCTCTGGGAAGAAGGCAGTTAGCAGCAAGGGATATAGCTCTTTGTTTTACCCCTCGAGCCGAGACATTTCAGTAGAAGATTGTTCTGCATTCCCATATGTACAGAATCAGTCTACCTCAGCCTTCAGGTGCACGTGAAACACTGGAACCGGAAATGGCTCAGGTAGGCTCAAATGTCCCACCAAAGACCCATTTCAGAGGTGTGGTTCTCTCAGCCGCACCAACTTGGTTGTGAGGAGCTGTGTGTTCAAGCAGAGTAGTCTCTGTGAGTGTAGCCAAGTCTGAGCGCATCTCTGGGAAAGGATCTGAAGTAGAATTGGGTGTTATCAACACACACCTGTCTCTTAGCTCCAGGAAGCTCTCATCTTCCAGAAGGGGTACCCACGAACCCTAGAGGCATTTTCAGAGATCTGAAGTTGGCTGAGCAAGTTCTCCGGCACCTGAGTGCTGTTCCATCCCTTCCTGCCTCAGTGGCAGTCACCTTGGGAGCCTCAGGTCACCTGCAGCTCAGTCCACAGGTGAACCTTGGGGTTTCAGCTAACATCTCATTAGGTGGCGAGAGAGAGCACTGAAAATGAGTATGAACGTAATTGAACATGTTTTTCCTTATGTGAGAGAAAGGTTCACGGGGTGGGTGTGTGTGTGTGTGAGAGAGAGAGAGAAAGGCTCATAGTGTGTGTGTGAGAAAGAAAGGCTCACAGGGGGTGAGTGTGTGAGAGAGAGAGAAAGGCTCACAGGGTGTGTGTGTGTGTGTGTCCATCAAATTTTACTGTGTGTGTGTGAGAGAGAGGCTCACAGTATATGTGTGTGTGAGAGAGAAAGGCTTACAGGGGGTGTGTGTGTGTGTGTGTGAGAAAGGCTCACAAGGTGTGTGGGTGTGTGTATGTAAAAGAGAAAGGCTCACAGGGTATGTGTGTGTGTGAGGCTCACAGGGTGTGTGTGTGTGTGTGTGTGTGTGTGTGTGTGTTCATCAGATTTTACCATGTGTGTGTATAAGGCTCACAGGGTGCGTGTGTGTGTGTTTGTACGTAAGGCTCACAGGGTGTGTGTGTGTGTAAAAGAGAAAGGCTCACAGGGTATGTGTGTGTGCAAGGTTCACAGCGGGGGGTGGGTGTGTGCATTCAGCAGATTTGACTACACAAGGCACTTAGGGTCCTGGCCCTTTTTTTCTCCCTTCCCTTCTCCTCAGCCCACTGCCCGCCCTCCTGCCCGCCCCGCCCCCGCCCCCCCAGCCCAGAAAGAAGGTGGATTGACTGGAAGGCGGGCAGGTGAGACCCCGCCAGCTCTGCTCTGCCCTTTCTCTCTCCCACCTCTCTGCCCTTGCTTCCCAGCCGCCCCGGCCTGGTTCAAGCCTTCCAGCTCTCCCTCACGTCTCTCCCGGCCCCACGGGGTCCAGTGTCAGACCTCATTCCAGTGCTGGACCCCCAGAGCGGGGAGCCGTCCTCCACTGGTGTCACGGCCCCTCACCTGACTCCTGCCTCTTCCAGCCGTGAAGAGCTGCACTTAGCCGCCTAGCCTTTGTCCGAGCTCCCGTGCTGCACCACCTCCTCTGCCAGGTGGTCGAAGATGTGAAGACCTGCCCCCTTGGGGTCAGATCTCTCCTCTCGAGCTACAGCTTCCTGCAGGTCCCTCCTCACCGGAGGACAGTGTTGACTGTCCCACCCCGCACACCCCTGGTGGGAGGAGGACCAGAAGTGTCCCCCCTACGGTCATGAGCCAGTCTATGAGGAACATGGGCTGTGATGCTCAAACTCCTCAAGTCCCCATGGCAAGCCTGCTTGCCCCCTGGACACCCCCCTCTATCGAGAACTTGGTGCCAGGCTCACAGGCTTTGTTTCGCTGTTCCCGACCGTCTCATCCCACAGGTAACTTAAGCAGGCATGTAGCGGGCTTCCCTGAGGGCTTAGACGGTAAAGAAGCTGCCTGCAGTGCAGAAGACCTGGGTTCGATCCCTGGGTCGGGAAGATCCCCTGGAGGAGGGCATGGCAACCCACTCCAGTGTTCTGGCCTGGAGAATTCCATGGACAGAGGAGCCTGGCGGGCTATAGTCCATGGGGCCGCAAAGAGTTGGACATGACTGACTAACAGTAACAGAGGGCCCTCCTGGTGCTTGGCTCTCAACTTTTGATCATTTCGCCTCCAGTTACCTCAGCCACCCACTACCAAGGTCACAGCCTGCACTTCGTCCTGTCCCTGGAGGCTGCCCCACCCTTGGAGTGCTAGCACACAGCTCCCCTGTTGACAAAGACTTCCTGGAATCTGTCAGTTTTCCCTCCTTTTATGAATCCTGCCCATCGCTGTACAAACGTGTTTTCCAGTTTCCCAGCTTCACCGAGCACTCCTGCCACTCCTGCCCAGTTCTCTGTTCCCTCTTTGCCTAAGCTTTTCACAACTTGTCTACTGAATATTCCTCTTTCCCACCTCCTAGTTTTGCTCCGCCCCTAGTGGATGTTTGCCTTACCTGGGCCAGCGGGGATTTCTCTCAACAGTCTTGTTCTCTCCTGGAATCCCCTTCCTGCATCTCTCCAGGGGTCCCACCAGCACCCTCTCCTGGTGCAGAGTCACTGGCTTCCTTTGGTTTTCTTACTTCACATCTGAGCCACCCCATCTTCTGACTGGAGTCACTGAAAATGCTCTATGCTTTTTCATAGTTGCCCTTTCAGCTTGAACCACGGTCAGTACACTACATCTGAAGGTCAAATCTGTGCCTTCCTCCTTCCCGTATGCATTGTCTGAGGCTACTCTCCCACTTCACTGGCAAGTTGAGTGCCTCCTGTAAAGCAGAAAACGCTTGCTGTGTGGCCCTTGGCAGAGAAAAATGCCCTAAGCCCCGCACGGAGGTATGGCCATGTGTTGCTGGCTGGCTCATCAGACCCCCCTCCCCAAGGGAGCAGGGCCAGCTGTGCTGTGGCCAGTGCTGCCCCCTGCAGGGTGGCAGACACAGTGCTAGCTGCCCTGAGCCACCTTGGCAGCAGAATTCGGAATATTGTTCCCGGCTAACTAGATTCAAATCTGTTTCTCCAGCCCTCTGGCCCACCTAATAGGCTTTCATTCCCCCCAATTTTTGTTACTGTGGTAAAATACACTTGAAAAAAATTACCGTTGAAGTGTAAAGAAAGAAAGAGAAGTTGCTCAGTCATGCCTGACTCTTTGTGACCCCATGGTCTATAGCCCACCAGTCTCCTCTGTCCATGGAATTTTTCAGGCAAGAGTACTGGAGTGGCTGACCATTTTCCTTCTCCAGGGGATCTTCCTGACCCAGGGATCGAACCCAGGTCTCCTACATTGCAGGCAAATGCTTTACCATCTGAGCCACCATGGAAGCCCCCATCTAAGTGTACAGTTCCATGGTATTAAGTATATTCATACTGTACAAACATTACCACCTTCCATCTTCCAGGAGCTGTTTAATCCAGTCCTGTTCTACATAAATCAGCTAGAGTTGGTCTCTGTTGCTTACTACCAATAATCTGGACAGATCCACCATTGATTGTCTTTCTCCTGCCTCGCTCCTCGTTGTCTTCTTTGCTGACTCTTTCTCCTTGTCACAGGACCAGATAACAGGAGGGAAATTGTCCATACTCGTATCTAAGGGACCCTCACTTGTGCGATGGCCTCTTCAGACATCCATGCTGAGGACTACCAGATCTCTGTCTCTAGCCTTGAGCCCTCAAAGGCGAAATGCCTCAACATGGTAAACGTAAAATCCGGAAGTCAGAATCCTGAATCTCCAGCGCTCTGCCGGCACACACATGCCCTCCCCTGATGGCACCTAGGCCAACCACAGTGTCCCCTGCTTAGACTCTGCAGTAGCCCCCACGGCAGTCAAGGGGGTGACCATGCAGATCCGCAGAAGGAGTGCAGTCTGCAGGCCACCCCCAGCTGCCGGCCCCTTTGGGATTGGTCTTGGCCTTGGTCTCAGCTCTGAGAGCTTCCTCACCTGGTCAGGCTGATCCCAGGGCCATGGGTGGTGAAGGAGGGAGTGGGTACCAAACCCCTGCCCTACCATCACTGCCCAAGGCTCCAGAAAGCTCTGGAGCCTGCATTGCACTTCAACTTCTTCCCCTGCCCCGGTCTGCTTGCTCTTCCTTCCGTGCATGGGTGTCAGTCCCTAAGAAACATGTAGTGCCCCACACTGTGAGTGCACCTGCAGCACCTCATGTCTCCCTGCCTGCTCATCCTGCCTCACACTCTGTCTTCCATGAACGATGAGCCTCTTCAGACTGTTCATCTGATCATGTTGCTCCTCTGAGAAAAACCCTCTGAGGGCTTCTCATCCCTCACAGGATAAAATCTCATGTATTCCTGGACATGCAGCCTATATCATACCCAGGGCTTAGAAGAGCCATGCTTGGTTTAATGTTCTACTGCGACCAGCTCCAAAGTCTCCATTTTTTAAGAAATCCTGCATTCTCATTTGATAACGCGTCCTGCAAACGAGGTAGCCAGGCCTGCCTCATGTTGAGCTCCTTTTCTCCGCCTTGCTCATTTGGCTTTAGCCCATCATTCTTGCGTTTCCTGGAACATGCCAGATTGTTCCTGGAATTGGGGCCTTGGCTCTTCCTAGTCCTTAAGCCTGGACCCCTCTTTACATGATCCCTTGAGGCACCTGAAGAATTCTTTACCCTTTATGTTCAGGACATTGACCACCATCCCTCTCACTGATGAGGTTTTTTTTTTTTAATCACTTTTATTTGGAAGCATGGTATGTTCTTTCAGCCTGCAGATACAGCTCACCTTTGTCTCAAGTTCTCTTATGTATCTTTGATGGCGTCTATGTGCCATTTGGGGTTCCCTACTGCAGGGCCACGAATTATCCTTATGTTGGATTATCTGTCTCTCATCCAATGTTGTTAGCGTCACTCTAATTGCTTTTGCTTTTATCTCTTTCATCTGCATACAGTGTTTGTCTGATTGGATTTTCAGCTATTCATGTTCTGATTCTGGCTGTTTTTAAATGTATTTATTAGTTCCATAATGGCGCATCTTGGTCTGCAGTTTGTTTCCCTAGATTGGGAATTTGCCCTTTCATCTTAACTGTGTTTTATCTTCTCATCTTTGAACTCTTATTGAGAACATGTTCTTATAAAATTGTAAGGAATTTTCTTCTCTTCCTTTTGTGTATTCGCTCCATGGTGAAAGTTTGCCTTTCCTGAGCCATCTCCCTCCCTGTCTCTCTTCTCCTTTTTTTATTTTTTTTTTTAGCTTTTGGCCATAAAATGTTTCTAGAAGTACCATGTGGTTTTTTGTCAACTTGGCTCAGGCTTTGACGGCTCCGTTGTTCTGTTGGCTTTGCTGCAGAGGAGTTTTGGCTGTCTCCTCCTGGTCTGCTGGCCCATCTCAGTGCTTTCCCCTCTGGGCTGCTGTGAGCTTGGCTCTTGTGGTCAGAACCAAGTTGCACAACCAGGGGAACTGCAGGCAGGGGGACTCTTCGGCCACATCTGGAGTCACTAGCTTAGGAACAGTGTTCAGTGTTTTATGTCATGGCTCGCTCTAGCCCCTTGAAGGACTTGCATGCCATTCCTGGAAAGGGGCACCCCAGGCTCCTGCTGGTTCCCTGAGCTGGGTGGGTGGCCCCAAGCACAGGCACCTCCTGCAGTGCTGGCCTGGCCTGCTGGCTACTAGACCTGGGACATACGTGTGCTTGTGCCTGGTTCAAACTGTCACCCTGCAGAGACCAGCACACCCCTATAAAGCAATTCTATTCCAATTCAAAAGGAGTTTTCAAGAGTGAGAGATGCCTCCCCAGTTCCTCCGTTCCAGCTTAGTGGAGGAGAGGTCTCAGGGCTCTTGTGAGCTCCCTGACATGGCTTCCAGGGGTGGAGCAGTCCTGCAGCTGCTTTGTTCTCTGTAGCCCTTTCTTCAGCTGCCAGGTCGTGGCATGTGCTGCATGCAACATTACATCCCTTGCCTTTGCGGAATGAAATCTGCCCTTCCCACTCCTCGCTGTCTGTGTGTTTCCCCATTTTCTCCGGGATCGGGAGAGAGCAGGTCCGTGGGAGGTTGGAAGCCGCCGTTTGGACCGGATGCTCTCATCTGCAGTGACTTGATCGTGTCATGTGGCTGCTGATGCGGGGTCCCCGGAAGCACATCCCAGCCCCGCCACCCTTTGTTGTCTTCAGCTCTTCCCAGGTGCGGATTCCAGGCGACTCTCCACCAGCGGGCTGGAAGTCAGTCTTCCATTGTATTTTCTACCCCATTAGTGCTTGTACACAGGGCCACCTCTGACTTACTGATGTGTGTCTTATCACTTTTTCTCCGGTCCCCAGAGTTGTTTCGGGGAGCGAGATTCAGTCCCTGCCAGTGACCCACAGAAACCCCGCAGCCTGCTGGTGCCCTTGCCCTGCAGGCTTCTTGGCCCTTCCATCTGCCATGGGCAGACCGTGCTTTTCAGCCAGCCTGGCTCCAGGTCCCCCCATTGTGACCTTGAAGATTTCCTGGGGCTCTGCTGGCAGGGGTGGGGGGGTCCTGTCCCAGACCGCCCCCCGCCCAGTAGGTCACTCATGGTGCCTCAGCCATGGGTGTCACCCCTTCTTTCACCCCTTCTTTTTGTCTTTTGTTGCTCCTTTTCTTCAGCGGCTCCTGTGTTGTCATCAGGAAGCAAGGCTGTCAGACCTGCAGCTGCAGGGTGACCTCCACTAGTGAGAGGAAAACAAACGGTATTGAGAGAAAAACTGCAGCAGGCGAGAGCTGTGGGAGTCTGTTGCTAGGAACCAGAGAGGCAGGCGTGACCTGAGTGTCTGTGCACACGGGCCATGGGGACCTGAAGCTGGATATACGGCGAGGGGGCCTCAAGGCCAGCTTTGCCCTGATGAGTGTCCGTCTGTTTGTGGGAGGGCTTGACGTGAGTAGTCTGCAGCACAGACGTGCACAGGGGCCCGGAAACATGGTGGGAAAGAAGTAGCTAGATATGGAGGCTGGGAAGAGACTAAGTAACAAAAATGTCAGTCATAAGACTTGAGTTCTGGGTTTCCTTTCATTCTTAGCACATTTATCCAGCCCCCCTGCAGTGACCTGTATGGGAACAGTGGGTGGTGAAGCCACCCAGCTTGGCTTTAGTCATGGTCCACAAGTTTACCAGCATCTCACATAGGACCCGATCCTTCCCACCCCAAGCAAGCCATACCACCTTCCAGAGCTCTCCCCTGGCTCCTGGTATCTCCTCTCTGACAATACTCATCAAAAGTGCTGTGATTTCGTTATTGACTCTTTGCTTTATAAGATTGTTTGTACTGGGAGAAAGAGAAGAAACAGATGCAGGTAGAAAGCATGTCTTGTTGCCGGAGAGTCTGCTATGGAGTGAATGAGGAGGTGACATAAAACACTCCTCCCCACTCCCAGTGTCCTGGTTGTGACAACTGTGTTCAAAGTTTGCCCCTCCCTGCTGGGCATTCCAGAGTAGAAGCCATTTCTGCCACCCTGCTTTATTCCTATGGAGTTCTAGAACATTTTCATCACCCCTAGAGGAAGCCACATGGAAGAAAGACAGCCTGACGTTTCCTCAAAAGGTTACACGTGGAATGCCCGTGTGACCCAGAAATTCCACTCTAGGTATAGACCCAAGAGAATCGAAAATAAACACCTGTGCAAAAACTTGTGCACAAATATCCACAGCAGCTAAAAAGGTAGAAGCAACCCAGATGTCTATCAACAGATGAATGAATGAACACAGCGTGGTGTGTCTATACGGTGGAATGTTACTCAGCATAAAAAGGGAAGAAGTTCTAATACATGCCACAACATGGAAGAACCCTGAACACATTATGCTGAGTGAAAGGAGCCTGTCACAGAAAGCCATATATTGTATGATTCTATTTATATGAAAGGTCCAAGCAGATCCATAGAGACATAAAGGAGATTAGTGGTTGCCAGGGGCTTGGGAGTAAGGGGTGCTGAGGAAGTACCTGCTTAGTGGATGTGAGGTTTCCTCCGGGGGGGTGACAAAATGTTCCGAAACTAAATAGTGGTGATGCTTGCACAACATTGTGAATGTATTAAGTGCTGCTAATGGTAAATTTTGTATCATGGGTTTTACCACAATTAAAAAAAAAAAAATTGATCAAACGCTCTCAGAATATTTAGCCAACAACCTTCAACTTGGCTACGTGCCTAGTCATTAAACTTCTTGGACTAAATTCCTTTCTGTCATGGTTACCATGTTCTGGGCTTCAGAGATTTCATTTTGGGTCAGTGTGTTCCAGTCCACCATGTGTCCCCATAGGTCCCCACACTCACCTCTTTCTCTTGAATGGGACAGCAGAGCTACTTGGCAGAGCATTGGAAAACCTACCATAATGATTTAGGGTAATTGGTGAAGTCGGCTATCATTTTAGTGGGTTCTTACAAAAATTAAGGTCGAATTCACATATCATGACATTCACCCATTTAAAGGGTGCAGTGGCATTTAGTACATTTGTAATGTGTCTAATGGGAAAGATTGAAGGCAGAAGGAAAAAGGGGTAGCAGAGGATGAGATGGTTAGACAGCATCACCTACTCAATGGACAAGAGTTTGAGCAAACTCTAGGAGATAGTGGAGGACAGAGGAGCCTGGCGTGCTGCAGTCCATGGGGTCACAAAGAGTCAGGCACAACTTAGGGACTGAACGACAGCAACAAATGTGCAACCATTGCTTCTATCTAGTTCCAGAATATTTGTATCACCCCCCCAAAAAGAATCCCTTGTTCATTAGGAGTCATTCTCTACTACCTACTACCTCTGGCCCCTGGTAGTGAATATCCTACTTGCAGTCTCTGGATTTTCCTATTTCTGGATATTTCATATACATGAAATCTCATAATATTTGTCCTTTTGTGTCTGGCTTACTTCACTTGGCATTAACATCTTCAGTTCACGATCCATCCATGCTGTACCAGGTGTAAGAGTTTCCTTTTTTTTTTTTTTTTCCCGTTTTGGCCACCATGGGGCTTGTGGAATCTTTGTTTCCTGATCAGGGATTGAACTCTGGCTCTTGGCAGTCAGAGTGCCAAGTCCTTCTTGGGACCTTCTGGCTGCTGTGATGTGTGCTGTTAGGAACATCGTCATCCATGGACTCTTGTTTGAGTCCCTGTTCTCAACTCTCCAGGGTCCATACCTTGGAGTGGAATCTCTGGGTCACATGGGAACTCCACGTTTACCTTTTTGAGGAACTAACTGCCTGACTGTTCTCCACAGTGGCAGTGTGTTTTCAAACTTGCTTATCTTTCCCACATGTAGTGGTTTCGTACTGTGACAATGAGACTTACTGTATGGCACTGACTGCCTTCATTTGGGGAGGGTTCTATCTTTGGGCAGCATGAACTGTGCTTTGTACAGCTTTTCAAAGCATAGTTTCTTGCATCTTCTAAAAACTGGGGTATTAAAAAATACACTGAGTTCAGAAGAGGGCCACTAAACTTTAGGTTCCACTGTTGAAACCTTCAAGCAGAACCCCGTCCCTCCTCCTGCTCTGCAGAGACCCCTGAGACCATCTTGCAGTTCCAGTTTGATTGCTCTCAGATCTTTAAAGGGGCCAAAGCTGGCGACTCACAGTGCTACTGCCTTGATGATTCATGCAGAGAAGCCTCCTGGATTCTGAGATGCTGCAGCTCGTACTGGAGGGAGAAAGAATTGGAAGCCCCAAGGAGTGACTCTTTGGGACAGAAGCAGCCTCTGCCGGGAGGCCTGTTCTCACCTCGCATCCCAGACTATTGACATGGGGAAGTAGCCACCCCCTCATCCTTCCGGTTCGTGGCTGCGTAGTGATGCTTGGACTCCTGACCGGACTCCACGGGGTGGCTGACTGGAAATGAAAGGTGCTGAGACACGCATCTCCAACATGGGCCTGATGCAAGCATGACTGAAATTAGGAAACGTCAGGATGTCACTGGGGCTCTGGAAGTGTCCTAGAGCTCACTCTGGGGGAGCCTGATTCCACTTCAAGGGAAGAATACCTTTTCAGCTGCAGCCTTCACCTGGTTTTGTGGTCTGTCTGTCTTTAATCTGAAATCCTTGGGGGTTGAGTAGTCCCACCTGAGTGTCCATAGTCTGATTAGTGCAAGTGCCAGATGTCAGCGATCACACCCCTGAAATTCACAGGAGCCTTGGATCCAAAGAGTGCCTGGTACTGCATCCCAAGGCTGCCTCCCGCATGATTACTGGAGGTTCCTTTCATTAGGAAAATACAGTCAGTTCTCGCCATCAGACCCCTTGGGATACAGTGATTTGGACTGAAGTCAAGATTCCTGCAACTCTTTTTCCTTTGCTAGATCAAAGCAAGGATTTGATGTAATGTTTTTTGTTTCATGAGCGTAATTAGCAAATGATTTTATTTACACAAGAGTCTTCTCTCAGTCTTTGTAGACGTTTAAGATTTGTGTAGTTTTTCTGCTTCAATGTGATATGTCATTTCCTCCCCAAATCATGTGTTTTGCTAATCACACATTGAAAAACAGAAGTTGTTATGGGAAAAACTGGATCGGGGTAGACCATGAGAGACCTGTGTGATTTGGTAATCAGAGCTCACAAAACCAGTAACCATTGTGGTTAAAGAAGCACCAGGGCTCAGTGAAGGCTCTGTTGGCATTTGCAAGTGGCATCAACATCAGCTGACTGGTTTTTGCCATGACCCCCAGATTGGTGCCTCCTTCCCTGCATTGCACAGGTTAGTTTGTCTGTTGATATTAAAAGCTGGGTCCTGGGCAAGGCTGCCTTTGGCAGTGATTTTTTTTTTTTTAAACACAGGGAAACATGTCAACACTTTCTTTCACACTTGTAGCTGTACCATCTAGAGCATAATGCTATTGAAAACGTTGCAGTGCTTTGAGCCACTAAAACAAGGCACTTCTGCAAGGTTTCTAGCCTTTTTTCTTAATATATTCACGTGAAGTAAAGGCATCCTCTTTAATTGTGAGACAGCTTGGGTGAAACAGCTTTGAAATCTTGGTGTCGGGCAGCACAGTTTCCGGTCATGTTGCCATCACCTCTGCCTCTGCAGACATGCTGCCCCTGCGCCCCAAGCAGGCATGCCATCACCCTCCTGAGGCCTGAAGGCTGACTCTGCTCCGAGCATCCATTTGGGGCAGTTGGAGCCCTCAAGGACTTCAGCATCACCTCCCTGGCTGCCTTCAGATGAGTGAGCCAGTCCAGGCTGGCGTGGCACTCCTGGGTGGCCCATGTCTTCAGTCACTGGCCCTTTTTCTGCCCAAGCTGCAGCCCATTATGAAGAGTCCACGCCTGCCGCTACGTGGAATGCCCCTCTGTTTCCAGGCCTTTCCTCAGGCCTCAGGAGACGCTGCTGTCACCGCTTTTCCCTGTCTCTGGCTCCTCTGCTGGTCGGCCGTAGGGTGCCTGCTGGAGTCCTCGCCAAACAGGACTCCCTCCCTCCCTTCCTGGTCTTTTTAGCTTGCGTATTCCTTAGTCTCTGGCCAGTTTGTGAGTATCGGTCAACCTTTGTAAGCACTGTCTTCTATAGCATCTTCTGGAAGTTGTTCAGTCCGGCAATTTTGGTAGTTTCAGCCAGAGGAGTCTCTGCAGGTTTCTCTGCCTCACTGCAGGGAGCCGATCCATGGACCTGCACCCCCAGCATGACCATCCTCTGTGGCCACACACTCTCCGTCGCTGTAGGCATCATTCTTGGCTTTCCTGGGCCCTCAGTGGCCGCTCCGGCACCCTCTTCTGCCAACCCCAGGGCCCAGGCACCCATAGTCGGCATGTCCTGGCTGCCTCCTTGAAGCTGATGGGCAGAGGGTGTCATCGTCCCTTGGACACGGTTCCTGAGGGAGGGGATGACAGGAAAGAGGACATGTGTGCTCTCTGGGGCAGTGCGGGGATCAGGAAAGGCCTCTCAGAAGTCGAGAGCCAGGGTGACACACGAGGCTTACCCCAACTCATTCATTCCTCCAGGGAGGGGCGTTAGAGCTGTTGCTGGGGTCAACCAGGCCCACCTGGTCTGCCCTGCCCAGAGCACTCGTCGTCAGCCCTGAAGACCTGCTGTGTCTGGCCTTCCTCTGTGCCTGGGACAGAGGACAGGGTCACCCTTGGCTGCCTCCCCTCATCCACTTCCCCAAACGGGGAGCGCTTGAAGCCTAGAGAGTGAGTCTGGTTCTACCCTGGTGTCCCCACCCAGAACTGAGGCTGGCTTCAGGCAAGGGCCATCGACGAGCACATGTCATCTCAGATGTGACCTCAGACAGGTGACCTTGTCTGGTTATCTCTGCTTTTCTTTTGACCTGTAACACTGAAGAGTTGATCAGGTGGATACCCGCAAGTCTCAAATGGATTAACTTAAGAACTAGGTACTCAGTTCTCATGGTCCTCTCCGGGGCAGTGTGTGTGTGCGCACGCATGCACACAGAGATACACAGTCTGACAAAAGGGGGGATGAAGAGAGGGCTGTTTGGTTTCTTTGAAACTGTGTTTTAACAAACCCCGTAACCCTCCTGCTGGGGAGCCTCGAGTATTTGCCTGGCCTCCCTCCTTGAGGTTACCCTGCCACCGAGCAGGCAACTGAGCCAGGGGTAACTCACTTGGATTACCTGTTTGGCACCCTTTTTGCCTCCACTTCACACCCAGCAGAATGACTTCCGGGCTTCTTTGTGGGCTTTTATTTGATTTCAGTAGCAGTCAGAAAATCAAAGTACCAAACCACCTCTGTGCCCATCAGTCCACAGAATTGAAAATCACCATATTTTCATAGCGGCTTCAAGTAATTTCAATTTGAAAGAGCCAGGATGTCATAGATAGTTAAAGGCTGTCTTATTCCCATCTTTGGTGCTATTAAAAACTCATTTATCGATCACTTAGGTGAAAGGGCAGGTTTTATGTTATGTCTATGTGATTGTAATAAAAATCTTTCAAAGCCCACACAATTCGTGTAGGCCAAGTTGCAGTCTGGGCACAGGCGTCTCCCCACTTGGTAGCCAAAGAATTCTCTTCTCCCCTCCTTGAGCTTCTTTTTAGTTGTTCCTTTGTGTTGAGGTGGAGACTGCTTATAATGCGGTGTTAGCTGCTCCTGCAGTTCCTCCTCACAGGGCTGGCTGTCGCTCCACCCTGCTGCTGGCCCAGGTTTCCCTGTCCTCAGTTGGTGGCACTTGTCCCCACACTGGCCAGCTGTGTTGCTCCACCTCCTGGTCACGTCCCGAGTCCCCAGTACCCTCACCTGGGACTGTGCCTCAAGAGCCCCTGGAGCAGTCTGCCCTGCCCTGGGCATTGCTCCCTGAGGAATTGCCATTCCCTGCCCCAGATCATCAAGGTGATGCTTCTGCAAGGCTGCTGTGGTGTGGAGTCCAGCAGGCCTCAGAGTCCCCCAGGCCACCTGCTGCCCTCTGGGGTCTCCCGCAGGTCACTCTCCACATTGCAGCTGAAGGAATCCCATCACACCCAGAATCAAACCCAACACAGCTCCATGACCCACCCCCGCTTGAGGCCTCCCTGCTGCCCAGAACCTTCTTCCCCATAAGATCCTTGAGACCCTCCCTCACTTTCTGTCTTTCCCTCCTTTTCCCCCGACATCGCCAAGCGGGTTCTTTTCTTCTCTGAAATCTAAGCAGTTCATGCTTTTGGACCTTCACTTTCCCCAGCACAGGCTGCCCTAGGATCTGAGCCAGCCTCCTTCCCCTCCATGGATGCTAGGTGTGTTCTAGTCTCTTCCCTTCTGTCTTGATTTTCTTTTTGGTTATGTCAACTTTTACGTGATTCAGAAAATGAAATTCTGGTCCACACACCTGGCGAGTTCTGGCTCTGTGCCATTACTCACCTCAGTCCCACCTACCCCGTGCTGGACTAGTTCTGTGCATTTCTGCCCTCTGCTTCCTGAAGTGTCCTCCGTTTCTCCCCTGGAGGGTGGCCTACCATGGACCCCTTCCTGGGGGTCCCACCCTGGGGTTCAGGCTACCTGGCTCTCCATGGTGCGCACGTGTCAGTGTTGGCCCAGTAGGTCTCAGGTGGTGGCTGTCTGGCTTGGCCGCAGTCTTGGGCCACTAAAAAGAATGCTATCGCCAATAGCATCATGCTCAAATGCACAATGTTGTTTTGTGTTTCTGTGGGTATGTCTTCTTCATAGATTTCTAGAAGGGCTGGCCCTAGACGGCATTGACACCCTTGCTGGTACCTAAGGAGCATTCCTGGGGTGCGTAGTTCATGCCGAAGCTCACCGTAGTTACAGTATCCACAAACGCACATGAGGGCTCTGAAGAAGCCAGACTTGGCCATCAGGGCCGCGTTTTGCTGTGGCCCGGGACTGTCTGGGTTTCCGACACAGAGCTAAGCCTGGGCTTACCCTCGAACTCTGCTGGAGATAGCCAGGATAGGTAGGAGGGTGGGATGTGCCCTTTCCACGCCCCGTCTCCCCAGGCCCAACCTGTGAGTTCCTGATGCAAACTCACCTTTGGGGACTGAGCCATGTCATTCGAGTCTTGTGGCCAGGGCAGGCCATGGTGCCTTGGTGGTGGTCTCCAGGGCGTGGCCAGCAAGGGAAGTCACTTGGGGTAGGCTGTTGTGAGCGTCACGGGCCCTGGGGGCTCTGGGGCTCAGATCTGGAATACAGACCAGTCTGGCTCTTTTTCTGGGTGAGCTTCTAAGAGAGGGCTTTGCAGGTGACCTGCTCTGAGCCCACAGTTCTGGTTTCTGGGCCTCCCTGGCCCAGGTGATGCTCTCACCCTGTTGGCCCAGCCACGAGAGCAGCATGGCCAGACTCTAATCCCAGAGTCTGGAGCCTCACAGTAACCATTGTCCAAGGAGATAAGGAGGGGGCCCTACCTGGTGGGACCCACACATAGGGGAGGAGCTGGTCTGTCAGCATGGAGGAATGGGGAGGCGCCCGCCCTGGAATTGGGCACGTCCCAGTGCCAAAGCCCCGCGTTGTCAGGAGAGTCTGGTGAGAAAGACTCCCCCAGCAGGGAACTCCTCCTCTTCTCACATGAGAACCCTGGGCAGTAGTGTCTGGCTGCCTCATCGCACTGTTTAGACAGTGCCTTTGTGACTCTTCTCTGTCTAGGGTGTTGGTACCCATTGTCAAGATGAGGAGACTGAGGCACAGGATGTTGAAGTCACTTGTGCAGATCCATGTTTGGAAATGGCAAAAAAAAATCATGATTTGGGCTTGGGGTGGCTTACTCCAAATCTGCAGGTTTTTCCTCAGCACTGCACTCGGCACCACGTCCCCAGTGGCAGTGTTAGGCTCTTCCCATCACCAAGGTGTACTGTGCGGTTTTCATTGAACACCCGTTTGAGAAAACCCCAAACACAAAAGCTTAGAGTAACACTCATGCTAGGCCCTGGGGAAGAGGAGCCCCTTCCATTTTGGTGAGTAGGTCCCTCTCCAGAAGATGAGAGAGCCTCTCATCATCCGTCCAACCCAGAGGCCCTAGCTCGTAACACCGAGAAGCCATCTGGGCAAGCCTGCTAGGGATGGGCTTCAGGGTGACCACAGTGTCGGTAGGGTGCTGCGGGCCATCACTGTCAGCAGCCCTGGGCTCTCAAGTCATCTGTGAAGGGGAAGGGCATTTCAATCTGGGGGATGCTGGCAGGACAGCCCCTCTCCTGGGGCCCTGCCTGTGTTGGGGCACCCCAGACCTGCCAGCGCCCACTTTTTTCTTCACAAAGTTTGTTCCCTGTGATACTGACATCCTTGTTTAACACTCAGGGAAGAAAAGTCCGAAGAGCAGGATCTCCAGGGCCTGAAGGACAAACCTTTGAAGTTCAAAAAGGTGAAGAAGGATAAGAAAGAAGACAAAGAGGGCAAGCATGAGCCCCTGCAGCCAGCAGCCCACCACTCTGCCGAGCCAGCAGAGGCCGGCAAAGCAGAGACCTCAGAAGGGTCAGGCTCGGCCCCAGCCGTGCCAGAAGCTTCTGCATCCCCCAAGCAGCGGCGCTCCATCATTCGTGATCGGGGCCCCATGTACGATGACCCCACTCTGCCGGAAGGTTGGACCCGAAAGCTTAAGCAAAGGAAATCTGGCCGCTCCGCTGGGAAGTATGATGTGTACTTGATCAAGTAAGTAAGGGTGATTCCTGTCTCTCCAGAGCAGGGAAGGCTAGTGGTGGCAGGGGGTGGGGGAGTCAGGGACCATCGCTAAGAAACTGATGGGGACCCCTTGGAGCATTAGCTCCTTGCGGCTCATGGATCAAGAAAGTGTGTGTGCATAACCCCTCTTCCGGTCGGGTCTTCAGTAGTGACCACTGCTGGTGGGTGAGATCAGGTATGCTTGGAATGGCCACCTGGGGAGGTCACTGCCCTGAGGGAGATGTCCATCAGGGCCTTGTCTGGAGGAGGAATAGCACTGGGGACGCAGAGTTGCCAGCAGAGGGGCTGTCCTCAGAGCCTGGGAACCTCTTTGTGGGAGAGTCCTTCTGTGCCAATACTTCATGAGCCCTGAGAAATACGAATTCATAGGGTTCAGTCTGTTGTGTGAGACGTGCTGGGAAAGGGCGGCTGTCCGATACAGCCTAGAGAGAGCCCCAGATGGGCTCAGAGTGCCTTTCCCACTGTCCCTTTGGCCTTTGTCCAGCTGTGGGCTGGTGGTCAGGTGTTACCTGTTAAAACAGAGTCACTTCCTAGCCAGATCTTTAGAGGATGAGTGTGACTACGTTTATTTCACTTGTTCCCCTTAGATGATTCCAGACAGGTTAGCCGTTTTGAAAAGTCACTCGTAGACAGTCTCATTTAATTCCAGTAACTCACATAAAGGTGAGCAAAGCATCATCCTGCTGGCAAATGAGGAAACTGATTCCTGGAGAGTTCAGTCTGGCAGGTAGACAGGGTCCCTGGGCCAGACCCCTTTAGGGGGCTGAGGAGTGCAACTCTCGGGGGCATCCAGGTAACAGCAGGCCACATGGGCATCTATGGCTGTTGGGCGACCTGATTGCTTCCTGTATAAGTGGGACCACAGCTCCCTAGTTTTAGCTCATCTCAACTTCTCTTAAATGTCCCTCTTGGTGAGCTGTATCATCGGGCATGTCAGTTGCAGAACACCTCCTGTCAGAGGGTTCACCACCCACCTTCTCCTGTGCCTCACCTCCAGCATTGCTCTGGAAGCTTCTAACCATTCTTTGTGTGTCTCCGCTTGTTCCCACAGTCCCCAGGGAAAAGCCTTTCGCTCTAAAGTGGAGTTGATTGCGTACTTCGAAAAGGTAGGCGACACCTCCCTGGACCCTAATGATTTTGACTTCACGGTAACCGGGAGAGGGAGCCCCTCCCGGCGAGAACAGAAACCACCTAAGAAGCCCAAATCTCCCAAAGCTCCAGGAACTGGCAGAGGTCGGGGACGCCCCAAAGGGAGTGGCACCACGAGACCCAAGGCAGCTGCGTCAGAGGGTGTGCAAGTGAAAAGGGTTCTGGAGAAAAGTCCTGGAAAGCTACTCGTCAAGATGCCTTTCCAAGCTGCGCCGGGCAGCAAGGCAGAAGGGGGTGGGGCCACCACCTCAGCCCAGGTCATGGTCATCAAGCGCCCCGGCCGGAAGCGAAAAGCGGAGGCCGACCCCCAGGCCATTCCCAAGAAACGAGGCCGAAAGCCGGGCAGTGTGGTTGCTGCCGCCACTGCCGAGGCCAAAAAGAAAGCCGTGAAGGAGTCATCTATCCGGTCCGTTCAGGAGACCGTGCTCCCCATCAAGAAGCGCAAGACCCGGGAGACGGTGAGCATTGAGGTGAAGGAGGTAGTGAAGCCCCTGCTGGTGTCCACGCTCGGCGAGAAGAGCGGGAAGGGACTGAAGACCTGCAAGAGCCCAGGGCGGAAAAGCAAGGAGAGCAGTCCCAAGGGGCGCAGCGGCAGCGCCTCCTCGCCCCCCAAGAAGGAGCACCACCACCACCACCACCACGTGGAGCCCCCGAAGGCCCCCGCGCCGCTGCTCCTGCCCCCGCCCCCACCCCCGCCCGAGCCCCAGAGCTCCGAGGACCCTGCCAGCCCCCCTGAGCCCCAGGACTTGAGCAGCAGCGTCTGCAAAGAGGAGAAGATGCCGAGAGCAGGCTCGCTGGAGAGCGATGGCTGCCCCAAGGAGCCTGCTAAGACTCAGCCCGCGCTCGCCACCGCGGCCCCGGCCACAGAAAAGTACAAACACCGAGGGGAGGGAGAGCGCAAAGACATTGTCTCATCCTCCATGCCAAGGCCAAACAGAGAGGAGCCTGTGGACAGCCGGACGCCCGTGACCGAGAGAGTTAGCTGACTTTACGCAGAGCGGATTGCAAAGCAAACCAACAAGAATAAAGGCAGCTGTTGTCTCTTCTCCTTATGGGTAGGGCTCTGACAAAGCTTCCCGATTAACTGAAATAAAAAATATTTTTTTTTCTTTCAGTAAACTTAGAGTTTCGTGGCTTCAGGGTGGGAGTAGTTGGAGCATTGGGGATGTTTTTTTCTTATCGACAAGCACAGTCAGGTTGAAGACCTAACCAGGGCCAGAAGTAGCTTTGCACTTTTCTAAACTAGGCTCCTTCAACAAGGCTTGCTGCAGATACTACTGACCAGACAAGCTGTTGCCCAGGCTTCTTAGGGTGTGCCTGCACCTCCCTCCCACCCAGTCCCCCCCACGTGGTCACTAGGGACAGAGAGCACTTGAGAAGACACTCCTGGTTTGGGGGCCATCGGTACCCCAGTCTCAGCTCTCCTCTCCCCCCACACCCTGCCCAGCCTCGAGCTCCACCACCCCACCCTCCAGTCCCCCTTATGCCCACCCACGTCGGGACCAGGAGGTCCGAGGCAAGAGAGACAGTTGGATCCTTTAGAGATGGTGGAGACGGCCAGTGGCTCCAGCCCG
Organism: Bos taurus; assembly: GCF_002263795.3. Classification (NCBI taxonomy): domain Eukaryota; kingdom Metazoa; phylum Chordata; class Mammalia; order Artiodactyla; family Bovidae; genus Bos; species Bos taurus. The sequence continues at coordinate 37,230,421 of NC_037357.1, read as the reverse complement.
TGTGATCCCACACATGGGGGCACACAGACGGCTTCCCACCACCCCCAACCCCAGATCGACCAGGACATTTCACAGGATGGGGACATAGCACCTGTTGGCCCCGGTTCTGGCCCAGCTAGGAGGGAGGCATCCTTTGAGCCCCCCTGGGTGTCGACTGGCCTGCGCCAGAGGCGACATTGGCCCAGGGCCGGCCTCCAGCGGGTAGCACTAGACAGAGGCCACCAAGGCCATGGGCCGAGGCCCCAGCAGGCTGGCCCAGGCTGCAGCCAGCGGAGTGCCGCAGGCCAGGCGGAAGGCATCCCTAGCTGCTCAGAGCAGTTGTGGCCACTAGTTCGAGCCTTAGTAGATGGGGCCAGGGGCCAGGGGGAAGGCAGAGGAAATGTTCTTCCAAAACTTTTCCAATTCTCAACTCCTTTAGGGACAGCTTAGAACTATTTGCACTATTGAGTCTTCATGTTCCCACTTCAAAACAAACCTGCTCTGCGAGCAACCTAGCGGGCTTGACTTGGCGACCCTTTGTCCCTCAGGCCACTAGACGTGACGGTGTTGACAACTACCTGGATCTGTATATACCTGCGCTTGTTTTCAAGTGGGCTCAGCACATAGGGTTCCCACGAAGCTCCGAAACTCTAAGTGTTTGCTGCAATTTATAAGGACTTCCTGATTGATTTCTCTCCTCTCCTTTGGTTTCTGTCTCCTTTCATTTCAGCCTTTTCATTTCTCCCCTTCCTCCCTCGTCCTCACTGCTCCCTTCTGTTCCAGGCAGCCGCAGTGCCCGACCGTACTTCGAGCCGACACTGGTCAGCTCAGGCCCCCAGAACTCCCCCACCCTTGGCCTTCCCGCCGTCCAGCCCAGCTCCCCCTGCCACCCATTTCTGAGCCCTGAGGAAGCCCCAGACTCCGCTGAATCCACCCAGCTCTAGTACCCCAGCCTCTCTGAGGGGCATGGGAGAGGCAAGATCTTGCTCTCCCAGGAGTCTCCTCCTTCGGTCAGACCCTGGATCCCAGGTCTCCTCAGCCTTCCCACTCAACGGCAGTGGGTAGGAGAAGTGGACCAAGATTGGGATTGCAGAGCCAAGGGCAGCACAGAGACCCGCTGTGGCCTGCCAGTGTCACGGAGTGGCCAAGCCCTGACCTTGGCCTGTGCAGGACCCGGCTAGGGCGGGTTAGTTGGGCCGGGCAGCAGGCAAAATGAGTGCAGATATCCCCTGCCACTCCTCTGAGCAGTAGTTCTCCTCTGCTGGGCCCTGTGCGGCCTTTGCTTGCTGGAGGCTGGTGGAAGGGGTTGGTACTTCACGCTTTTCCCCATCAGCACCAGGGGCTGTGGTGTTGGGGCATCGAGGCTTGGGCTTGTTGCGGGGTGTTCATTTGTCAGTTTCAATTCGAGACCCCGTGCTTTTACCCTCTGTTCAGGAAGTCCTTATCTAGCTGCATATCTTCATCATATTGGTATATCCTTTTCTGTGTTTACAGAGATGTCTCTTATATCTAAATCTGTCCAACTGAGAAGTACCTTATCAAAGTAGCAAACGAGACAGCAGTCTTAGGCTTCCAGAAACACCCACAAGCACGTCCCATGTGAGCTGCTGCCATGAACTGTCAAGTGCGTGTTGTCTCGTGTATTTCAGTTACTATCCCCCAGCTTTCCTCACTGCAGTGTAACCATGAAGGAGTGAAACATCTTAGAAACCATCTAGCACTTCCTTGCCAGTCCTTTAGTGATCAGGACCCCTAGTTGACAGTTCCAATCAGTAGCTTCAGAAAAAAAAATGAAACTGTGTCTCTCTCTCCCAGAACGGTTAAAAGCAAGGGAGTTTGCCCTGTTCTGTTTGTGGAGTTGTAGCTGCCCTTTCTAGCATTTTTGTATCCATTTCTTGATGCTGCAAAAGCAAGTCCCCCAACCAAACCCACTCTGCTGTCCACCTGCTGGGCTTCACTTCTGAGTCCTCCCCCAGGAAGGGATGGGAGTTGGAAGAGGGGGCATGTTCGTTGGGGTCCCTCTTCCTCCAAGGACAAAAGGCTCCTGGCACTCTCAGAGGACCCCTGTCCACATGAGCCCGCTCTCCAGCCCATTTGTCATGGAGGTGCCATCTGGTTTCCTGGGTCAGGTTTTGAGGCATTAATTAAACCAAATCCATAAAACGTGGCTCCTGGAACCAGTCTCCAAAGCTGACCTCTCCAGCAGCTTGGCACCATCTGGTCCTGGGCCAAGGAGAGCTGGGCCTGCCATGCCCCCCTTTGACCTGTAACAGTTGATTTTGGGGCTGACCGATGTGGTGGTCGAGAACACCGAATCTCAAGTGGCGTTTCCTTTCTGCCCAGCCTGACCTGCAGGCCCCTTGCTCCGCAGCTCCCGCCCCTAGAGTTTCAAGGCTATAGGTGGCACCTTAGGGTTTTCTCCCCCTTTGATCCACATTCCCTCTCCCCCAGATACAGGCATTATGAGCGAGTCACCTTTGGGCAGGGGCGCTGATGGTCCTGTACCACTTTGTCCTGGAGACAGGTGGACAGAAGGTTGGAGGGCAGGCCTAGCCTTGGAATTCTCACCAGCTATGTCCGGCCCAGTTGGGGAGTATGATGTTGATTCTGTGTGTACTTGAAGACCGCGAAGATTCAGGGGGCATCCCTTATAGACTGTGTCCAGAAGGCAGGAATTGATAAGACAGCTTTCAGATACCCAAGGGACTAGGTCTGTCACATTGGGTCTCCTTGCCCTGTGCCTGTCACTTGGCTGTCCTAACCCGTGTCGTTGCTGGCGTTGACACCACAGTGAGGCGTGGCCCCTGGGCCACAGCAAGGTCCAGTACATGTCCCTTCTGCACCGTAGTCCCTATCGAAAGGCACAGGAGACCCCCAGAAATGCCCTGCTCCCCCCCACCACTCCCCTCAGCTCCCTGGACAGTGGAAGCCACAGTGGTGGCCTGGGCATGCCGGCCACAGCCAGCACCTGACTTCTCTCCTGAGCCCCCATGCCATTGCTAGCAGCAGTCTGCTCAGTGGTGGTATGCCAGCCTAGAGGCCACGAGCAGTGGCGGTGGGACATGAAACAGCACCAGGTTGTCACCTGCCTCCCTGCCTGTCATTGCCGTGACGGCCATCATGAAGGAGGGTACTTAATAGCCACAAGCACGCTGCTATCTTTGGTGGAAGAGCAGTTTCCTTAGCTGACAGGACCTCTGGATTTGAAGTAACTTCTAACAAGCGGCGTGAGCCCAGGAGGGAACAGAGGGTGTAAAGGGAAGCCACCAGGTATGGCAGCCTGGATCTCGTGGAGCCTGGCAGTTGAGCTCTGTGCCTCCTCTCCAGAGTGTTCCTACCAGGCCCAACAAGGCCAGGGGAGGTCACAGGCATCAGCCCTAGCTCAGCGCAGCCATTTCTAGCGGGTTCATGGCCCCAAATTGTTTTTCTGATGTGAGTTGCCTATGTGGGTGGCCCAGACCATCCAGACCTCGGGGAAGTGAGTTCTCTCTAGAGCCCTGTGGGCATCAGCCTACTGACCCCCTGAGTACTGGCCAGTGCCTGGGGAGGGCTAGGGGCACAGGCATGTTGCCAGGCTCGTAGTGGAATCCCCGCTCTCGAGCCCGACAGCCCCGCCACGTGTTCCGGCTCTCAGTTGCTCTCTGCAAGGGCCCTATCTCAGCGCTCTGCTCTACTGGAGGAGTTTGTTGAGTGTTTTTGCTTCTTTCTCTTTTTGAATCTGTATCAATCTTTAGAAAACATAGCGGAATTATCAGAGCTCACTAGGATACTGCCTCACCCAGGGTCTAAAAGTTCCATGTTCAAGGGGAAAAAAAGGGAACACTGAAGCCCCTTGTCAACATTGCAGAAGGAAGACCTAGGAAACCTTGAGCAAGAAACTACATCCTGATTTTCTGAGTGAATAAGAGCAAGCTTTTGCCCAAAAAAGGCTGATCTAAGAGGACTTGGAGCCTGGCCTGCTGTGTGGCCAGTGCTGCAGGTGAAGGGGAATCCAGCCTGAAACTGCTGGGTCTGCGCCTTGGAGCCCTTGGGTCACTGGAGAGTCTATCTCTCTGTCTCTTTCTCTGGCTCTCAGGTAGCGGTCCCTGCAGGGAGACCTGCCTGTCTCGAAGCTACAGGAGCCCAGCTCCGGATGGGAAAGGGGGGCGCTCAGCAGAGAATTGTGAAGGCACGCAACCTCCTCACTACCTGACTTCACCTGTTCTTCCTCCTCTGTCATCTCCAGCGAGCCTACCCCAAATGCCGAGGTGTCAGGAAGAATTGGTTCGAATTAGGGCCCAGGCCACTAAGCAGGAGAAAGTGATGTCTCCTCCACAGCGTCTACCTGTGGTGTGGCATGCCCCTGAGGACAGTCCCTGGCTCTGCGCTCATTTGGGGCCTGGGGCCAAGGGAGGGCAGGGGAGAGAACCCTCATGGAAGGGGCTTCAGCTGGGGGTTTCCAAACATTGGGGAAACTTGCCTTGGTTCTGCCGGCCACCCCCTCGGTCACCTGTCTCCTTGAGTCCTGCTCAGCGGTGAGGGGAAAAGGCCACGAGGTTTGGCTCCTGCCCACTGATAGTCCCTCTCCCCACAGTGTCTGTGTGTCAAGTGACAAAGCTGTTCTTCCTGGTGACCCGGATTATATCCAGTATCTTCTAGACTATACGCATAGACCTGCTTGGTCTTTTCTCTCCTGGGCTTTTGTTTTGCTCTTTAGTTTTGCTTTTCCCTCTCCTGTCCCTTTTATTTAAATACACTGACTAGACACACAAAGCAGTTGAATTTTTATATATATATATATGTATATTGCACAGTTATAAACTCATTTTGCTTGTGGCTCCACACACACACACACACACACACACACACACACAAAGACCTGTTAAAATTATACCTGTTGCTTAATTACAATATTTCTGATAACCATAGCATAGGACAAGGGGAAATTTTAAAAAACCAAAAAAAAAGAAAAAAAAAAAACACAAACGAAGAAAACAAACAACAAAAAAAAAAACCTGACAAATCCGTCTGCTGGTCACTCGTGTCCAAGCAGAACCGTGGTCTTTCCTCGCTTCTTTCAAGGGCTTCCCAGTGCCGAGCGAAGGAGGCAGCTCCTGGGTTTCGCACTGTTTCTCCCAAGCTTGTGAGTGGGGCCCCAGGGCGCTGGTGTAGGCAGGACAGTTCGTTTCAGTGGGTGGATGCAAGCATGCTCCCTGGCTCTGGTGAAGCCCAGAATGTAGTTGGCACTGCCTGGGCCCCTTTGATCTCTGGGTGGGGCAGCTGGCGTTCATGGGGGTGACCTGCCCCCCCGACACCCTCCAGTGACCCAGAGTGATAGTGTGCAGACAGGCAGCAAGCCTCCCCACTGGTAGGGCCTGTCTCTGCCAAGTCTGGGGGCCGCAGGGGAGACGAAAGGCTGTGTCTCAATTCAGGAAGTGTGAACCGTACCAGGTAGAACATCAGGGACCCCAGAACCACACATGCGGTCCAGCGGGTCCCCTCCAGGAGGTAGCGAAGACTCCAGAAACGTTCCTTCCTCTTCCCCCACTGCCCCAATCCTACGAGTAATTGCATTTGCTTTTGTAATTCTTACTGAGCAATATCTGCTAGAGAGTTTAGCCGTAAGTTCTTTTTGATCATTTTTTAAGTAAGTAAAAACACCAAAAAAAATAATAATATCCAGAAACTTGTTCTTCCAAAGCAGAGAGCATTATAATCACCAGGGCCAAAAGCTTCCCTCCCCGCGTTATTACTTCTGAGGCCTACGTCCAAAAGAAACCCTTAGAGGCCCTTCAGGTGGCCAGGCACCACTCAGGCCCCTGGGAGGACCTGGGCCTGGGGGCTGGGCCCCACCCTCAGTTCAGTATTAGTGGTGGGTCCCTGCCTCTTCTCCTATCCAGCCTGGGCCAGGGCGGGCAGAGGAAGCCGCTGCGACCACTGCTGTCCAGCCTCTTGCAGATGGGTGTTGGCGCGTGTCCAGTTCTGCCCGAGATCTGAAGGCGGCACCGAATTAGCCTCAGCCGGTGACCTCTCACCCGGCCTGCCCCAGGCAGCAGGGCCCACCCAGTGCACTGTTCCTGGGTTGCTGGACGGTGGCATGGCAAAGGCTTGCAGAACTCAAAACCTGCTCCTTCCCTTGCTCCCAAGGCCTCCTTTTCCATTTATATTGTCACTGCTTCAATAACAGCCACTCCAGAGTCAGTAGTTGATGAATATATGACCAAATATCATCAGGACTGTTACTCGGTGTGCCGAGCCCTCTCCTCGCACGGGGCTCCTGTACCCGGACACTGTACCGTGTGCTGTGTTTGCGCTCCTCCCTTCCTCCACCCTCCCCTCGTCTCTCTGGGGTTGTTTCTGTTTGGGTTTGGTTTGGTTTTGAGTTCTCCTTTTGTGTTCCAAACATGAGCTTCTCTCTACTGGTCCTCTTAACTGTGGTGTTGAGGCTTCTATTTGTGTAATTTTCGGTGGGTGAAGGGAATTTTGCGAAGTAAATCTCTTCTGTGTTTGAACTGAAGTCTGTATTGTAACCATGTTTAAAGTAATTGTTCCAGAGACAAATGCTTCTAGACACCTTTTCTTTACCAACAAAAGAATTTGGAGGGAGGGGATGGTAACCAGAAGGAGAGGGGCTGTCCTCTTGCCCCAGGAGGGGGAGAGCCAAAGACAGGACCCCCTGCCCAGATCAGCCAGAAGCCACCCAAAGAAGTGACACCTAGAGCTGACAAAGTAAATAGCTGACATGCTGCCATTTGTGAAGTCAGAGCAAAACCAGGTTTTGGTCCACTCCCAGATTAGTAGCATCAGGATTATTTTTTTAAGGACAGACAAGGTTGACGTTCCTGCAAGGGGAGCCAGCCACATCTCGGCGGGAGAAGGTCGGGGTGGGCCTGCGGGGCAAGGCTCGGCCAGAGGGTGGGCATCTCCTTGGAGACCTCCACTGTGGCCACAGGTCAGGCTTGTGTGGACAGGGCATTATGATTCGGGGGGGGGGGCATTACCGTTCGGGATACCATCATCAAATCCACCCCGCCCCACAGTGCACGACACTAACATAACCTCTGGATTCCCCACTTTCCTGGATGAGGAGATGATGGTGGGGTCGGGGGGTGGTGCATGCCCTTGGCTGTCATCTGATCCCCAGTAAAATTTGGATGTGAGAAACCACCCCCCTTCTCGTTTCATGGCAAAACCCTATCCTCTTGAGTAGCCGTTACCTCCCAGACACTATTGAGGACTGACAAAACAGGGGTGGCCATGTGCTCCCTTAGCACCCGGGGTCGCCCCCTCTTCGAGGACAGTGCTGACCATTTGGGAATGGGGCTTAGGAGCGAGAAGAACCAAGCAGGGTCACCGCCCCCTCCTGAGTCGCAGGGACCCTGGTCACCCTGTGCAGAGGGAGCTGGCTCCAGCCCAGGAGGAAAAGGGCTGGAAAAGTGTGTGTGGGGTGCGGGGAGTCACCCAGGACAGACTTGGCTGGAGATGATCTCCAAAAGCCCTCTATCGCATTCACCTTCAGTTTTTGTGTTTTGGGACAATTACTTTAGAAAACTTAAGTAGGTCGTTTTAAAAACAAAAAATATTGATTGCTTTTTTGTAGTGTTCAAAAAAAGGTTCTTTGTGTATAGCCAAATGACTGAAAGCACTGATATATTTAAAAACAAAAGGCAATTTATTAAGGAAATTTGTACCATTTCAGTAAACCTGTCTGAATGTACCTGTATACGTTTCAAAAACACCCCCCACTGAATCCCTGTAACCTATTTATTATATAAAGAGTTTGCCTTATAAATTTACATAAAAATGTCCGTTTGTGTCTTTTGTTGTAAAACCAAGTGATTTTTTCATAAGGTTCTTTTACTATTTGAAAAGATGGGCAGCACGCAGTTTTATTTTATTTTTGTAAGTTTTTTAATACGTGTGAAAGCCAAGAATACTCAGCATGCCTTTCTAAGTGACGCGTTCGCACCTTTTGTTGGGAAGTACTGTATCCTGTGCTGTTAGCATTCTCGATAAATCTCTCTGTGAAAGTGACTCCAGGTCTGGGCTTTCATTATCAAGACAGCTCCCAGGACAGCAAGGTGGGGCACTTCCTGGGAACACACAGAAGCCAGCCGCTTTCTGGGCGCCCTGGGGAGGACAGAGCCCTGGCCGGCACCCTGCACCGGCCTGCCTTGGGGTCCGCCTGCCCAGAGGGGAGCTCTGAGCCGGCAGGTGGGAAGGGCCTTCTGCAGGGCAGCATCCTGGCTGTCCCTGATGGGCTGAGGGGCTTTTGGAAACCCCCTAGCTCTGACTCCTCCGGTGCCTCCCGCCTGAGACCCTTCCAAGGTCTCTGCTGACCTGCTCCCAGCTCAGAGGACACGCTGCCCCCGTCCCACCGGCTTCCGATGAGGTGGAGTGCTCTCGGGAGCTCATGGTTCCCCTACAGCTGTCTTTCATCAGGCTGCCGATGGCTTGGAGGTGAAAAGAACTGCTCAGAGTTCAGCATCACAGGTACATGTATGTGAACACAGCTACTTGGAGGTGCACTCGAACATCCTGGCCTTAAATGATAAAACAGAGGGTTGACATTCATGGCGTGTGTGTATCCTGAGCATCCCTGAGGTGCCAGGGCTGTCCCGGGAGCTGCAGTCCAGCAGAATTGGAAGTGGGACCAAGTCCCAGTTCACTTAGTATGTGTGTGCCCACTAGTTCCCTCCTCAGCTTGGGAGTCTCGGTAAGAGCTGTCCCTATGGAAGCCACTGGGGCTCAGGGTGTGGCCGGCCTCCTCTTGTGGAGTGGCTGCAGCTTCTGGGAAGAGGCCGCCACAGAGGTGTGTCTTGGGCCAACCTGGTTTCTGCAAACCACTCTTGAAGTCTCTGGATGGACAGCCTGCAGGTGAGGAGGGTGGCAGCCCTCAGGGGTCAGGATCAAGTGGACAAGGGGCTGGCGAAGACCTGCCTTTCAAGCTGGCATCTAGCTGGAAAAAAACAGAAGAGGAAGGCGCCCTGGCTGCTTGGCGGGGGGCGGGGAGGGGTGTGGGGTAAACAGATGAGTGCTGAAGCTAAAGAAGGACGCACCAGGGGACTCCAGGCCAGCTTCCAGCTACCAGGGTATCTGCTGGACGGAGTTGCAGGTGCAAACCCGTGGGGGTGGGAGCCCTGGCACGTTCTTGGACCCCCAAGGAGTTGTGGCTGGGTTAAGGCCGCTGCCAAGTGCCAAGAGCGAGACAGGTGGGCAGGAAAGGGCCACATGGTGACAACGTCAGAAGCCATGCTGAAAAGCTGCAATCCTTCTGAGGGCTTCGGGAACCCCGGGAAGGTCTTAAGCAGGAAAACTGGTGTGGAGTGCTTTGTGCCTAAGGAAGAACCCTGAGCCAGAGGAGGCAGGGAAGCACGTTCGTTTAGGTTCATCTAGGTCAGAGCCCCGTGGGGAAGAGAGGAACTCCAGAGACGTTCAGAGAGGTAACAGTTTCCTGGTGGCTGCTACTGTGGCTGCTACTGCGAATGATGGAGGCATGCTGGAGGCCTGTGGGGAGACGCCAGACAGGCCAAGTACGGTGCTCTGTGAGCTGCAGAGAAAGGGGTGGGAGCCGCCAGAGCCTGCCATCCTCAAGCGTGACAAGAGGGAGGAGGGCAGCCGGAGCGAAGGTCTGTCTCTAAGAGACGTAATAAACACATTTTCTGTGCTAGCGGAAGGAGCCAGCGAAGAAGAGGGCAGATGCTGCAAAGACCTAACCACCGCTGGAGCAGGTTCCCGGAGGGCCAAGAAAAGATGGGATCCAGGCCCAGGAGGTGGGTGGAGATGCTGCGAGCTTCCAGATCATTCTTCCTGCCCCCAGCCTCAAGCCAGCTGCAGAGAGTCAGCCGGGAGCCCTGGTGTGACCCACATCTGACCTTGTCCCGCCTGGATGTCTTGACCCCTCTCCACCGCTTTCCCCACGAAACGGAAACCTAAAGAGGACCAGCCAGCGGCTCTCCGAAGCCCCGCTTCTAACCCTTTCTGGAAGGCCTTCGCTGTGCCCATCGTCCCTGGAGCCGAGAAGCGCTCTCCTGCAGCCCTTGGAGCCCTCCTCCTCCTCCTGGAAGCTCACCAGTCCGCCTCGCCGGGCCCGGGGAGCTGCCTCCGGGAGGCGTGACCGCGCGCGGCGCCCCCGTGTGGCCGGGGCTGGCGGCGGCGGCGGCGGCGGGCGAGGCGGTGACGGCCCCGGGTGCCGCCCCTTCCGGCCCGCCGGGCGTCGCACGAGGCCGCCTTAAAGGGGAAGTGAGTCAGTGTTCGCGGACCCGGCCGGCCGAGGCCCGCGCCCGCCGCGGCCCGGAGAGGCCCCGGCCCGGCGACGGCGGCGGTGGCCATGGCCGGGGGGCCGGGCCCGGGAGACCCCGCCGTCCCCGGCGCCCAGCACTTCTTGTACGAGGTGCCTCCCTGGGTCATGTGCCGCTTCTACAAAGTGATGGACGCCCTGGAGCCCGCCGACTGGTGCCAGTTCGGTGGGTGGCCGCAGGCCGACAGGGGCGGGGCGGGACGGGCCGGGGAGCCGCGCGGGGCCTGGACACCGCGGCCTGACGCCCCCTGACCCGCAGCCGCCCTGATCGTCCGCGACCAGACCGAGCTGCGGCTGTGCGAGCGCTCCGGGCAGCGCACAGCCAGCGTCCTGTGGCCGTGGATCAACCGCAACGCCCGCGTGGCCGATCTCGTGCGCATCCTCACGCACCTGCAGCTGCTGCGGGCGCGGGATATCATCACTGCTTGTGAGCGCGGCCCTGGAGACCCCCGGAACCCCCCGGACCCTGGAACAGGGGCCGCCCAGGGCTTACCTCGGAGCTCCTCCCTCCAGCCTGGGCCTAACGTCCTTTCTTTCTCCGGCCTCCCAGGGCACCCTCCCGCCCCCCTTCTGCCCCCAAGCACCACCTCCCTGACACCCAGCAGCATCTCCGCACCCTCCGAGGCTGCGGTTCCTGGCCACCGGAAGTTGCCGTCTCTGGCCTCCACCTTCCTCTCCCCAGGTAAGACAACCCGGTCTGGGAGGGTTCGTGGGGGTTGGCCTGATGAACGTCAGGAAAGGACCCCCTTGCTCCTGGCCACCCCGATAGATCCTGCCACTGGCCTCTGGCTGCCTTTCACTGGTGTCTTTACGAAGCTTTTCCAGGCTCTCAGACTCACTCTGACCCCGAGCTCTGCCCTGGACCAAGCCCAGCTGCCCACCAGCCACCATTGCCATCTCCAGCCCCCTCATCTACCAAGGTAGGTGGGTCCTGCCCCCCACCCAGAGGTTTGACGCCAGCAAGCAGTGACAGCTGCCTTTGGTCCCCTGGGCCACCCTAGGCAGCCCAGCAAGGGTGAGCTGAGGCAGAGGGGAGGACATGGGACCTCACCTGACACAGGGTCTCTTCCCACAGCCCAGCCCGGAGAGCCCCATGTCCCTCCTGCCAGGGGCCCCCTCTTCTTCATTCTGCTGGCCCCTCCATGAGATTTGCCAGGGTACCCACGACTTCTCAGAGGAGCTCAAGATCGGGGAGGGCGGCTTTGGCTGTGTGTACCGGGCGGTGATGAGGAACACCGTCTATGCTGTGAAGAGGCTCAAGGAGGTCTGTGCAGCATCCTCGCCAGGGCCCTCAAGGGCTGATCCCAGACTTGGGCTTTTGTGGTCCTCCCCCACCCCCTTCACGACCCCACAGGGTTCTTTCAGCCCTCCGATTTCACAGTCCAGGGCCCCCAGGCCCATGCTCCTTCTGGGCCCAGAACAGGTGGCGGGGCAGGGAGGGACATGAAGTCTGGGCCACAGGAGTCTCACACTGCCAGTCCCCCCTGCCTCATTCTCCCCGAGGGCTGCAGGAGGCCGACCTGGAGTGGACCACAGTGAAGCAGAGCTTCCAGACTGAAGTGCAGCAGCTGTCGCGGTGAGCCTGCAGGCAGGGGCAGGGCCCTGCCAGGACCACATGTCCGGGGACCTGGCTCCCCCTTGGTCTGCAGCCTGCCAGGCCCAGGCGAGCCAGGGAACCTGGTTAGGGACCGTCCACACCCCACACCGCCCCCCCGCAATGGCCAGATGGAAGGCATGCTGGATGCTGGGAGCAGAGCGCTGAGACTCCACTGTTTCAAGTAGGTTTCGTCACCCCAACATCGTGGACTTTGCCGGCTACTGTGCTCAGAGTGGCTTCTACTGCCTTGTCTATGGCTTCCTGCCCAATGGCTCCCTGGAAGACCGCCTCCATGTCCAGGTAAGCCTTGCCTGGCCTGGCCTGGCACACTGTATCACGCTTGGCACCTGGTCCGAATGGGACACGGGGCCTTAGCCTCAGTGATCGGGGACTCTCCATGCTCGGAAGCCAAGCTCGTGGGGCCTCTGAAAGGGGCCCCATCTTCTCCCCTGGGCAAACAGAGTAGTGGAAGGATCTTGGCAGCATTGTCCAGAGGGCAGGAGGCAACGGACAGCCCCTAAGCCCCGTCTAGAGAGGCGCCCGCAGGACGCAAGGGCTGACCAAGCCCAGGACAGGAGCATCTCTGACCTGGCACTTCAGCGCTCAGGGGAAGCATGGATGGGCATCAAAGATGGTGGCTCTGTGGTCTCCCCTTTCTTCCTTGTGCCCCTCCAGACACAGGCCTGGCCCCCTCTCTCCTGGCCTCAGCGACTGGACATCCTTCTGGGCACGGCCCGGGCAATTCAGTTCTTACATCAAGATAGCCCCAGCCTCATCCATGGAGATGTCAAGAGGTGAGGCGGGGACACGGCCAGCCCCTGGGGGCCTTTGAGGGTGGCAGGAGCCCTATGGCAAGGGGTGATGCTCCCACACCTCCCGCCAGCAGGGACCGGGGGTGCCTGCTGCCTAGTCCCCAGGAGCCTGGCCCTGAGCGATCCTCCTGAGAACAGGGGGCGTCAGGGCTGGGGTCTGAGAGTCACTGAGCACCCAGTGTGGGCCAGGGGTGGACATGGAGGCCAAGGATGGGTCCCACTGGTGAACAGGGACTCAACTGTAGGACGGGGCTCTGGGGGCCACTTGCTCGGAGCCCCAAGTGGCCAGAACACCATGAGCACGGGCCACGATCCGCCACTGAGGTGCGCGTCAGTGGCTCCGGTCTGATTGTCTCAGAACCAGGCAGGGGGCAGTAGGTGCCGGAGTGATGAGTCGCAGAGAGGGCTAGGGCCAGGCTGACACCACCGCCTTCCATCCCCAAGTTCCAACGTCCTTCTGGATGAGAGACTGATGCCCAAACTGGGGGACTTCGGCCTGGCCCGTCTCAGCCGGTTTACAGGGGCCAACCCCGGCCAGAGCAGTAGTGTGGCCCGGACTCGGACAGTGCGCGGCACCCTGGCCTACCTGCCCGAGGAGTACGTGAAGACCGGGAGGCTGGCCGTAGACACCGACACCTTCAGCTTTGGCGTGGTGAGCTGCGGGGCCCTTGACTGGCCTGGGGGTGGGGGGCCGCAGCCCCTGGAGAATCTCCCAGCAGGCCTGACCATCTTCAGATCCCGGGACCTGTCCTCCGCAGCTCAGGTGCCCTGCACGGCTCCGCACCTACATGTCTGTCATTTTCCATTCCTCTGCTCCACGTGGGCCCTCCAGACCCCCCGAGTCTGAGTCCCACGAGCAGGTTCTCAGCGGCCCCAGTCTGCAGCCTGCTCTCTCTGCAGGTGCTGCTGGAGACCCTGGCCGGCCAGAGGGCCGTGAGGATGCATGGCGCCCAGCCCAAGTATCTGGTGAGCCTCCTCCTGAGGCAGGTGGGGAGAGAGGGAGGGAGGAACAATCCGGAACGCGGGGCCCCACAGGAGCCAGCCCGGCCTCTGCTGACTCATCGTTGAGAGTAGGCAGGGCCCCAGACAGCTGCATCTGCCTGGCCGGGGACAAACCTCTCTGTCCCTGGCAAGTGCCATGGGCCCTTCCAGACCCCACCTGGGTTTGGCGGTGCAGGGGGCGGTCAGGGAGAGGAGGTGCGGCCCAATCACAGTGGAAAACAGAATCAGGGGACCTGGGAGAGGCAATGGTTTGAAATCGAACCATGTCCCCCCTCACCCCAGACGCCTTCCCTGGGTTTTGCAGGGCAGGTCTGCTCCTCCGTGGACTGACCCAGAGCCCAAAATCCAGATCCTCTTTGCTTAGTCTGCAGGATCCTTCACACTGTATAAGCTGGTGTGTTGCCTGGGCTCAGGGCTGTTTCCATCCATTCCCGGGTCTCCAGGGGTCTCTGCCAGAACCAGGCACCAAATAGATCTGCACTTGGGCCCATCATCAGCACCGCTGTGGGGCAGCATGCCAGACCCCACAGGGTCCCTGCCATGACTTCTCTCGGCAACCACCAAAAAGCTCTTTTAGAACTGTGAGGAGGCAGTGGAACCCCTTTACCCCCACCGTGCTTGGGATGAAGGCCCAGACCCTTGACATGGTTGCCAGCTTGCTGTCTGTCCTCCAGACCTGGCGGTTCCCTGTTCCTCTGCCTGAAAGGCCACGCCCCCCGACCCCAGGGTCTGCTCCTGGTCCTTCCTGTCTGGTCCTGTCCCCCCCATCTCCATGGGGCTCTCCCTTCTGAGCCCCGCCCTCTCTGGCTAGTTGCTGTCTTTCTATCAGAGCCCAAGTGTCACTTGCTTGGGCCCCCCCATCGAAACCCCTGGGGGGGCCTCCCTGCCGCGGTTTCCCCTGGTTTTCGAAGCATGTCGACGTCTCTCCTCTCTCAGGAAGTCAGCTCTGTGAAAGCCAGCCCAGGCGCTGGGCGCATGGCTGGATCCTGGGGGCCCAAGTCAGCGCTGAGCATACACAGATGAGGGCCAGGGGATGGCAGCACAAGGCACAGCCCATGGGGGCCAGACTCATGTTGCATATCCCACAGAAAGACTTGGTTGAAGAGGAGGCGGAAGAGGCCGGGGTGACCCTGAAGGGCACTCAGACCGCAGTCCAAGGCGGGCCGGCCGCAGACACGTGGGCCGCCCTAGTCGCCGCCCAGATCTACAAGAAGCACCTGGACCCCAGGCCAGGGCCGTGCCCACCACAACTGGGCCTGGCCCTGGGCCAGCTGGCTTGCTGCTGCCTGCACCGCCGAGCCAAGAGGAGACCCCCAATGACCCAGGTAGTCCTGTGAGCTGGGGGTATGGGAAGTGCTTGAGATGCCAGTCTCCACATGTTGCTCACCTGCCCTTTGGTTCGGCTTGAGCGCCCACTGAACCCAGCCGGGTACAGAGAGGGAGGCGATCGGCTTTTTACTGCGCCCCCTTCTGGGTGCCTGGCGCCACTGCATCTGCCTTTTTTGTGTCCCACCTCTTTGTCTCTCTTTTTTTTTAATTTATTTATTTATTTTAATTGGAGGCTAATTACTTTATAATATTGTGGTGGTTTTTGCCATACATTCACATGAATCAGCCGTGGGTGTACATGTGTTCCCCATCCTGAACCCCCCTCCCATGTCCCTCCCCATCCCATCCCTCATTTCTCTCTCTTGAGAAAAGAAAGGAGCATCATTGAGGGCATCAAGGCAACAAGGTTTGCTTTCTCGAAGACAAAGAGAAGCCGCTCTTGGTCCTTAGCTTTAGTGGCAACGATTCTCTTCTCTGGCCCTGACCCAGAGCTGCCCTGCGGTTCCCTACCCTCTGCGAGGACCTGGATGGGGCCACTCACCCTGAGAGCCCCGGTCCCTCCCTGCAGGTGTACCAGACACTGGAGGAGCTGCAGGTGGTGGTGGCAGGGCCATGCCTGGAGCTGGAGGCTGCCAGCCGCAGCCCCCCTTCCCCGCAAGAGAACTCCTACGTGTCCACCAGCGGGAGCGCCCTGAGCCGTGCCAGCCCCTGGCAGCCCCTGGCAGCGCCCTTGGGGGCCCAGGCCCAGGCTACAGACTGGCCACAAAAAGGTGCCAACCAGCCCGTGGAGAGTGACGAGAGCGTGTCTGACCTCTCTGCTGCCCTGCACTCCTGGCATCTGAGCCCCAGCTGCCCTGCGGGCCCAGGGGCCCCCAGCTGGGTGCCAGCACCCTTCGGGCAGGCTGCCTGCACCCAAGGGGGTGCCGCCCGAGAGTCGAGCTGTGGGAGCGGCCCGGGTCTCCAGCCCACAGCTGTGGAAGGTACCAGCAAGGGGACCAAAGGCCTCCTTTCCGGGCAAACCCCATCCTCCCCACCCCAGCCTTCTGGGAGGAGAGATCCAGGACCCGCCATGAAGCTCCATCTGTCCTTAGCAAGTTGCGGGCTGCTGTCTTGGGTTGGGCTGCTCGCCTGACCCCAGGAAGGTCCAAAGAAGGACTGTCCCAGGCCATCTCGTCTCGCCGGGCCATGCCCCCAGCTGGCTGAGGACAGGCCAGGAGTGAAGCAGGCCCAGTCCATGATTGGGCTCCAGGCCTTGCCCACAGACAAAGCACTCAGGACCTCTGTCCTTTGGGAGGGCAGGGAGGGAGCTAGGCTGGGGATGGGGAAGGCTCGCGAGGCCAGCAGTGTCAGCAGGGAGTTCTCAGAGGCTCAGGGGGTCCTCTCTCCACCCCAGGACCCCTCCTGGGCAGCTCCATGTCCTCGCGACCCCCGCAGATCGTGATCAATCCGGCGCGACGGAAGATGCTGCAGAAGCTGGCATTGTACGAGGACGGGGTCCTAGACAGCCTGCAGCTGCTCTCGTCCAGCTCTCTCCCAGGTGCCCCCCGAGAACAGTGGCCTTTGAGAAATCATGTGCTCTGGGCACAGCCCAGTCCTGTCCTGTCCTACTTCCCTGTCCTGCCAACATTCCCCCTCCCCATAGTCTGGGATTGCCCGTGCCCATGCTTCCAAAACATATGAAGCCCCTGCTGGGCAGGTTCCATTCAAAGAAGTGCTGCTGAGGAATGGAAACCACTAAGTCCAGAGAGCGCCCTGGGAGCGAGGGGGTAGGGCAGCCCCACTGTCGGCTAACTGACTGGCATTTCCTACCCACTGTGCAGACTCGGGCCAGGACCTTCAGGACAGGCAGGGGCCCGAAGAGAGAGACGAGTTTCGGAGCTGAACCGCCCGCCTGGGCCGATCCCCAAACCTGGAAGTCCAAGTTCTCATGGTCGGAAGTTCTCATGGCCCTCAACCCCTTGGCAGCCCATGGGCATTGGGGGTGGGGGGACTCCATCTGCCTGGAGGAGGGTGTGTGGTGGCCCTGGCACTTGTGGGGTGTGGGCATGGGCCGGGCTTGGAGCCCCCCGCCCTGAGTAGGGCAGGGACATCTCCATGACCTGCCCTCGCTCCAGCATCTGTGGAAGCAGAAGGCCGCCGGCCCTGGAGGGGCCAAGGAGGAGCCAGGAGTGGGCACTGCCAGTTGGGCAGGGCATCTGTAGCTAAGGGCTACAGGGCACAGAGCCATCGAGGCGGGGCCCCTCCCAGCCTTGTAACTGGGAAAAGACACAGGTGTGGCTGGCCCGTGGTTTAATCCACAAGCTGGAAGTGGGGGTTCCAAGAGGCCCTGGGGAGTCCCACAGCTCTTCCCGCCAGGCCAGTGTCTGCAGGCTGCCCCGGGGGACCAGGAGCTGGTCCGCTACCCAGGCCACCTCTCAGTGCTGCGGACAGTCACTGAGCCAGGCTAGGCTCTCCAGGCCACAGGCTTCACCCCCGGGCACAGCTTGTGGCAGAGGGGTCATGCCCCCCCCACTCCAGGTTTGGCTTGGCACACACCTTTGTGTTACCCAGACAGTGAGAAGCCCCAAGAAGGCAGGAAGTTGGGAGCCAGGCAGAGAGGAAGAAAAAAGACAAGGGGACTCCGAGTTTTCGGAGCAAGCCAGGGTTCGTGTCACTGAGTGTCTCTGAGAGCAGCCCAGGGCTGTAGCAGAGGCTCCAGATGCTTCTGTGTCTGCAGTCATGAGTCACACTACAGGCCCCACATAAGCGAGGCATTGGTGGAATCCAAGTTCTCCTGGAGTAATAAAAGCTTACCCTTCCATCTCTGGCTGTACTCGTAGACTTTGTGACAAAGCCCTGAGCTTGTCCAGGGCCTTTCTTCTCAGGGTTCTTGACTGTCCAAACCCATACACCAGTCTCCCACCACACCCCCAAATCCTCTGCAGGTACTTGCTTCCTCTCCCAGTAAGCCACCACGCTGGTGACAGGTCACACAACACTACTACCCAGCAGTACTTTCATAGGTTGTTACATTTTCCCCTATGTTACACATTTTTATTGTAAATGGCATCTATATTTCCTTTTCTAACTGCTTGTTACTTGTGTATGGAAACACAATTGAGTTCTGTCCTATTGGCTTTGCCTTCTGTGACCTAGCTTCAATTTACACATTAGCTCTAATAGTTTGGTAAATACCGTGGGATGGTTTATGCACACAACCATCTCATGTGCAAATACTGTTTCACCTCTTCCTTTCCATTCTGTATGCTGTTGTTCTTTTTTTCATTTATTTCTTTTTGTTTGGCTATACCTTGCAGCTTGTGGGATCTTAGTTCCCTGACCAGGGATTAAACCCAGACCCATGGCAGTGAAAGCACAGAATCCTAAACACTGACCCACCAGGGAATTCCCTTTGTTCTTTTTCTTAACCTTGTTACACTAGCTAAGGCTTCTGGTCCGGTATTGAATAGAAGTGGTGAAAGGGGACATCCTTGCCCTGTTCTTAGTATTGGGTGCAGAGTGTTATATTTCACCTTGAAGTATGATGCTACCAATAAAATTGTCATAGGTGTATTTTGTCAATGTGGTAAACCCCATAAGTTGATTTTCTAATATTAAACCAATTTTATATTCCTTAGATAAAAACAGCACTTGGTCATGATGTTACCCTTTTATATATTGCTAAATTCCATTTGCTATTATCGTTTTGAGAATTTTTGCATCTGTTCATGAGGGATACTGATCTGTAGTTGTCTTGTAGTATCTTTACCTGGTTTTGCTGTCAGATAGGCTTTCATACGGAGAAAGCAATGGCACCCCACTCCAGTACTCTTGCCTGGAAAATCCCATGGATGGAGGAGCCTGGTAGGCTGCAGTCCATGGTGTTGAGAAGACTTGGACACAACTGAGCGACTTCACTTTCACTTTTCACTTTCATGCATTGGAGAAGGAAATGGCAACCCACTCCAGTGTTCTTGCCTGGAGAATCCCAGGGACAGGGGAGTCTGGTGGGCTTCTGTCTATGGGGTCGCACAGAGTCAGACACGACTGAAGCGACTTAGCAGCAGCAGCAGCAGCAGCAAGCTTTCATAAAGTTGGAAAGTGTTTCCTTCTCCTCTTAGGTTGTTAAAGGGCTTGTATATGCTTAGGTGTTACTCCTGTAAATGTTTGATGGAATCACCAGTGAAGTCCTCTGCATCTGGAGTTTTCATTTTTTCTTTTCTTTTTTTTTTTGAGTTTTCTTTGAGGGAAGGTGTTTCATTATAAATCCAATTTCTTTAATTAGATATCAGGCCCTTCAGATTTTGTTCATGTGTCAGTTTTAGCAATTGGTGTCTTTCAAGGAATTTGCCTGTTTCATCTAAGTTGACATAAACTTAATAATGCCCCCTTACCCTTTGATCTGTAGGATATATAGCAATAGCCCCTCTTTCATCCCCAATACTGGTAATTTGTTTGTTTCCTTTTTCTGAATTTATTTCATTTTTGGCTGTGCTGGGTCTTCACTGCTGCACACAGGCTTTCTCTAGTTGTGGTGAGTGGAAGCTACTATTTGTTGGGGTGCACAGGCTTCAGTAGTTACAGCTCATGAGCTTAGTTGCTCTGCAGCATGAGGGATCTTTCTGGACTGGGGATTGAAGTCATGTCTCCTGCTTTGGCAGATGGACTCCCAACCACTGGGCCACCAGGGAAGTCCCACGTCTTTCCTTTTTTTTTGATCAGCCTAAATAGAGGCTTATCAATTTTATTGATAATTTCAAAGAAGCAAGTTTGGTTTCACTGATTTTTTCTCTATTGTCCATTTTCTCTCTTTTATTAAGTTCCACTATCATGTCCTTTCTTATTTGGGGTTTAATTTGCTCATCTTTTTTCCAGATTCTTAAAGTATAATCCTAAATCAGTGATTTTAAAAGTTTCTTTTTCTAATATAAGCATTTAAAGCTATAAATTCCCTTTGAGAATACTGTTAGCTGCATCCTACTGATTTAGATATGTTATTTTCATTGTCATTCAATTTATAATGTTTTCTGCTTTTCCTTGTGATTATTTTCTTTAACTAATGTCTTACTTAGAGGTGTATTTAGTTTCCAAATATTTGAGGATTTTACAGATACCTGTATGTTATGTGTTTTTTAATTCTGTGGTGGTCAGAGAATTTACTCTGTATAGTTGCATTCCTTTGAAAATAATTGAGACTTGCTTCATGACTTAACATATGGTTTAGCTTGGTGAATGTTCCATGTGTATTTGGAAAGAGTGTATATTCGGCAGTTGGGTGGAGTATTCTATAAGTGTCAGGTCAAGATGGTTGATAGTGTTCAAGTCTCTGGATTGCAGTCTCCAGCTGTAACTCTATCTTTCACCTTTCAATTCTTTTAGATTTTGCTTCATGTATTTTGACATTCTCATTGGGTACATACACGTTTAGGATTGTGTTCTTTATAAATTGGCTCTTTCAATATCATGAAATGCCCCTCTTTATCTCTGGTAATGTTCTTTCTTTTGATGTCTGCTTTGTCTTGTGTGGATATAAGTGGCTACTCCCAACTTCCTTGTGCTTAATTTGTTCGCTGGTATAGCCTTTTTTTCAGTTCTGTGTCTTTGAATTTAAAGTGCACTTATAGATGCATATGGTTCAGTGTTACTTTTTGTTTTGGTTTATCTTCTTTAACCAGTTTCATAATCTCTATCTTTTTAAATTGATCTGTTTAGTCCATTTACATGTGATGGTGAGGTTTCCGTCTATCAACTGCTTTTTATTTTCTATTTGTCACATCTGTCCTTTGTTCCTCTTTTCCTCTGTCCCTAATATCTTTTGATTAATCACATGTTTCTTGTATTCTATTATTTCTCTCCTGTTGGCTTGTTAGCTCTAATAACTGAGACCACTGGTTCTACTCGGGAGCTGCATCATATCCTGGAAGGTACCTCTAGGCAGAAATGCCAGGCTGCTCGTAGTGGTCACGACATTTGTTTTCCTTCTGATCACAATCTGATACTGCCAGTTGTCCAATATCTAAAAATAGTTGTTTCAGATATTTTGTCTAGTTTTCTAGTCACAACATTCCCCTCTTTTCTGAGGAATTCTTCAGTCTTAAGATGACCCCATCTTTCTCCTGTGGGATCCATTTGTTCCTCACTCCTGGATCTACTTTCATCAAATATGTTCTAGTAGCTTCCATTCTTTCTTTTTTTTCCAGTCTCATGTGATTTGATTTTAATTTTTCTTGAGATGCAGTAGGTTAACAATGTTGTTTCAGGTGTACAACAGTGTTTCACTTATACACTATAAATATATCTATCCTTTTCACTTATACACTATAGATGTATCTGTTCTTTTTTAGATTCTTTTCCGTTATAGGTCAGTCACCACAAGGTATCGAGTAGAATTCCCCATGCTTTACAGTAGGTTGGTTAGTAGCTTGAACCATTCCTTTGACCCAGCACCTTTCTCCAAATCATAACCCCAATTTTCTATTCCTCTTTATGTACAAAGGTCTCAAAATAATTGTCTCTTTTCTTACTTTTTTCCCATTTCCTTTTCAAACCTTTCTAATCTGGCTTCAACCTGACCATTCCACCAAAGTGATGTCCAAGACACCACTGACCATGTTACTGAATCTCGTGACCCTCTTCTGACTTCATCCTCCGGGCCCCTGGGTGCTACTTCTACTATGTTGCCTGCTGTATCCTCTACGCCACCCCTTCACTACCTCCACTCACTCCTTTTCACCCAGATGCCTACCAAGCATGTCCTCTTTGATGTCTTGCAGGTGCCATAAACCTAAATGACAAAATAGAACACTGGATTCCCAGCTCACTGATGTTGTTTGGCTATAGACAGCCAGGTGACAGCCACCACTGAGATCTAAGTCAGCACCAGTTATCTATTGTCCCAAATAACCACCTCAAAACGGGCTGAAACGATGACATTTATTTTGCGAACCCACAACGTGGGCAGGCCTCTGATGGGTACAGCTCAGTGTCAGCTGGAGTAGCCAGAAGGCTGGTTGCTGGGACCACTCAGGCTCCTGCACGTGTCTGGTGGTTGACACTGGGGATTTGCCGAGTACCCTGCCAGGGCCGGGACACCTACCTGCGCATACTGCTGCTTCGTGGCCACATGGTTTCTTCCCAGCATGGGGGCTTGCTTCTAAGAGTGAGCCCCTTGAGATGGCCTGCTGGAGGCCATATCACTAGTTTCAGTCTGCTTTCCACTGTATCCTCAAGAGGGAAGTGATTACAGTCCAGCTTTTGGTGCGAGGAGTGTCAGAGGATTCATGGACGTGTTGAAAACCAGCACAAGGGCATTTCCTTACACAAAGAGGACCACTTTGCTGGCTTCAAACACAGAAGGGTCTGCTCTGTTCCTGAACTTCCCAGAAATGGAACCGCGTAGACGGGCCCTGTTGTGGCTAGCTTCTTTCACTCAGCACGTTGTTCAGAGATGCAGCCGAGCAGTAGCAGCAGACAGGCCTTCGTGCCTGCGTGCTCTTCCATTGCACACGCAGACCACATTTCACCCCTTCTCCCCTTCACGGATGTCTGGGTTGTTTTCAGTCAGGGGCTGGTATAAATAAAGGTGCCGTGAACATTTCTGTGCGCGTCTTGGTGATGGATGCCTGCATTTCTCTTGGATGTTCTATGCACTAGGGTTTCGCCTAGAGGCAGAACCACTATTGGTTACAGATAAGGTTCGGCCTGCCGGGGTGTGTGAGGCTGTAGCCTCTGCCTCTCTTGGACCTCAGCTCAGCAGTCCTGGCTTCTGAAAAGGAGAGACAGCCATTCATGGGAAAGCAAACCCCAGTGAAGCCTGTGTTGGTCTCACCGTATCCCCATGGTGCAAGTGGCCCACAGACAAGCCAGTACACAAGGTCACATGTGCAGCAACCTGCAGCCACGCTTCCCACAGTTCTCAACTCCAAACCACAAAGGCACTCCACCCTCCACCAGCCTTTCTACCCCCTCCTCATCTGCCAGATTGCACCCAAATTTCTCGTGAGGCCAACCTTGACCTGGGATCACATGTGGAGGGGAGTTCTGGGAAATTCAGAAATTTCAGTTCAGCTTGGGTGACACAGTACCAGAGCAACCCAGGCACATATACACATGGGATGCATGTGGTCAGCTGTAGCGGGTCCTGCCAGATGTCTTCCAGTGTGGCTGCACCAGTTTACCCCCTCTCCCCAAGCAGTTCATGACCATTCCAGTTGCTCCACATCCTCACGGATACTTGGTGTTCTCTGCGTGTTTTCACTGTAGTCATTCCAAAAGGGCTATGAAGGGCTATCTCATTGTGGTTTTGGTTTGCATTTCCCTGATGACTCATGGTCAGTGTCCATCTGCTTGTTGGCCATCTGCAGGTCCGCTCCTGGGAAAGGCACACTGCCTGATGAGGCCCTTGTTGATATGCAGGGCTTCTGTGTCCATTCAGAGGATTTGTCTTGGATGACAAGTGTCCCATAGCATCTTCTGCCACTCTAGGCTTTATCTTTTCACACTCTGAATGACATTTTTTGAGGAACAGTTCTTAATTTTAATGAAGCCCAACATAGTGATCGTTTCTGTTTGGGTTAAGAGATCTTTTCTGTTAAGATCTTTTCTGTTGGTCTGTGCTCTGCTTAAGAGATTTTGGCTTCCTCCAGGGTCATAAAGATATTCTCCTTTGACTTCTAGACACTTCATTATTTTACATTTCATATTTAGGTCCATGCGATACCTCAAGTTGATTTTTGTTTCTGGTGACAGGTTGACATCAAGCTGTCCTTTTTGCCCCACGTGGATATCCTGTCTCTCCCACGTATGTTCAGTCGCTCAGTCGCGTCTGACTCTTTGTTACCCCATGGACTGTCACCTACCAGGCTCCTATGTCCATGGTATTTCCTTCTCCAGGGGATCTTCCTGACCCAGGAATCAGAACTATGTCTCCTGTATTGCCTACTTGGCAGGCAGATTCTTTACCCTGAGCTACTGGGGAAGCCTCCACCAGTAAGTAAAAAGACCATCCTTCCCCAGTGGGTCACAGTGGGGACTTTGTCATCAACCTTCTGGCCAGCTCTGTTCTCTGTTCCATTACACCAGGCTTTCTGCCTTCTCTCTACCAGCACCGTATCAGCTTCATTACTGCTGCCTTAGAGCAAGTCTCTATTTCTGTGAGCGTTGAGCCTTCAGGTTTGTTGTTCTAGATCATCTTGTTTTTCTTCCAGATCGATCTTCCAGTTTTTCTAGGCTCTTTGCATTTCCACATAAATCATAGAACAATTGGAGCTCTCCTCCACTGCTGCTGGGAATGTCAAATGGGTCAGCCACTTTGGAAAATGGTTTGACAGTGTCTTAAAATGGCATCATCCACTTATATGATGATACACTTTTCCCCAGCTAGCATCTGAGAGGAGCAAATGCATCCATCCACACCAAGACTTGTACGTGAGTGTTCACAGCTGCTCTAATCACAACAACCAGACAGTGGAAACAATCCAAACAGCCATCAGGTGACTGCGTGAACTGTGTGTTCATACAACAGAGGAAAACTTAGCAATAAAAAGGAATGAACTATTGGACTCAGAGTAACTACACTGAGTGAAAGGAGCCAGACCAAAAAAAGCACACAATTCTAGGAAATGCAAACTTATCTCTCCTGACCAAAAGCTGGTGGGTGGCTGGTCTAGGAATGGGTGGGGATGGAGGTGCGAGAGACGGGAGTCACCAAGAGGGAGGAGAAACTTTTGGAGGTAACAGTTTCATAGATAGAACTTTCAGAGGTCTAGGCTTCCAATTACGTGCAGTTGAATTTATGTCAATTCTATCTTAAGATAGCTGTGTGTTTTGTTTTGTTTTGTTTTGTTTCAAAATACAATGTGACTCTTGTAAGCAACATACTGTTGGTTTTTTTTTCCATTTAATCCAGCCTGGCAATCATTGTTTATCCACTGACATTTTAATGTAATTGCCCATATGGTTGTGTGTGTGTTTATTGTGGTTAATATATATGACATAATATTTATCATGTGAACCATTTGTATCCGGTTCAGTGGCCCTGGATACATTCACAGTGTTGTGTAACCATCACCACCATTGAAACCCCCCAATTTTCTCATCATTACCAATATAAACCCTGTGCCCACTAACCAGTGACACCCCATTCTCCCTCCTGAGATGCCCATATTGTCCCATCTGCTCTGTGTTCCTTCCTTTTTCCTTTCTCACATTCTTTCAATGTCACTAGTGTCATCCCTCTTGGGTTACCCTGCGGATCAGGTCTGCAGCCTGCACATACCCCTCCCCCAGCACTCCTGGCTTCATAGTGTCTGCATGGTTTCACTTATGCTGCATCAACCGCATAGATTCCCTTGCTAATGCTCTGTATGCCTTCCTGCTGCTCTGGTCTTCCACCCTGGATCCCTCCATCCCTCCCTTGCTTTATTTCTCAAATGACTTCATCTCTTGGCTGAAAATAGGGTCAAGAAAATAATGAGAGGATAACGTCACCACCAGAGCCATTAATGAGTATGAACCATCCTCCGCTGTTTTCTGCTCTTGACTCCTGCAAACATCACCAAATCCCCTCTATGGGGCCCATGACCTAGACGTCAATGTTTTTTGAATAACACTTTAAATAGCAAATATTCTTTGGATGGACCTCTGTACGCAGAGGAAATGTGGGGCTCCTTGACGTGTTTATCAAGAGGGCTGGGGTGACTATGCTGGGGTCTGTGACACCCTTTCTTGGCTATAACTCACATACCATAGCGTTCACTTGTTCCAAGCTGCAAAAGGAAATGGCATGCCCATCAGCAGTCACTGCCTGTGTTTCCCTGTCCCCCTTCCAGCCCAAGGCTATGCTTAGTCACTCGGTCATGTCCGACTGTGGTCCCGTGGACTGTAGCCCGCCAGGTTCCTCTGTCCATGGGAGTTTCCCAGCAAGAACACTGGAGTGGGTTGCCATGTCCTCCTCCAGGGAATCTTCCCAACCCAGGGATCAAACCAGAGTCTCCTGCATTGCCAGGCAGATTCTTTACCACTAGCGCCACCTGGGAAGCCCCAACCCAAGGCAATTATTAACTTATTTGCTCTCTCTATGATTTTAGCTATTCTGGACATTGCACATAAATGTGATCTGTTGTGTCTGACTTCTTTCCCTGAGTAGCATGACTTTCAGGTTCAGCCACATTGCAGCCTGTGTCAGACCTCCATTCCTGTTGATGGCTGGATAATATGCCATCATACGGAGAGAACACACTTTGTTAATCCATTCTTCCATAGATGGAAATGTGGGTTGTTTCCACTTTGAGGTGCCTATGAATAGTGCCACTATGAACATTTGTGTATGTTTTCCTGTGGTTGTGTTTCATTTCTCTGGGAGTGGAATTGCTAGGTGGTATGATAACTTACATAGAACATTTTGAAGTTCTGTCTATTTCCACAAGGGCTGCACCATTTTACAGCCCCGCCAGCAACGTGTGAGGGTCCCAAGTTACTGTCTGTCCTTTTGACGAGCACCATTCTAGTAGGTGTGAAGGGCCAACTTATTGTAGTTTGCAGGTTTCTACTTCCTTAATGGTTAATGGTGTCGAACACCTTTTCATGTGCAGGGGCATTTCCCTTCAGCCTGAAGAACTACCTGCAGTATTTCTTACAGGATAGGTAGGCTGGCATTGAGTTTCCCCAACATTTGCCTGAAATGTATTTATTTCACTTTCATCTTTAAAGGTTATTTTTCTGGGTATAAAACTCCAGGTTGGCAACTTTTCCCTTTTGGCACTGTTTCAGGTATCATCCTATCACCTTTCATTATTTCTATTGAAGAGCCCACTGCTGCTGCTGCTGCTGCTGTTAAGTCACTTCAGTCGTGTCCAACTCTGTGCAACCCTATAGATGGCAGCCCACCAGGCTCCCCTGTCCCTGGGATTCTCCAGGCAAGAACACTGGAGTGGGTTGCCATTTCCTTCTCCAGAAAAGCCCACTACCAGTCTTATTATAATGCTTCTGCAAGCAATGTTTCATTTCATTCTAGCTGCTTCGAATAGTTTTCTCTGTCTTGCATTTTCAACAGTTTGACTGTGTGAGGCGCCTGGTGCCTAGCTGTGATTTTCTTTGTATCTATGTTGCTCAATGTTTGTAACCTCCTTGAACCTAGGATCTGATGTCTTTTTGTCACTTCTGAAAAGTTCCTGGCGACTATCTCTTCAAATATTGCTTTTGTCCTCTTTCCTCTGTAGCCACTTGAGTAGGCCTTGTTCTCCAGTGACTACAAATTGTTCTTGAAAAATGTACATTTTGACCAACTTCTCAAGGTGTTTCCAGGGAGAGTTAGTTCTGATATACTCTTATCAATTGTGACCAGAATGAAAAGTCACCACAAGTTATTCTTGACACCTCCCATTCCCTCACTCATACTCCCAACACAGCTAGCCAACACATCTATCTTATCTTCTTCCACACTGTATATCTCTCCCCTCTGCCTCCTTTCCTGCCACTTGGGTCTCTTCATAAAACTCAGAAATTAAACTATAACATTGGTCAAGACAGATCTGTGCCCCAGCAAGCCAGAACCAAATCCAAGCAAAGCTATGTCCCTTTGCTTTTCTCTCTGTTGAACGGATGAACCACACTAAGCTCTCCAGCTAATGCTGGGTGGTGTTTTCGGCTTGCTTGTGCTCTAGGAGCCACTAGTTGCAAAAGGAAGCTTGCTTTACGCCATCAGCAGGAGGCTCTGGGATGCCGGGCCACAAGTAGAAGCTGCAGATTCAGTAGAGCCAAAGGAATGGCTGGCAGAGGGCAGGGGCCCCGTGGTCTCCTAGGGACAGAAGAGACATCACTCTGCTAGTGACAATTTAGAAGAGAGGGTCGACGCATCCTAAAACCTTCATTTTTTTTATCCTCTTGCCAGATTGCAGATGTGACATCAGAAATCCTCCCTCACTGTTATTTTTCTAAAAGAGAATGAAAGTCAGCAGGCACAAACAGTGAATGGAGACCTCCCTCTTGGGCTAGGTTTTCTGCTGAGTCACTGCCTTAATGGCTCCCCAAGATAACTGGCTCCCCCTCTCTTAGCCTGTTACTAAGGCAACCAGTGAGCAGGCTGGGAGCAAAGCCAACCTGGGATCAGTAGTCCCATTCCTGGCCACCATGTGGTCAGTTTTTTTCCTAGCCAGAACATTTTTAGAGTCTTTTTTTTTAAACAAACCTTGCCTTTTAAAAATACCTGCTTCCCATGGAGAACCCCAAACAGCCTAGGAGTATAGTATATGAAGGAAGACAAAGCCCTTCTGAATTTCCCTTCCTGCATCATCTCCTCCCCAAGAGCAGAGAGCAACCATGCCAGCCTCCACGGTCCACCAGCTACTGCTCAAAACGGTGCTCCCCCAGCCCACCCCATGTCCAGCTGGATGCCCAAAGGCTGCTCGCAGGTGGACCCCCCCTTTTGCTCCTCTGTGGAACTGCGAAGCAGACACTGTCTGGATACGCTGTCAAGTGATGTACGTGGTCCTCTGTTGGGGAGTCACTTAGGTTGTTTCCAGTTCTTCTCTTTGTGCTTTTGCCACTACAAACAATCCTGCTTCCTTGCACGTGTATTTTTACACACTGAGGCAATGGTAGTTTTTAGGCGAGACCCTCAGGAGCTGGATCACTAGCTCATTTTCGTAGACATAGCCCATGTGGCCTCCAAGACACCAGGTATTGGCCAAAGTTTCACCTTTGCCAATTCACTGGCGAAAAAGCATAGCTTGCTTTTTATGTGCATTTCTTTCGGTTTGAGTGGTGTTGGATGTTCTTCATGGGCCCTTTTGAGTTTCTTTCCATGTGAGTGACCTAGTTACATCTTTTTCTTATCGGGAACAGAGAGTTTTTTCCATATCCAGGATGATCTGTGTTCCAAGTAGTCTATCCTTATTTGGGACATTTTAAAAACAAAGTTTTTAACTTTGTTCCTGGTACTTGCCATGCAAAACTGTACAAATCTTCACCTGTCAGAATGGCTAGCATCAAAAAGACTACAAATAAATAACAAATGTTGGCAAAGACATGGAGAAAAGGGAACCGTCATACGCCGTTGGTGAAATGGATAAGTTGGTGCAGCCACTATGGAGAACAGTATGGAGATTCCTTTAAAAAATAAAAATAGAACTACCACAGGACCCAGCAATTCCATTCTTGGGTATATGTCAAAATAGTCTCAAAAAGTAGAAAAACCGAATCCAATAAGAACCACACATGATATGGAATGATATGCAAAGTTTGTATTCACCAAACTGTTCTTACCTTTCACGGAGGCATTCTCACAGTGGGGTGAGCCCAGGGAGTGTAAGAAGGAATGAGACTTGGGGGACCCTGCCTGGCTGAGGCCTGCTGGGGGCTGGGGCCACATCTCCCCCAACCTGGTGCCACCATCTGGCTTTGAACACAATTCTTCCTCTTTGCCTAATTAACTTGGGAACCTAACACAACCTAAGTTGGGGATACATATGTGTGTGTGTGTGTGGTCCCTTGCTACCTGTGTGCAGCCACTCGGGGTGACCATGGGGGCCCCCTCACACCTTTTCCCAATTGCAGCTGTTGGCAGCAGACACCTCAAAGACCACAGGCAAAACCTTTTGATCTGGCAAAGCTGAGTTTACTGGACTCAGTGCAAAGGCGATGAGGAAGGACACCACCTCGACCGAGGAACCTAGAAAAAAGACTCGGAGCCAGGAAAGTGCGCAGTGATATCCAGGTGGGAATCTGGGGGCAAGCCAAGGGTATGACATGGTCACTGTGGATTGATTGGTGGACACAGCCTAGGGTTGGGTCTTCACCTAGGGTTGGGTTACAGTCTTACCTTCCTGGACCAAGTTTGTCCTGGAGCCAGAAGCTCGTGTACTCTGCTCTGTTCCCAGTTTGACAACGCAGTGGGAAAGGATGCCCAGTCCCAGAATTGTTTGTCTTGGGGACAGGATGGTCTGTTTGTTCCCAGTGTGATGTAACAAGGGACTAGGAAAGGATGTTGGTGTCAGATTTCACAAGTTAAGACCCCTAGGCCCCTGTTGGCGCCCACTCACTCCCCTGTGAAGTCACCAAGATGATTCTTGGTCAGGCCAGGCCAAAATCACTTCAGCCTGCACTGAGAGAGACCATGACCTTGTCAGAGCCTTAGAGACTTCTTGGAAGGGCCAGGTCAGGGGTGAGATGTTTTTAATTAGATTTTTTGAGTCTGCTGTAAGGCTGGACTTTTAATGATGGGATCTGATGGGGATGGAGCCAACCTGACTCAGGACTTGTGGACCCTGCTGAGCCAGGGCTTTGAAGGTAACTACAAGAACAAGGGCCCTCTGCAAAGCCGGGGCTGTGATGCTCGGTTGGAGGCCATCACCCTGATGAGGGCTGGTTAAAGAAGGCCATGTTTGGATAAATGGATTTTGAGGAAGCTCCTGAAATCAGCAATAAAGTTATTTACAACTTTTACGTCCTAAACAAGAATTTCCTGCCATAGCAGAGGCACCGGGAGCTAAGAGGCTGGGTGACTGTAGTTGTGGTTCACGCCTGAGCAGGTCAAAAGCTGCTGCAGTGTGGGGGAAGCCGCCTCCCCCTGGGACTTAAAGTGATGAGATGGTGGGTGTCAGGTGGGCTTTCTCACTGACTTCTACCCAGAAGTATGTCTTACTGAGGGACCCCCAGCAGCAAGAGCTGTGGGGTCAGCAGGGCTGAGAGGTGAGAAAGAAGGCAAACGCAGGGTGGATGGATTCCTGGATGGAGGTGGAGGACAGAGGAGCCTGGCATGCTGCAGTCCATGGGGTCGCAAAGAGCCAGACACGACTTGAACAACAAAACAACCCAGATTAATCCTCAAAATTATTCCCCAGAGTGAAGGATCCAGACAGTAACTCATCTAGCCTTTTGGCTTGAGATATATATATCATGAGGAGGGCATGGCAACCCACTCCAGTGTTCTTGCCTGGAGGATCCCATGGACTGAGGAGCCTGGCTGGCTATACAGTCCATAGAGTCGCATGGAGTCAGACATGATGAAAGTGACTTGGCACGCATGCATATGTATCATATATCAGCTTTTGAAGCTAGCCTCTATCACAGATTTAACTTTCCAACAATGGCTGGAGTGATACCCCCCACACCATTTGCTCTTCCAGAACATTTCCACTCCCTCATCAGAAGGTAGAGTCCCCTTGGCCCTTGGCGGGCCTTTATGACTGCCTTGACTAGATGGGGTCTGGCAGAAGAAATTAGTAACATCCAAAGCGAAGTCCATCTCTTGCGAGGATCACCCTCACAGGTCCCACACTGTGAGGGGGGTGACCCAGAGGGGCACGTGTGCAGAGGGACCATCCAGCACCCACTTGCCCACGCGGCATCTTGGCAAAGATGCCCAGCCCTCAGTGGGCTGGCCCCAGCTGACACCACATAGAACAAAGATGAGCCCTGCCTGTGATCTGGACCCACCAGCCAAATGGACCTTTGGTGTTGCTTTAAGCCACCGTTCTGGGGTGGATAGTGAACTGGAACGCCATCTATTTCAATTCCTGTGTTATTAAGTGAACTGATTTTTTTTAAACAATTACCATTTTGACCACTTTGAACTGTCCAGGTCAGTGGTATTGAAGTTCAGATCATTCACACTCGTGTGCAGCCATCACCACCATCCATCCCCAGAGCTCTCTCCATCTCCCCAACTGAAGCTCTGTCCCCTCCCAGTGCCCAGGCCCTGGCACCCAGTATCCTGCTTTCTGCCTCTGTGAGCTGGGCTGCACTAGGGACCCCATACCATAGATCATACACTCTTTGTCCAGTTGTGTCTTGGGTTATTTCACTCAGCATAATGTTTTCAAGGTTTGTCCGTGTTGAAATATGTATCAGAATTTCTTTCCTTTTTAAGGCTGAAGGACACTCCACTGTGTGTCTCTACCACACTTTGTCCACTCATCTGTGAACACTGATGTATAAGTACCTGTCCCAATCCCCACTTTCCATTCTTTTGGGTGGAATTGTTTCAAATACGCTTTTGAGATCTACTGATGTCATGTTTTCCTCCTTGGATGTATTAATATTGCTAATTATAGTAACATCATTTGTAGTTGAATCACCTCTTCACTCTTGGAATGAACTCCACTTGGTTATGGCATTGTGTAGTCACATAGTCGCTGAGTCGTGTCCGGCTCTTTGCAACCCCGTGGACCATATCCCGCCAGGCTCCTCTGTCTATGGGATTCTCCAGGCAAGAATACTGGAGTGGGTTGCCATTTCCTTCTCCAGGGGATGTTCCCGACCCAGGGATCGAACCCACATGTCCTGCATTGGCAGGCAGATTCCTTACTGCTGAGCCACCAGGGAAGCCCCAGGTTATGGTATATTCATTTCTGAATCTGCTTTTGGATTGTCTTAGCTAATTTTTAATTTTTGAACTGTGCACCAATATTTCGGTGCAAAGAATCTGAGGTTTTCTTTGTGGTGTGTTTGTTTTTGGTGGGGTGGGTAGGGATTCTTTGTCAAGTCTGGAAACCAGGTCAGACCGTCAGTCAGGCCAGAAGTATCCATGGAGCACCCCGCCCGGCCTGGACTCTTGGAACTGAGCCCGGGAGGGAGAACCACGGGGAGTCGGCCTATGTGCCACTCTCAGGAAGGTTCTTTCAGTTTCATTAGATGCACTTGGAAGCTTGTCTTTACTTTCTGGAATACAGTGGCACGACCCGTTTCTGAAAAGCCAGAAAGGATGCATTTGACAACTCTCCCCTTTTGCTGTCTTTCTTCTGGGGTCAGTGTCGGAGGTGTCCGTAGCCAAGCTGGCAGAGAGGTTGGGCGAGGCCACCGCTCAGAAGCGGAAGACACCCCGCGCCGGCCGGCGGGTCCGGCGGTTGGGGCCAGCGGGCCGGCGCTCCTCCCTGCGGGCCTCTCCCCGCCTCCTCCCGCCTCCTCCCGCCTCCTCCCGCCTCCTCCCGCCTCCTCCCTCCTCCTCCCTCCTCCTCCCTCCTCCTCCCTCTTCCTTGCACAGTCCCGCCCCCGCCTCCTGCTGAGCCTCGTCGGTCGCCGGGGAAACGCCTGAGAAGACTGCAAGGACATGGCTGTGCACACACACACCAAAATGACTAACACTAAAAAGACTGGTCATACCAAGTGTCGGCAAGGGAGTGGAGCCAACCGCGGAGCAACCCTGGCTAGCCACTTTTCTTACGAACTTGAACTTCACCTACCCAGCCCCCCTCAGCCAGCCATTCCCCCTCTAAGTGCAGTGCAGGTCGCTCAGTCGTCTTTGCGACCCCATGGACTATACAGTCCATGGAATTCTCCAGGCCAGAATACTGGAGTGGGTAGCCATTCCCTTCTCCAGGGAGTCTTCCCAGCCCAGGGATCAAACCCAGGTTTCCCACATTGCAGGCGGATTCTTTACCAGCTGAGCCACAGGGGAAGCCCAAGAATACTGGAGTGGGTAGCCTATCCCCTCTCCAGTTGATCTTCCTGACCCAGGAATTAAACCGGAGTCTCCTGCATTGCAGGATGATTCTTTACAAACTGAGCTACCAGGGAAGCCCATTCCCCTTTTAGGTGTGTAGCAAAAAGCAAGGAATGCACAAGTCCATACAAAGACTTGTACCTGCATGTCCACGGCAGCTATTCTCCTATGATCCCCCATCTTGAAACAAACTAAATAAATGCCCATTGATGGAGCTGCGGGACCTCCATATCACAGACTGCTGCTCAGTGATAAAAAGGAATGAACATGCCAATACGGGTATGGATGTCACTGTGACCTTCCTTTCATACCAATGTCTAGAACTGCAAAAGGAATCTGGAGAGTTTGCTTTGGGGTTGAGTTTGATGGCGCCTCCACTGTGTGTATGGAAAGTTCCGGTGGTTACACTTAGTATGTTTTGGCTCAGTAAAAATAATGCAGATACGTAAGCACATAAAGTTGTAAATTTTACTTTAAATACCACTTTCACTGTCAGCCACCAGTTTTATTATTTCCTTCTTTCTATTACTGTAGTTCTAAGTCTTTTTCTTTTTGGCTGCACCAGGCATCTTGGGAGATCTTAGTTCCTGGACCAGGCAGCCTCCAGACAGAGTCCTGGTTCCTACTCAAAGAAATATGCATAACAATGTCTTTGAGCCCTCACCCAGGTGGAGGATGGTAACTTCAGACTGAACACAAGATTCCTGGGGCACAGTTCTATTGCCTCACCACCAACCAATCAAAAAGGGTCACAAACCCTGCAACCCTCACCCCAAATGTTGCCTTCTGTTTCCGGGAACCAGAGATGACCATCCTGTTAGGTCTCCTGTTTGGCCCCTGTCTATTTCATCTCTGAGAGGGGCCATCAGTTTCAAACTAAATTGCTGTTATTATAAGGGTGAATGCTGGTTTCAGGCCAAAAATACCTTGAGTTAGATCTGGTAGAGAGAGACTTCTGCTCTGCTAGGCAGGCCTATGCCCATGCACAGCAGGAAGAAGTTACAGAAGAAAGAGACCTCCGCCCCAATTCCCAAGAAGTATCTTGAGTATGAAGTCTCTCAGGGGGGAGTTGTTAGGGGAAGCACACTGATTGAAACCGCCCACCCTGTCCAGGAACCATAGTATCCATTTGCATGAGTTGTTTTATAACAAGAGATCCTGATAAGGAATACGGAACTAATAAGCCACCACCAACCGGAAGAGTTCGGGAAAGGTTGAAAGGAGACACCTGCGTGTCCATCCACTTCCCAGAATCCGTCTCGCTAGCATCCATCTTGGCTGAGTGATGCGTGCACCACCAGGAAAGACTCTGAATTAGAATGATTGGCCAAAGACCACCCAGAAACTAATCCCATCACCATAAAACCTGAGCCATGCGGCGGAGCAGTTCTCCTGTATTCCCTTACCCTACTGCTCTCCACCTGGGTGTCCTTTCCCAATAAAATCTCTTGCTTTGTCAGCACATGTGTCTCCTCGGACAATTCATTTCCAAGTGTTAGACAAGAGCCTAGTTTTGGGCCCTGGAAGGGGTCCCCCTTCCTGCAACACCTTCAAGGAAAGCCCATGGAAACCTCCCTCTAAGGTGCTAGATGTGTCTATTTCTCCATGGAGTTCTGTCCATTTGTGCTTTATATATTTTGAAACTATTTTAACATATTCCTAAAATGTTGTAGGTTTGTCTGATATTAATATAACTACACCAGCTCCCTCTTGGTTCTTAGGTGCCAAGTAGATCTTGTTTTTCTCCTTCCCTCACATGTGATCTTTCCACAGACATATGTTTTAGGTGAGTGTCTAGTAAACAGCATATGCCTGGAAGTTGTGGTTTGGATGCAGTGTGACAATGTCTATAATCTCTGACAGTCCACTATCTGAAGTGTTCTCAGAGTTGACATCTGTTGTTTGTTGTGTCGGCCACCACAGAAGCACCGCCCCCCCCGCCCCCCGCGCACCCTGTGGGGCTGGCTCAGCTCATTGTGGATGTCACACTCTCAGCTCCCCCACCTGTTTGGGTTGTACACTATGAAGAACAATCTGGAAAGAAAGCCCATCTGAATGGCAAGAACAAAGAGTTGCAAATGATAAACATTTCAGATGGCTGCCTGGCAAGGTCAGGGTGTTCTCCGGAAAAGCTGAGGTGCCCCATGACACAGTAGAGCGCTGATTAGAGGGTTCTGAAATTAAGCATGTATGTTCAAACCACAATGAGACCCTGTATCACGCCCACTAGGAGGCTTACAGTCAAAAATTATTAAAAAAAAAAAAAAAGAATCAGTAACAAGTGGTGGTGAGGATGTTGAGAAATCAAAAACCTTGTGCATTGTGGTAGGAATGGTGTGTCCAGTCCTCCAACAATTCAACAGAAAATCAGCCCCTGTCCCAGCACAGCCCTGTGAATGAACTAAACACACTGAAACATACACATTAACAGTGTGAATTGGGGCATTCTCTAGTGGTCCAGGGGTTAAGACTCCACACTTCCAATGCAGTGGGGGGGGGGGGGTCTCAGGTTCGATCCCTGGTCACAGAACTAGGATCCCACAAGCCACATGGCCAAAAAAAAAGTTATCAAAAGTAACACGAAAGAACATGAATTACATGGTATGTCATTCAGATCTGAATTTTTCAATGTATTTTCCAAACGAAATTTGGCTCCCAAGCCATGGTAGCAAGGGCTCCAGTTACAAAGACCAACGTAGCAGCCGAGAGCAGGGCAAGTCTTACCTTGGGCACTTCCTACCTCCTCGGACCTGAAGGTCATTTACCTCCTCTAAACTTACTGTCCTTGACAGTAAGGCCTCCATCCTCCCTGGAATGATATGTGTTTCCTCATCTACAATGCTGCTGAGAGACGCAGCCCCGGGGGGGAAGGGTGGCCAGGACACCACCCAGTTCTGTGCAGACACTTTTCTGATCTGCTGGGTTTGTTGTTCTTTTTTTAAAGATTTATTTATTATTTTTGGCTGCACTGGGTCTTTGTTGCTGCATGGGCTTTCTCTGATTGTGGTGCAGTGGCTTCTCTTGTTGTGGGGCATAAGCTCTAGAGTGTGTGGGCTCCAGAATTTCGGCTCACAGGCTTAGTTGCTCCGTGGCATGTGGGATCTTCCCTGACCAGGGATGAAACCCGTGTTCCCTGCATTGCCAGGCAGATTCTGACAATTGGACTTGCTGGGAAGCCTGTGACCTACTTTTATGTGACCTTGTCCAGTGCTCATATGAGAGGTGAAACTGAGGCACAGAAGGCTGACAAAATGTATGCAAGGTGTCCCAGCTCCTGAACTGCAGACAGCAATGTGGATTTTGAAACTGTAATCAAGTACTGATAACATCAAATTTGGGCTTCCCTGGTGGCTCAGCGCTAAGGAATCCACCTGCCAGTACAGGAGAGCCAGGTTTGATCCCTGGGTTTGGAAGGTCCCCTGGAGAAAGGCAATGGCAACCCACTCCAGTATTCTGGCCTGGGAAATCCTATGGACAGAGGAGTCTGGTGAGCTACAGTCCATGGGGTCGCAAAGACTTGGACACGACCTAGCAACTAAACAACAAACATCAAATGTAGCATCTTGACCATTTTTAAGTGTCCAGGTTGGCGGCACTAAGTATGTTCATGTGGGTGTGTGTCCATCCCCAGAACTGCCCATCTTCCCCAATGGAAACTCCTATTAGACTCTAACTCCCCCTCCCCAGCCTCTGCCCCCTCCCCATCCTCCTCTCTCTGTCTAGGGTCTGAAGACTCTAGGCACCTCATACAAGTGGAGTCATACTGTGTCTGTCTTTGTGTCTGGCTTCTCTCACTGACCATCACACCTTGGTCCAGTGGTGGTGTAGCGGCTGTCTTTTGAAGGCTGAATCACACTCCGTTATGGGGCTGGACCACATTCTGTTCATCCAGGTATGCATCGGAGGACACTTGGGTTGTTTTAAATGTTTTAGTTATTGCGAATAAGGCTGCTGTGAACACAGGGAGACAAGTATCGCTTCAAGGCCCCACTTTCCCTTCTGGTGGGGAGATCCCCTTCAAGTAGGATTCCGGGATCCTACGGTAATTGTATGTTTGATTTTTCTGGGCAACTTCAATTTTAAGCCAGGA
This sequence comes from Bos taurus, assembly GCF_002263795.3. Taxonomy (NCBI): domain Eukaryota; kingdom Metazoa; phylum Chordata; class Mammalia; order Artiodactyla; family Bovidae; genus Bos; species Bos taurus. The sequence continues at coordinate 37,192,915 of NC_037357.1, read as the reverse complement.
AAAGCAAGCAAGAAAGCAGTGCAGTTCTAGTTGGCTGCCATCCGCGTAGCAGACAGCAATCCTTCTCCCAGCACCACGTGCTGGTGATGCTTGGCGCACAGAGACTCTGGCAGGCAGTCATTTCAGCAACCACTGTGGCTGGAGCGCAGGCGTGCTGCATGCGGGCAGATCCTCTAGCGACGTGCTCACACGTAGGCAGGGAGTCCCAGAGAGCAGCACCAAAGGAGGAACTCCCCGGCTGGGTACCCAGGAGCCCTGGGGGCAAACGTCCACAGATCGGGTCCTGCAGCCGGTAGGAGATGGCTCTGGACCACGTGGTGCATCTAGAGAAATTTAGAGCATGTGACAGTGGGCAGTGGGCACGGCTGCTCGTCTCCCTCCACCTCCAGGAAAGGTCTCAGAATGTGCCAGGGAGTGGGTTACACCGAACTCCCGAGGGTGGCTGCCTCTGGGGTAGGAGAGTAGGGTCAGGACCCCGATGTGATCTGTGAGGCTGCACGGGATGGCCGAGATAGTGGCAGCGCAAACCCCATGGAAGATGCCCCAAGTGGAAGACGGGCAGGGCCAAGAAAGAAGAGGCACAAGGAAAACCAGAAGTCAGTGGTTCTGAAGTGCAATGGAGGGCAAGGATCCAAGTGAAAAGCAGGAAATGGAAGAAAATACTAGAAATGCATGAAAATGGTTAGAAGGACCCAGGGCCCCATCGTTCAGCCCAGGCGGCAGCGGGCAGCCTCCAGGTCACTTAGAAGAGAGGCTCGAGGGGCACGTGGACCTGCAAACACCAGGAACCTAAGCCCTGCTGATAAGGGGCTAGTTACATGGCTGTCTGGGGGCTCACTTGGGAACTGGAATTGCCTCATTTCTATTTACCCAAAGATTTCCCCTCATGGAGGCCTTCACAGGCGAGAGGGAAATGCTTACCTGTGGGATGCGGCCAATTTTAAGTGCCAAGAGACAAAACCTCCTTTGTCCTCCAGCCTTTGATGAAACGCATTTCATGAGGTTTGGGCATTTCCTCTCGGCCATGTATTGTGACTGTGAACGGCTCTGGTCAAGTTCAGTTCGGTGAACTTCCTGTGAACAGTGATGACAGCCGCACTGTTGGTTTCTGAATGTACATTTCAACTATTTTAATTTTTATTCTGAATACTTTGAGAATACATGTTTATAAGGCAAAATATCTGAAGTAGCTATCGGAGATGTTAAGATTTGACAAAGGTATCTGATATGTGCAAAGAACCCCAAAAGCTACAAGGAAAAAGACAGACATATAGAAATCCATGACTAGGGAAAACCTGCAACCACCTTCCTTTAAGATGCCCACAAAAGCAAAAGACAAATGAGAATAAGAAAACATGCATTATCCATATGACAGGTGAATGACTAATGTAATATAAAACAAGCTTCTGCAAACTTTTGGAAGAAAAAGTCCAAACTGAGGAAAGGATATAAACAACTTATGCAAGAACAAATCCTAACTTTCAATAGAAAGCACAAGCACGAGTTGTGCACAAGTGTGCGTGTGTGTACGTAGAAGGGCACGAGTTAAAGTCACAGCAAGATCTTGCCTTGCCACCATCAGATTGGCACAAAATGAAAAAGCCTGTGACACCTTGCCTGTGGCTGGGGACCCTGGGAGGCCTCTCTGACCGCCGTCAAAAACAGTGTTTTTGTGGGAAATACAAGTGTCAGTGGGAAAGGCAACCCGGGTGTCCTCTGAGTCGCCCCCTGAGGCTGATTCAGAGGAAGGTAAGCTCCAGGGCACAAATGCAGGAGGTCAGGTGAGGGCAGCCCCTGTAGATGTGGCTGCAGCCATGCCCAGCACCGACTGGGAAAGACAGGTGCGGGGGTGGGGGGGTGAGTCCAATGTCAGGGCCACTACAACCCTGACTGAGCTCTCGGGTGGCTCGTCTTCCCTGCTGTGAGCCTGGATACCGGCGTGATCAGAGTGAAACTGTTACCACTATTTTTGGTGGGGGCAGGAAGGGGCCAGGTGGCCACGCCATAGTCACTACCTCCTGGGAGAGGTGGGACCGCCCCGTGGATGAGGCTTTGAGCCCGGAAGCTGGCCACCTGCCTTTCTGATGCTCAGTGATGAAATCTGCAGCCCAGTCGAACATCTAAGAGTTTCAGTTTCTGTGAAACGAGGGGGTTGGCACAGATGCTTTCTGAGATCCCACCCAGCTAGGGAACCTCTAAATCGTTAGGCCAAATGCAGAGAGCGGGCCCATCAGCCAACCACTGGCTTCTCTGTTGTCCTCCGGCATCTCAGACAGGGCTGGGGCTGGGCTGGGACCAGCCCCAAAAGGCAGGACTCACCAGGGCTGGAGGGGATACAGGAAGCTGCGTGGCTGACGCTGGCCACCCTTTGAGAAACGCTGATCAAATACACGGGCCAGAGAAGGAAGGTTCCAGGCCTCTGGCTTTGGTTGGATTGGTTCAATGCGGGGTCATCTGATTTGGCAAATGAAGTCAGGACACCCTGTTAAACCTGAATCTGAGATAAGCAATGAACATTTTCATTGCTTATAAGCACGTGTTGTGCGGCACTGGAGACACAGTGGCCCTAAAATACCATTTGTCATCCTGTATTTCACTGGACCATGTTAGGTAGGAGGCCTGCCAGGAGGCAGTGGCTTTGGGCTTCTGGGGGTTTCGGCCCCCCTGAAGTGTCCCTTCCACGTGGGTCTCTCCTTTGGGTGGAGTCCACCCTGCCTAGGGTCTCCCTACGGTTCCCCACCCATTCCCCGCCCCTGCACACAGTGGTGTGTGTAGTTCTCCTGCTCTCACTGTGCCACCTGTTTCCTGTGGGGACCCAGCTTGACACGGGAGTGGAACAACACCCAGAAGGTTCTCAGGGTTATTTATTAAATGGGAATTGGTTAAAAAAAAAAAAAAGAATAAAAATAAAAAACAACTAAATACGTTATGGGTACTTGTGGCTCAAAGGTATGGAATGAATGAGGCTATGCAAAGTCCCGTTCTCAGGGGACTCACACTGTCAAGGAAGGAAACAGCAACTCTGAGAGAGATAGCAGAGCAGAGGGGAGTCAGAGCGCCCTCCCCCGCCCCAATCAGACCCTGGTCCTCCCCCGGCCCTCCACCCTCCCACCTCCATCTCTAACCAAGCCATTGGAGAAATCACACGTCCCCCTCTGGCCTCTTCAAGATGTCCTGGCCATTGTGCTCTTGTAGGACATACAGAGCCTTTGAGATAATCGTTGTGGAACAAGGTTGCTTCCTGAGGCAAATGCTGCCCAGCAGGCCCCGCCTCGGGCCCCATTCCTGGGGAGAGGGGCAGAGGTGACAGTTCTCGCTGGATCCTTCAGGTAATGACTTGGTTGAGACCCACCACCCACTGGGGATGTGCCAGCTGGGACAGAACATCCAGCACCAGGTATCTGGTTTCAAAAGCACCTCGGTAGTCATGGCAATGGTCCACTGGCCAACCCTTGAGGCTCTAGGGACACTCAGGGGACACTGAACAGATGCACGTGGGCTGCCCATCCCAAGGAGCCATTTGGCAGGGACAGGACATCCTCTCCTCTCCACCCTCACTGGTGTCTTTAAAGACCAGATGCCTTTCAGGTGACAGGGGAATGAAACTGGTGCCTAAGGAACATGTTAACAAGCAGGAGAGACTACAGAGAGAGTTGGTCTCCACAGGGCAAGCCCAAAGCAGAGTCCTCAGCATCTGTCAGGGTCGCCCACCCCTGGATGGGCCCGCTGGTTCAGACATCATCTGCACGAAAAGCGTGCTTCAGGGTTAAAAGAGGCCAACTCTAGGGCCCGTGAACCTGAGATGCCATCAGGGGAATCATGGTTCCTAAAGGCCCCAGGTTTATCCATGGGTGACAGACACTTGACACTTCAGTAACCCTAGCTACTAAGGACATCTAAGTCATCCCCTGGCTCTGAGGGAAGAGCCACCAAACAACACTCTGTTGAGAACTCAACTTTTGTGTTTCTTGTGGGTGTTCCTTCATCTAGACGCACCCTGCCTTGTTCCACAGAGGATCTGAAGGGGTGTGGCTTCCATGTGACCTGATGTCAGCCTGGTAGTCTCAGATGTCACGGTGAACTAGTGCTCTGGCCTTTGGATTTCCCCATCTGTCTGCTAGGTGTGTGTTTAATATGACTCCGTCTCCCTGAAGCCAGCTACCTCTGGGGACACTCACTGGTAACCCCAGTGCCTTGCCCGGCACACTGGTCAGAAGCTTGCCCTTCTCCCCAGTCGCCCGCCCATGCTTGGAGCCAACATCCCAAAGCAGACAACCATTCTCCGGCCAACTGTGAGTGTGATAGATTTCTTGGGGGTCACTTCCCCCAACATTTTATTTTGAAAAGTTTCAAACCACAGAAAAATTACAAGACTAGTACAATGACCCCCACATCCCCGGCCCCTAGATATTTGCTCTAAGCCTTTGAAAGTAAGTTGCAGAAAGTATAACATTTCACAAAATTGAATGCTCATATTCATAATACTGAAGCCTATAACTTCAAAGGCAGGGACAGTCTTCCGTGTCATCACACCAAGGACACTGAGCACTGATGACGCTGGGGAGAAGCTTGGTGGTCATAAGCCCCTTCTTCTCACACTTGAATGCATCTTCTCTGCAGGCGGGCACCTTCAGCAGGTGTGTAAGCTGGTCAGGAACAGGAAGGCAAAGTGGAACTGAAGCACGTCACAGACTTTGGACCAGAAGTGGCCCGTGAGCTGCTGGAAGAGATGCCACTGCGCAAGCTCATGGTCACATAGCTTGAGGACCACAAAGCCCAGGCAGGAGAGCACGCCCAGAGCCAAGTATGTTCCAGAGGAAATGTTGCCGTGGCGCCCCTGGATGCGTAGGGCCTGGCCCACGGCAGCTGCAATGTGCAGGCCCAGTGCCAACTCAAACCCATGGGGGTGCAGCAGAGCCAGGCTGTAACTGCACAGGGAGAGGCCCTCGACAGCCAGGAAGAGCCAGGGCTTCCAGCCCCTGTCCAGGCAGAGGCACCAGGCCACTGGCCACGCGAAGATGGGTAAGGTGAGCCACTGGTCCAGCACGGCGGTGGGCTGTGTCTGCATCCCGATGCGCAGCCACTGAACCGGGCCATAGACCAGGGCCATGCCTGCAAAGACGTCTTTCAGGTAGCGAGCCCTCCGCCTCTCTGCAGGGCCTCCTGGGGCACGTGCCTGGCTCCGCAGCCAGTACACCCCCAGGAACACGTAGGCCATGTTAACGAGAGAGTTGAAGGGCATGGCCAGGAAGGCAGGGAGGCTGGTGACCGGGGCTTCCGCATAGTACTCATAGCCCACTTGGACAGAGACATGTTCGAAAATACCAGTGTGGACAGTGGCCACGCAGAGGCAGCTGGCCAGGGCCACGTGGAAGAGGGCCTGCCCCGACTCCGGCTTCATCTGGAACCTTAGGTGTGGCCCCAGGATGGGGAGCTTCACAGAGCAGCCGCCTCAGTTATTATTTCAGAATTCGGATAAACGTTTTTTTTTTCTTTTTTGCAAAACACTCCTCAGCCTCCCAGCTGAGCCAGCAGGAAGAAGTCCCCGTGATTTCCGACGCAGATGCTGCGACCTTGCCCTAGTGGAGGTAGCGGCTCCGAGGAAGGCAGCGGTTCTGCTGATTGGTTGGCACCAGTGGAGGCCCGTTCTGCCTTCTTCCTTTGTGGTTACAAAAAGAGTGTGGGTAGAAAGAAAACCATCCAAAAAAGCGCCTCCATCTTCCTGATTCTCAGCCTCAGGCTCTACCAAAGTTTTTATCATGACCCTTTCTCCTGACACCTATGCTGTTCTTCTTTCATCTGCGTATTATAAAAAATCCTGCTCCTCGTCTCCGTTCCCTTAGAGCCACTGCATTTAGAGACTAAATCTTTCCTAGGTCTGTTGTTAAAACTCAGGATATGCTTTCTCACCTCCGTGGTACTACAAATGTGGAGTTTTCCAAGCCAGTCCCAAAGCCCTTTGAACTAAATTCCCAGTTAAATTCGAGACATTAGCTGTGGTCCAGATTCTGGAATCTAAGGCAAGGGAATGGTGGGGCAGGTTGGGTGGGGGGCAGAGAGGAAGGAAGGGCTCGGCTGCTTTGTGGGTATGAGGCCAGGTGGCAGAGGGAGCCGTCCCCCCAGGCCTGCCAACCTGGGTCACCCCCTCCTCCGCCCTCCCCTGAAGTGCCACACCTTCCAAAATCACCTTCTGTCCTCGGCTCCCAGGAAAACCTTCCATTTCCTGAAGTCACGGAAGCAGACAGATAATTAAAAACAATGTGGACTTTTCATGGATTGTCAACTGTTCCGGGGCCAGCTGTGGTGTGAGTGGGCCTCGTTGCCAAGAAATGTATTAATATTAACAAGAGAAGAGGTTCGGTGCCCTGAAGATGACTCAAAGCCAAGCTGGCAGGCAAGCACACGGGCGTGGGGATAAGAACTGTCTGTGGTCAAACCCCAGCTCCCCCACCTACTAACCGTGTGATCTTGGGCCTTAACCGTTCTGGGCCTCAGTTTGCATACCTGTAGAATGGGGATGTACATCCTAGCAGAGTTGTTGTGTGACCTACACGAGTTCTTAGGTATGCAGACCACTGTTTATTTTTGAGGCCCCTTGTCCCCTCCTGCAGTTTAGGCCCTGAAAGGGCAGGGCCGGGTCTGATCCTGGCCCCTCCCTCCCATGCTTAGCAAAGACCTGCTAATTTTGGTTCAAGCACAAAGTTAGCACCTCTCCTCTGTCATCATCCTGTTTGCCATTTCATTGCTCTGACTGGATCCAGGAAGTGGCCAGCTGGGCCTCATGGTGACCCTCTCACTCCCCTCCCTCCTCCAGGGAGCCTGTTGTTAAGGGGAGCAGCATTTCCACGAAGGAACTGAAGCCCTTGTCCTGACCCTCATCTCAGCCCATGCCAGTGTCGTGCACCTCCCCATTGCAGCCTCTGGTGAAGGAAGAGTCTTTAAGGTGGGGGGCTGTCCCTCCCCCAGGGTTTCCACTTCCAGTCTCGCCACCACTCACGTGGTCTGCACACAGCAGCCCCCAGCAGCCCCCTCGAGGACTGCCCCTGTTTAACACCCTTCAGTGGCTGGTTCTCTGCTCACACGTGATCACGCCCCAGCCTTTTGGCCAGACACCAAAGTGCCATGCTCATGCAGTCCTGTGAATTCCCAGGCATAGTCTGTCTTCCTGCCCTCCTCTGCCTGGCCTGCTGAAGCCCTCAACTCAGCTATCACTTCCTCTCCAGCACCAGCACTTCCCCACTCAGCTCCCGAGTCTGGCGGGGACACCAGCTGAGGCCTCACCTGGTGTCTCCAGGTCCTTCTCTGACCCCACCCAGGGTCTGGCTCCCTGGTGTGAAGAGCCAGGCTTCTGGGGCCCCAGGCTGCCAGTGCTAGCCTGACCCTCCTGTCTACCAGCCAAGCATGGAGAAGAGCTGCGGACAGGCAGTCAGATACTGTCCGCTTGCTAGAGGAGGAGGTCAGGAAGGGCGTAGAAAGGGACTCCTCTCCGGCCGCTGGGCAGAGGTTGCCCGAGCCCTTGCGCAAGCTGAAAGCAACATGTTAGCAAACTAACTTCCCAAGTCCACTAGAAAGGCCAGGGCAGGTCTCTTATGGCCTAAGTCCTAAGCTGCTGTGACCCTTGTGATGTGACTCTCAAAGTTCTTCCCAGTTTCCCCTGCTTGGCACATGAAGGTCTGAGGGCTTACCAGCATCACCCTTTCCCCTGCTCTGGTTCTGGGCTCACTGTGGGGGGAAGTCCTGCAAAACCGGACAATCCCGGGCTAAGGGGTTAAAATGTGTTCCTTAAACTCTTCTGCTTTCTCAGTCTGTATGCATTTAAGCAAGAGCCACTGTCGCCTATCACAGTGGTGGCTCCTTTAACCTGTATCCCTTATAACAATTGCTTGTTGTGCCCGTGACTACCCTGACCACCACTGTTCCCTTTCTGCAGGTAAGGGGATGCCAGTCTGAAGACTGTACCATGGGACACCAGCAGGAGAGCTCAATCTGAGCTACCTGGATGCCCAAGGAGCTACCATAGCAATTCTTGAACTCTGAGAACAGAATCCCTGCATGTGGACAAGGCTGCTGGGAACCCGCAGCTCAGCTTCCTTATTTGAGACGCGAAGGACTTGGCCAGAGAGGTGACGTGAATGGCCAAGGTCACTTAGGGCAGCTGGTGGCACAGAAACACAGGTGAGGGTTCTTGTCCCTTGACTGTGTCACAGGACTCTTTGGCCTCTCCTCAAACAAATGCTTCCAAATCCATAAACTAAAAAAGAGAATTAAAACACAAACTTAATATGTTTAAAGATAGTTATTATAATATTTTTGATAATGTATGATATAGTAATAAATGTGCTTCTTTACTAACATGTTAAATTACAGGATCTATGGGCAGGTTGAATAACTACAGTAATTTCAAATGAGTTATTCTGTAGTAACTTGCAGTTTAGCTAACTTTCAGGATATCTAAAAGAAAAGCTATATAATCTCAAATGATGTCATTTCCCTTGGTGACACAATCACCAGGTTAACGCTCCGTGCTTTGTTACCTACACTTTAGCTGCAGGAAAGGCCAAATTTTGGCTAGAGGCTGATGAATGTAAAGATCAAATAAAAATGAGAGAAACTGGAAAAACCATCTGTTGTCATTCCAAGATCACGGACAGCAGCGCATTGCAGCCTGCACCGTCTGGGAGTGAACTTGGAGCAGCGACCAGACGGGCTCCTGCAAGATTTGGAACATCAGAATGATGTACCCACCTCTCAAGATTGTGGTGAGAACTTACAGTATTGGCGCGAAAAGGCCAGCGATCACCATCCGGGTATTTTGCCTGTCTTGCTTTGCTGGGGGAAATTCAAATCTTGAAAAAGGGCGGACCCTAAAGGCGGTTGTGCGCCTGCGCGAGGGGCGGGGCCCAGGCCTCTGGGAAGCAGGCGGGGCGGGGTGACGCGAGGTGACGCGGGGCGACACGGACCTCTCCCGCGCCCGCCCGCTCGCCTCAAACACCGCCAGCCTGGTCGCCCGCCCGGCGGGCAAAGGGGCAGGGGCCGGCCCGGCCCGCGGCAGCCCGGCTAGTTTCCTTGGGGGTGCCGACGGGGTCTCGGCGGCGCCCTCACCTGGGGGCGGGGCGTTAGGCCTGGGAGCCTGGGAGGGCTCCACCCCCGGCGTCGCGCGCCAGGCCGCGTTATCGCTCACGCTCGCCCCGCCCCCGGCTCCCCCGTGGCGGGCTTCGGGCTGCTTCCCCGGAGCCAGCTACGTGTGCGGAGGGGGAAAATGTCCGCTCCCCGATCCGAAGCCTGATTTTAGTGTCTCCCGTCAGCCACTCTCTGCAACCTGTGCCCTGTCCCCACTGCTAGTTAAAACGATTCCTCTGGCGAGTGTCCCTTCAGCGACCCGGGGGGCAGTTCCAAAGGGGGCGGGGCCAACCGCGTCTGAGGCATCCTCATCCGGGCATTCCCCAGATGCCGCAGCCGCCATCTTTGTTTTGTGCTGAAAGTCGCTATTGACGCCCGCGGACGGCCGGGCGAGGGGAAGTGGCAAGATGGCGGCTCCCAGGACGGAGGCGTGGAGGCGCGCTTCGGCAGCAACAGAGCTGGGCACGCCTGTGCCTGACGCGAGCGCAGCCTGACCTCAGGCCGAGCGTGCAGCGGCCCCGGTCCCTTGCCGCGAAGCAGCGCGGAGTTCCTTTAACGGGCCTCGGCCGAGAGGAGAAGCCTGCGAGGGCGGGGTGGGGGGGGGGGTGAGAAACAGTGACGTCGCCCGACTCCGCCCCCTCGCCCGACCACCGCTGCCGCCATGTTTAGTTGTTACTTCTTCACACAAGATGGCGGCTCCCAGGGAGGAGGCATGAGCGCCCTGCCGTTACCGCTCCTCCTGCCGTACAGTTGCCACTTCGGGGCCTAACTCTGCCTTTTTGAAGCGGCTCCTGTGGAAAGGAGTCATAAAGAGGAAAGCGAGGATCGGACGCTGCCTTGCGTTTGGTTTGCAGTGGAAGAACTGACCCGGGAGGAAGAGAATAGGGGGGAAGGGGGAGCTAGTCTCAAGATGGCGGCTCCCAGGGCGGCAGGCGCAGCCTGAGCAGTAGAGGCGGACTAAGGGTAGACGCTCGAGACCTCACGAGCCATACGGGCAAGTCTCTGAGCAGCCCTCAAGAACTCAAGCTCGTTTCACTGGCCTCTGGCGCGCCTCTATTCCTTACGAGTGTCGAGGCTGTTAAGGGAGCGGCCTCTACACTAAGCGCTGGGCGGGGAAGCGGGACGGTCTCAAGATGGCGGCTCCCACAATTGTGGTCTGAGCGCCGGCGGGGCTGAGACAACCGCTGCGCTTGTGGCTTCTTTCCACCCGCCCCGGAAGCCGGCCAGTGCAGGGGACTCGGGGGGTGTGGGAACCGGGCCGGGGCTCCGCCATTTCCGGCAGGGGAGGGCTACGACTGAGGAAGGGAGGAGAGAGAGGCGGCTCAAGATGGCGGCTCCCAGGGCCTCCCGCTCGAGCTTGTAAGTGGGAGCTCCCAGGCAAGTAGTCAGGGCGGCGGGACTCGACGGCCTCCAGCTTCTCGGGTCCAGGCGCTTGACAGTTTCAAGAGGCTCTTGACAAGACGCGGTAAGCGAGAAGAAGGGGAAGAGGAGAAGGGAAGGAGAAAATAGTTAAGATGGCGGCCTCCATGGAGCCGTCCACCGCTGTGTGAGGAACAGTTTCTCAGTGAGAGCCACCTTGGACGAAAAGGGGTGTGTGTGAGTGGAATTGGGGGGCTCCCTTCCCACTTGGCGACTCTTCTCCACCGCGCCCTTTCCCGGAACTATGGCTTCGGCCGTGTCACCCGCCAACTCGCCAGCGGTGCTCTTGCAGCCCCGCTGGAAGCGAGTGGTGGGCTGGTCGGGTCCAGTGCCCCGGCCCCGCCACGGCCACCGCGCCGTGGCCATCAAGGAGCTCATCGTGGTGTTTGGCGGCGGCAACGAGGGGATAGTGGACGAGCTGCACGTGTACAACACGGGTGAGTGCAAAGCCCGCTGGGTCCTCGGATCTTTCCCTCCCTTCATCTCCTCCTTCCTCCTTTCCTCCTCCCGTTCTCTCCCTCCTTCCTCTCCTCCCTTCCCCGGCTGCCCTCTTCCCCCCTCCTCCCATTCCCTCCTCCAGCCGCACGGGACTCCCCTCCGAGACCCTTTGCTCTGCATGGCTTGTCTGTTCTGCCCTGCTCTTGTCCCCATCCTGACACCCCTGCTTCTCCTGCCTTCGAAGGGGGTGCCTTTCAGTATTGGAGAGGAACCCTCTAGGCCGGCTGGTGAGGGAGCGGGGGCGGCGCCCGCGGTGGTGACTTCAGATAAGACACCGTTACCCCCGCCAACTAGGCGGGCAGATGCGTCCCTTTGGCGCAGAGTCCCACCCCACCCCACCCCCATGCCTGCTAGGCTCTTCCTCATCTCTGGTGCGCTTTGGGGAGCAGTGACAACTTTTAGATGACAGACGAGGTGGCCGTCTCGAGAAAAGGGGCAGAGTTGACCGGCGTCAATCCTGACCCAGGGACGGGGTGGGCAGGCGGGCGGTGTGCCACGCTGGGGAACTGTCGTCCTGGGGCCCCACAAATCCGACGACGCTGCCGTTCCCCACTTGCAGTGTCGACTTCTGCAGTGTTTCCCTTTCCGTGGCCCGTGGTCTGGATCTGGGGCCTTTGGCTGGAAGAGAGGGATTAGTTGCGGTCATCCCACAGTGGACCGAGGAGGTTACCCTGCCCATTCCCAGGCTGCCCCTAAACCCGAGGCTGGGTTCATTGGGAGGAGTGAGGTGCAGTCGCCTTGGGCCTGTTGTCTGGTACCCCTGTTAAGTCTCTAGAGCTTCGCGGCATCCTCCTGCGGCTCCCTCCCCCATGGTGGCCAGTTGGTACACCTGGTGCCTTCGTGGGCCCCAGCTGCCTGTTGAATGGAGGCTGGCCTGGGGAGAGGGACTGAGCGTTCTCACTGGGGGCAATGGGCCTGGGCACGTTCTGTTCCGGAGCCTGAGAGGCGGAGGTGGGGCTGCTGCAAACCCCCTCCCGGCTCATAGTGTGCTTTTAGGAAGCTCTCCTCCGCAGTTCCAGGTCGCTTTGGGATCAGCCACGGCCAGGGGCTGGCTTCTAACCCTTTCCCCCCACGCCAGCTCATCTGCCAAATGCCTTTGGCTCCCGAGCTGTCCTGTCCCAGGGTTCTGGCGGGCCGGGGTCCTCGGGTCTGGGCACCCCGTGTTCCCCACCCCACCCCACCCCCGCTGCTGCCGCCCCCAGCTCCAAGGTTGCTCTGAGCTAGGCTGTTGGTCCGTGCGCTGAGGATTGGAGCCGAGCTTTCTCTCAGTTCAGTGCTCCTGGCCCGCGCCTCCCCTGAGGCACAGAGTTCAACATGCTCGCGTCTTAAAAGTGGTTGACCCTACGAAGTTGACTTTCCGAGGCTGGTGGGTTGCCGGTGACCCTTCACATTCTGGGTCGGAGCACCTGTTGCCTCTGGGGAGGCTGGGCTGGCTGCTGGAGCTCGGTGCCAGATTGGACAGCTGCGGCAGCAGCGATTAGCCCAGTAAGGGAAGGCTGAGGGGCAGGGCTGTTTTTACAGAAGCCAGGGCGCTCAGCAGAGCCTCCTCAACCCCTCGGACCACCTTCCTTCTTGTAAGGCCTGGAGCAGGTTTCTTGGCAGGGAATGCCAATTTTAGAAAGTAGGCCAGGGGCCTAATTACCATCAGCTCCAAAGGCCACTTCTTCCTGGGGCCTCTGTGTCGACATGCGTGTATTAAACTGAGTTGACCATTTCGGCATTCACTTGTTCCCCTTCTGGAAGGGTACATTGTGTAGTAGTGGGAGCCAGCCTTCCAAAGGGCCTCAGCCCTGGATTCCTCCAGGGTACCAGTTTGGAAAGTGCCCCAAGAACTCCCTCGGCGACTTCTCGCCGCTAGTGGACGCGGGTCCCCGGTCCTCACCGCGTGTTAGTGTTTCCTGTTTGACGGAGCCTCGAGCTTCTGCTGTTCTCAGAGAGCTGGGCTTGGTGTGGCCTCTCTCCCACCAGCCGGGGCACAGATGCCCAGCATCCTTCTTAGGGCATCTTTAGTGCTGCCTTGACAGCTGGCCGCCTGCTTACCTTGTGTCTTAAATGAGGTCAGAGCATATTCTCTAGTTTCTTCTTCTGTAAGAGGAATGCTCAGAAACTCATTGTTCAGAGAGAGTTCCCCGTTGCTAAGACAAAAGACCCTAGGGGGCACGTGCCTGCTTTGCCATCTCAGGCAGCTCAGAGATCGGGGGTGACGGGGCTGGGAGTGGCAGGTGTGCACTGAACTGGAAGGGGGTGCATGAGGAAGTGTGTGTCCTTCCTCCCCAGTGGCTGTGGAACACTTCCCTAGCTTTTGAGAGACCCATCCTCGACCTCAGGGAAGTTTCTGGCAACACCAAAGTGGATCACCCAGGGGCCCTGGCCCTGACACGGTGGGGTGCGCCCTGGTGTGCGGAGGCTGTGGCTGCTGGGCGAAGCAGCGGTTGAGGCAGGTCTGCCTCAGTGGTTCTCCAGCGTCCCCAGCTGATGACGCTGGAAGGAGCCTTGGAAAACGGCTAGTGAAACTTCCTTGTTTTCACACACGCGGACCCTGGGGTCTCAGGCGGGACGTGCTGGGTCCAGGATCACCCTGTTGGCTCTCTCGGCCTTCGGTTTGGTTATCAGGTGCAGGCCCCCGCTTTGGGGACACCTCCCGGGCATGCTCTCCCTGGAGCTAATTGGTTACTAAGTTGAGCTTATCTCCAACCTGTTCACCCTCTGTTCTGGGCCTTTCGCGTTCTCACAGGCACTTCCTGCCCGGCCCCGCCGGTTTCACTTGTTGGGAAGTCCTGTTCAGCCTTCAAGGCCCTGGGTCCCGCGTCACCTCTTCTGAGAATCATCTCCCCCACTCCGTGCCTCCTAGCACCTGCCACCGCCTCCACCATGCAGGAAGCGGGGCGGTAGGGTGGGGGGCGCTGAGCCACCTCTTCCGGGGTACAGACATCTCTTCCTAGCCCCCCTCCCAGCCGAGAGTGGCAACAAGCCAGAACTGAGCGGGGAGGAGGGACCCGCAGGGGTCGTGCACCACCCACCCCCCTAGATAAGTGAATGAGGGGTGATAGGATTAGGGGACAGCTGCCATCTCAGGGCAGAACCAGGCTTTGGCCCGGAACCTGTGCTGCCTGACAGCATTCTCCTGCCTGGAGTGTTCTAGATCGAGGTCAGCCCCTCCTGGGTGCTGCACAATGAGCTCTTGGGATGTCACCAGTCCCTCTCGCCCAGTCCCTAAATCAGGTGGCAGGTGACCCAACACCTGTGGGCCCGTCCCTTTCCCATGTAGCATCCCCCCCGGCCCTCAGGGAGGCACCTGGCGGTCCCTTTCACTCAGGGACAGGGTTCTCGTCTCCTGTGTCTGTCTGACCCTGTGACCTCTGGTCAGTTACTTCCCCTTTCGGCCTCTGTTCCTGTGTCCAGTTTTTTAAAGTTTGGTGGTTCAGATGGTCAAGCATCCGCCTGCTATGCGGGAGACCCGGGTTCGATCCCTGGGTTGGAAAGATTCCCCCGGAGAAGGAAACGGCAACCTGCTCCAGTACCCTTGCCTGGAAAATCCCATGGACAGAGGAGCCTGGTAGGCTACAGTCCATGGGGTCACAAAGAGTCAGATGCCACAGAGCGACTTCACTTTCTTTTCTTTCCCATGGAAGGAGGTTCAGAGGTCTGTGTCAGCATTTATCCTGGGAACTTGGATGTAGCTCCTTCGGGCACTGCGTGAGCCATCTCCCTCCAGTTTGTGTAGGGCTGAGGGCTCAAGCCTGGAAAGCTGCTGCTCTTCTCGGTTTGTTTTTGCGCCTTGAGAAATGATAAGGCAGACCTCCGGACTCTGGGGCCAGGGTGCATGCTGCAGGCAGGGGAGACGGAGGGGAGTGCTGGGCGTCCCCGAGGCCCAGTGACTCCCCTGAACTGAGGGTGGGACCCACAGCCCATTCCAAGGATGTGTCCACCTGGGAAGTGGCCAGCCAGGGTACCTTTGTGCCGGGAGGTGGAATGTGCTTTGGGGTGCGGGGGAAGGCCTCTCCCCCCCTTGAGGGTGGCCCTTGAGGGTGACGCCATGGGAGTCCGGTTACCCAGCATGGAGAGGGTGGTAGGGACCGGCCCCTGTCACGCCCTGGGAGGGGCTCCATTGGCGCTCAGGTCCCTGCCCTGTCCACCGTCTCCTTAGTCCCGATTTGCTCGCCCGTGTTTGACCAAAACTGATGGAGGGGCGTGGAGTCAGGTTTGCAGCTGGCTGCTGGTTTGAAGTGTCTGGTGAGAGAGTGCAATGTGTGTTTCAGAGGATAGCCCTTCAAATAACACAGGACAGGAGGAGTCCCTCCAAAGAGGGCAGTGTTTTCCCTGTGACTTTGCCAGGAAGCCCCAGCAAGGCAGGCAAGGGACTGGTTGCCTGGGAGGAGCAGGGATGCCAGGTGGAGCAGGGGCAGTTGGGGAGCTCCCCCCTGGCTTGAGGCGGCAGACTTGAGGCAGCTTCCAGGGCTGGGAGGCTGCCCACCACCGCCTCTGCCTGTGTTCTGGAGGAGGGAGCTGTGGACCGTCGCCGGGGAAACCACAGCAGAGCTCGAGCGTGCCCCCACGGCTTTCCTCGGCCTGTACTCGGATTGCTGCCCCTGGGCTGCAGCATTTGCTCTTTCAGCCATTGAGATGTGCAGCCAGCTGTGGGCCTCCAGGAGGGTAGCTTGGGTATTAGATGTTTCTTTCCAAGTCCCCATAGAGTGGCGGGAGGTGGCCCCATCCCCAGAAGCTGACGGATTCTCTTGTCAGTGACTTCCTGCTTATTAAGATGACCGTGATGAGAAGCAGGGTGACTTTGGGGTGGTCTCTGAGGCCAAAGGGTTTGGAAGATGGCTTAGAGGGTCGGCAGTTGGATGCTCAAAGGAAGAAGTCCCACATCCTTGGGTAAAGAGGCGCTGTCTTAGCCTGTCCTTTCTTGGACTGTATTTTGAAGGCTGGTGGGTTTAGGGAGGCAGAGGGGTAGTGGTTTTGGTTCTGGTGGCTCCCAGGGTGTTCTGACTTCTGCTAACTTTTGTCCTCCAGCGACCAACCAGTGGTTCATCCCAGCTGTGAGAGGGGACATCCCTCCTGGGTGTGCAGCCTATGGCTTCGTGTGCGATGGGACACGCCTGCTCGTGTTTGGAGGGATGGTGGAATACGGGAAGTACAGCAACGACCTCTACGAGCTCCAGGTAGTGTCCTGCTTGTCAGAGCCAGGGCAAGCCCTGCGCCACCCAGACCTTCTTACTCCAGTCAGGTGCCCCTTCCCACCCCCAGCAGCCCCTCCGTATGTGGCAAACAACCCAGCTCACCCTTGAGTTAATCACTAAGCCTTGATTTTGCAGGCAAGCCGGTGGGAATGGAAGAGACTGAAAGCAAAGACGCCCAAAAATGGGCCACCTCCGTGTCCTCGGCTTGGGCACAGCTTCTCCCTTGTGGGCAACAAGTGTTACCTGTTTGGGGGTCTGGCCAATGATAGCGAGGACCCCAAGAATAACATTCCGAGGTGAGGCTTTGTCCTGTTCGTGTGGAATCCCATGAAGGCCGGGGTGCTCGCCCACACAGCAGTCAATTTTGCCGTACCAGGTCCCTTTCGTTTGTGAAACAGGAGGGTGGCCCTAGACGCCCTCTAAAGAGCTTTCCAGTGCTGAGGTGTCTTAACTCCCAGGAGGCCTCGTGGGAGGAGGGTTGGTTCTTCCAACCTTGCCTTGTGCTGGTTCCTGCTCCTCAGACCCAGTTTTGAGCTGGTCCTTCTCGGTGCCTGCAGGCTTCATGATGGGTATCTTCCAAGGGCCTTTCTAGAATCTGCAGGTAGTCCTGAGCTGGTGCTCCCTTTTCACCTCGGAGGTCCTCATGTCATGTCCAGCTTCGTGCAGGGCAGCTGAGCACACCCCATCCTGCTGTTCCCCTTCCATTCGCACCCCTCCTTAGGGGTGAGGACAGAGGTAGAAGGATTTGGAGTTCGTGTAGCCTTAGCCCCGATTTGTCTCCCCAGGAGTCTGCCATTCCCCTGTCAAAGCGGGTGGCCTGCCCTAACCTGACCTTTTTTTCCCCAGGTACCTGAATGACTTATACATCCTGGAACTGCGGCCGGGCTCTGGAGTGGTAGCCTGGGACATTCCCATCACTTACGGCGTCCTGCCCCCACCCCGAGAGTCTCACACTGCAGTGGTCTACACTGAGAAAGACAACAAGAAGTCCAAACTGGTGATCTATGGAGGGATGAGTGGCTGCAGGCTGGGGGACCTCTGGACCTTGGATATCGGTACGACGTGGGTGTGGCTGCTCCTGTGGTCTAGGAGTGCAGCTGGTCTGCTGGGCAGCAGGCATGGGGTGTTGTGGTGGGGCTCTTGCAGAGGGGGCATATCCCGCCTAGCACCCTACTTGTGACTGGGTCAGGATAGGACCTATCTGGGGCTGTCCTCTTTGCCCTGAGCTTGCAGTGTTTAAGAAAGAGCAAGGCTCTGTTGGCCGAGTCTATCTGTTAGCTTGCAGTAGAGTGAGGGAAGAAGGAATGGCCTTTCTAGAATGACGTTGTGTGGGTAAGGTAGCACAAGTCCCTGTCAACTCATCAGTAGTCATGGTGTGCCAGGAGCAGGGCCCCCTGGTCTATCCCAGTCAAGAGGGGTTGCCCAGACGCGGTGAGAACCCTGGGGGCTATTTGGGAAGGTCGACAGGCAAGGAATCAGGAGTTTAGGCTGAAAGGAGTTCAGGCTTTTCACCTGGAGAAGGTGGCCGACTGTATAACTACAGAGGGTTAGGGGTCCTGTAGCGTTGCATCAACGTTCCAGAGAGCGGATTGGGCATAGAATTCCTAGTAGCCCTGGGTCTGTAGATGACGGAGCTGACCGTGGGTGAGTGCCTCTTGAGGAGTGGGAGGTGCTATGGCGCATGTGGAGGGTATGGCGATGGCTCCTACCCCCACCCCCAGCCCCAGCCCCGGTTCATAGCAGGTGCTCGGGAAAGACCGCTTGGGAAGTGCCAGAGCCTGGTGATCAGGGGGGCTCTCAAGGCCTGTTGGGAGGCCAGGTGTGCAGTTCTTGTGCTGTGTTGATACCTGCTTTTCAGAGCCTTCCCCACATCTGGGACACACCCTCTGGGTCAGAGGGCATGTGTCCCACCTGGTGTGAATAACCTTCTCTTCCCACTGCTCCACACAGAGACTTTGACATGGAATAAGCCCAGCCTCAGCGGGGTGGCACCTCTTCCTCGAAGTCTCCACTCGGCCACGACCATAGGAAACAAGTGAGTAGCCAGCCGTGGCTTTTTTCTCTTTGTAGCCCCCATCTCCGACCCCCATGGGCTCACAGTTTCGTTCCAGCAATCCCTGAGGCCTGAGGAGACCTCTCTTTGGCTGGGCTGGCGTTCAGCAAGCAGCCTTGTCTTCCCCTTATGACCCTGGGGGACCAAAAAAAAAAGAGGGTAGAGGGACACAGATTGTTCTAGATCCTCTGCAGCCGCAGCTGAGTGTCTTTGTCAATGCCAAGGTCCCAAAGTGAATGTAAGGCTGATGGGGACAGAGTGGAGCTTTGGGTGAGCTACACCGAAGCTACATGCGCTGGAGGTGACACAGTTCTTGTGAGGGCTGAGCCACCAAGGCAGAGAGGGCCACATTCAGAGCTTTGTGCGTCCCGGGGAGAACTAGAGGACCCAGTGTGTTCAGGACGTTCTGGATGGAAGAGGTGACCTCAAGCTTGGCACCTCGTCCACAATCGTCTCCTACTCTTCCCTCCCTCGTCCCAGAATGTACGTGTTTGGTGGCTGGGTGCCTCTCGTCATGGATGACGTCAAAGTGGCCACACACGAGAAGGAGTGGAAGTGTACCAACACTCTGGCTTGTCTCAACCTGGGTATGGCCTCCTCGGGCTCAGCGCGGCCTGCAGAGGGCTGCGGGAGGCCGGCCCACCTTGGCCTGCGGGCTGTGTTGGGGGCGCAGGGGGCCGAGCTGCTTCTAGGCCGTGCCTCTAGAACTCCGCGAGGCGTAGCCAGTGGTCCAAGCGCCCTGAGGGACGCTCCTTGACGTGTTTTGAATAGGCTCTTCCTCACCGGCGTAACCACGCAGTGCCTCCCTCTGGTCTCCTGTTGGTGGTTTCTCACCCACCCTGCAGGGACCGTGCTATAGATGCAAGCGTTGCCTATAGGTTCCTTAAAAACAGAGCACACAGGATGGCGGCCTGCTCTACGCAGCGCAGTGCCTGGCCCTTGTGTTTTCTCTGTCCCGGAGACCATCCCATCCCCGCAGGGCGAGTGGCTCATTCTTTTGAATTGCGCTCGTGGTGTCAAAACTTGCACCGACGCTGCTCCGTGAGTATCCTTGCACCATTCTCGCCACGTGCAGGTGTATCCGAAGGGGGACAACCTAGAGGTAGCCTTGCCGGCAGGGGGATGTTACCAGACATGCAGATGTCCCTAGCAGTGCTCACCGGGCCGGCAAAGCATACACTCTTCACCAAGCCCAGTAGGTGCTTGACTTCCCACAGGCCAGCCCCAGGTCCCCTCCCCTGCCTCACCCTCAACCCTGGCTGCAGCAAAAGGAACATCAAGCTGCCAGGCACCTTCTGGGTTAAGTTTGCCTTTCTCTTATCTTGAGTGAGGGTACGTATTTTTCTTTTCTGAGATCTTCTGTCACGTTTTCCATAACTTGCGTTCCTCTTTGCCCATCTCTTTCTAGAGGCTTTTGTGTTGCTCCATGTGCAAGAAGGGGAACCTTTGACTGTGTTTTTCATGTAGTTTTCCCAGTTTATAGTTCGTGGTTTCTAATTTTGTACAGTCTTTTTGCCATACAGAATTGTATTTTTTTTGTTTTTGTCTTCATCTTACTTTAGTAATCTTGGATGACTTCCTGGTTTTAATTCCCCATCCCTGACAGCAAAAGGCCAAAGAGCCCCTGAGGGTTGTCGGTTCCTCTGTCCCCTGCTGACCTTCACATCCTGTCCTCCCCAGATACCATGGCTTGGGAGACCATCCTGATGGATACGCTGGAAGACAATATTCCCCGGGCCCGTGCTGGCCACTGTGCGGTAGCCATCAATACCCGCCTTTACATTTGGAGTGGGCGTGACGGCTACCGAAAGGCCTGGAATAACCAGGTCTGCTGCAAGGACCTCTGGTACCTGGAAACGGGTAAGGCTAACTGGAGGAGAGCTGCCACACCCACCCCCTAAGTGTCTGCCTTTCCCTCCTCACCAGTGATGCTCTCTTACAGAGAAGCCGCCACCTCCAGCCCGGGTACAGCTGGTGCGAGCCAACACTAACTCCCTGGAGGTGAGCTGGGGGGCCGTGGCAACAGCCGACAGTTACCTTCTGCAGCTCCAGAAATATGACATTCCTGCCACGGCTGCCACTGCCACCTCCCCCACACCCAATCCAGTCCCGTCTGTGCCTGCCAATCCTCCCAAGAGCCCTGCCCCAGCAGCAGCCGCACCTGCCGTGCAGCCGCTGACCCAAGTAGGCATCACGCTCCTGCCCCAGGCTGCTGCCGCGCCCCCGACCACCACCACCATCCAGGTCTTGCCGACGGTGCCTGGCAGCTCAATCTCCGTGCCCGCCGCAGCCAGGACTCAAGGTGAGCCGGGCGCTCGAGGGCAGGAACTGGCTCACCCGGAGGTGGCATGCCTGAGCGGGGGCTGCTAGACCGCACGCCTGGAGGCCGTTAGTGCAGACCGGAGGTTGAGTGCTGCTGTGGGGGCCTGGTCCTGACCCGCGGAGACTGTCCCCAAGCAGTGCTGGAAGGGTGGGAGCTGAAGCCCAAGCAGGTCCCGGAAGTCGCTCACTTCAGCCCCTTCTCTGAGCAGGTGTCCCGGCTGTGCTGAAAGTGACTGGTCCTCAGGCTACCACGGGAACCCCGTTGGTCACCATGCGACCTGCCAGCCAGGCTGGGAAAGCCCCCGTGACTGTGACCTCCCTTCCCGCAGGCGTGCGGATGGTTGTGCCTACACAGAGCGCCCAGGGGACAGTAAGGAGCCAGGGCAGGGCGCGGTGGGATGTTCCTGGTAGTGGCGCATTGGCGGGGTTTGACTCCCACCCTGTGCTACCACCTTTCATTCAAGGCCTGGAAAGTGCTGATGAGGCAATCTCTCATCACTAACTTCAGGATTAGTAAGCTGACACCTCAGAATGGTCTCCTCGCCATCTGATCTCAAGGGCATTTTAAATATGTATTTTCTGAGGGGAGAAGCTAGCCAGCTGGGGTTTGATGTGGGCCTGGTTGATGGTGGGAGTCCAGGTCTGGGGTCAGTAGAGCAGCGCCTGGCTTTCCTCAAAGCCAAGAGGTGCTGCTCCAGGAAGCAGGGATTGGGGCTGCCTCGGGTCTGGTGCTCCCTGTGGGCTCAAGCTCCTTGTGTCCCTTGCAGGTCATTGGCAGCAGCCCGCAGATGAGTGGCATGGCTGCATTGGCAGCCGCGGCTGCTGCCACCCAGAAGATCCCTCCTTCCTCGGCACCCACGGTCCTGAGTGTCCCGGCTGGCACCACTATCGTCAAAACCGTGGCCGTGACGCCGGGCACCACCACGCTCCCAGCCACTGTGAAGGTGGCCTCCTCGCCAGTCATGGTGAGCGTCCCTCGGGGCTGGTTCAGAGCCCACAGCCTTGGGGCCGGGGGCTTCTGGGCACCGTCATTAGACAGTGGTCACTGCTTCTGGCCTTTGGACCAACCATAGAGGATGGAGGTCCATGGTTGGTGCTTGGTGGGGGTTGGGGAATAAGCTGGCAGCCATGGGGGTGTGGCAGTCTTAGACCTGTGGCCCAGTGACCTCCCTTGTTTCGCTAAAGGAGAGGTGAACAAAACTGAGCTTGGTAGACATACACAAATGCACAGGGGCCAGCTCTTCCCCCCACCCACCCACCCACCAGTCTTCTTTGCGATCTTCAGGTGAGCAACCCAGCCACTCGCATGCTGAAGACTGCAGCTGCCCAGGTGGGGACTTCCGTCTCTTCTGCCGCCAACACATCTACCCGTCCCATCATCACCGTACACAAGTCCGGAACCGTGACAGTGGCCCAGCAAGCCCAGGTGGTGACCACAGTGGTGGGTGGGGTTACCAAGACCATCACCCTGGTGAAGAGCCCCATCTCGGTCCCAGGAGGCAGTGCTCTGGTGAGTGACCAGCACCAGGAACGCCCAGCCCAGGCCATGCCCTCGACCGGTCTCTGGATCACTTATTTTGGTGCGCTGTCGTTTCGTTTTTAGATTTCCAATCTGGGCAAAGTAATGTCAGTGGTCCAGACCAAACCGGTTCAGACTTCGGCAGTCACAGGCCAGGCATCTACAGGCCCGGTGACTCAGATCATCCAGGTGAGCTCGTGGACCCTAGACTAGGACCCTGCCTAGACGAGATTCCATGAGCTTGAGTGGCTCAGAAGGTCCTGTTGCTTGGTTCTGTTACTTGCAGTCTTCAGAATAGTTCAAGCTGTTTGGGCTGGCAATAAATCCTGGCCAGACCAGACTCACCATTAAACTTGCAGTTCTTCTAAAAAATGACAGATACATATGTGTATCACTGACTGACTCTGTTAGACACCTGCAGCTAACACAGTATCGTAGAGCAACCAGACTTCATTTAAAATTCGATGATGACAACAAAGCCACACTTTGTATCCTGGCAGTGACGCCCATTCATCTCAGCCTTCCCCCATTCATTTTCCCCTTACAGACCAAAGGACCCTTGCCAGCCGGGACCATCCTGAAGCTGGTGACGTCTGCAGATGGCAAGCCCACTACCATCATCACAACCACACAGGCCAGCGGGGCAGGGACTAAGCCTACCATCCTGGGCATCAGCAGTGTG
Source organism: Bos taurus (assembly GCF_002263795.3). NCBI lineage: Eukaryota > Metazoa > Chordata > Mammalia > Artiodactyla > Bovidae > Bos > Bos taurus. The sequence continues at coordinate 37,170,119 of NC_037357.1, read as the reverse complement.
TCCCCCAGCACCACCAAGCCCGGCACCACCACTATCATTAAGACCATCCCCATGTCGGCCATCATCACACAGGCGGGCGCCACGGGTAGGGGCCTTCCCCGGTGTGCTGGGGAGAAAGCAGGTGAGGGGGTAGCCAGTGTGCAACATCTTTCCGTTGAGGTTTTTCACTCTGCACTACCCTCTCTTTGCCTCTTGTTTAAGATTTTCCTCTCTGCTGCTCTACCCTCTCTTTGCTTCTTATGTAAGATTTTCCCGTCTGCTCTGCCCTTGGCTTCTTGTTTACGATTTGTCAGGAGGTAGCAAGGATACGGCTGCAGTTCGTACTTCTTTGTTTTAATTGAGGGGCAACAGGCGTAACTATTTGAAAAGAGGGCCCAAGAGAAGCGGGCCCGGGTGGGAGGCCAGCACTGTGGCCTGGCCCTTCCTGAAGCCAGGATGCCCCCCTCTCCTCTAGGCGTGACTAGCAGTGCCGGCATCAAGTCACCCATCACCATTATCACCACCAAGGTGATGACTTCCGGAACTGGAGCCCCCGCCAAAATCATCACGGCTGTTCCCAAAATCGCTACGGGTCACGGGCAGCAAGGAGTGACCCAGGTGAGGTGTGCCTGGCCCTGTCTTCCCTGAGGGTCCAGCCTGGGACCGCAGCAGGCCACCTGGAGCCTGGGAGGGGCAGCACAGGGTCTGTTCTGGCCAGCCCCCAAGTGACAGGGGTCCTTTTCTCCGGTTTTCCAGGTGGTGCTGAAGGGCGCACCTGGCCAGCCAGGCACCATCCTCCGCACCGTGCCTATGGGGGGCGTCCGCCTGGTCACCCCTGTTACCGTCTCTGCTGTCAAGCCTGCTGTCACCACACTGGTTGTCAAGGGCACCACAGGTATGGAGGCCTCGGGGTGCGGGGCCGCAAGGGCAGTGTCGGGGTGTACCCTGGCCCCACTCACCTGGGGAGAACAGCCGCACCAGCTGCTGACCGCCTGCCCCTGCCCTTCCCCGCCTCAGGCGTCACGACCCTGGGCACGGTGACAGGCACCGTCTCCACCAGCCTGGCCGGAGCCGGGGGCCATAGCACCAGCGCCTCACTGGCCACACCCATCACCACGTTGGGCACCATCGCCACCCTCTCAAGCCAGGTGATCAACCCCACTGCCATCACTGTGTCTGCGGCGCAGACGACGCTGACAGCGGCCGCTGGGCTTACCACACCCACCATAACCATGCAGGTAGGGCAGTCGGAGCTGCAGTGTGCCGCCGGGCCCTTGGTTTCCCTCCCACATGTGGAACCCGTAGGATGGTTATCCTGGAGGTGCATAATCGCGATTTTTAGTCACTGCCTGCTAGTCTGTCGGGTTGAGATGATGTATCTCAGCCGTGTTTAGCATTTGAGCACTAGGTTTTTGCATCTTGAGCTGAATTCCTGGTGAAGTGGTGAAGCTGGCCTTAGCACAGCACGGGGTCAGCCAGGTTTCCCCCCACCCCCGCCCGACCGAAGGCTTGCCCCAGCCTAGGCCCTGCTCTTCCACCTCTTCCTGGTTCCTTTTTTCTGGTCCCTGAGCCAGTCAGTGTCTTGGAGTGAGGGTGAGCAGGTCCTAGACTTGCCAGGGTTTTTGCTTTAGCTGCCAAGTCGCTGATCCCAGGGGGAACTGCAGGTAGGTGGCAGGGGGCAGACACGGGAGGATGGGCAGCAGCACTAACTCCCTGTGTGCCCTCTCCCCAGCCTGTCTCCCAGCCTACCCAGGTGACTCTGATAACGGCCCCCAGCGGGGTGGAGGCCCAGCCTGTGCACGACCTCCCAGTGTCCATTCTGGCCTCCCCTACTACAGAACAGCCCACGGCCACGGTCACCATCGCTGATTCGGGCCAGGGTGATGTGCAGCCCGGCACCGTGACCCTGGTGTGCTCCAACCCGCCGTGCGAAACCCACGAGACGGGCACCACCAATACAGCCACCACCACCGTCGTCGCTAATCTGGGGGGGCACCCCCAGCCCACCCAAGTGCAGTTTGTCTGCGACAGACAGGAGGCCACTGCTGCTCTCGTGACCTCCACGGTGGGCCAGCCGAATGGCAGTGTAGTTCGTGTCTGCTCCAACCCGCCGTGTGAAACCCACGAGACCGGCACCACCAGTACAGCTACCACCGCCATGTCTGGCATCGGAGGCGGGCCGCGGCGAGACATCCGGCTCGCCTGCGCGGCCACCACCATTCCCACCGTGGTCCGGGTCAGCGTGACTGCCGGGGCGTCAGAGGGAGCTCAGGTTTCCATCAAGCCCGCATGCCAAACCCGTCAGACCAGTGCAACCAGCACCACCATGACTGTGATGGCCACCGGGGCCCCGTGCTCGGCTGGCCCACTCCTCAGACCAAGCGTGGCCCTCGAGGCCGCTGGCCGCGGTGCCACTCTCTTGCAGCTGGGGCCACTGAGTGCCCAAGTCAGGCCCGGTGGCGAGGAAAGGTCCCTTGCCGGCCTGGGCCCGCTGGTGTCTGTGGGGCGCCAGCTGGAAGTGCATCACACGCACACGACCAACACGCCCACTGTGGCCCGCTCCGCCATGGGTGCCGGGGAGCCCCACGAGCTGCTGGGGGCCCCCACACTTGTGTACGAGAGCTCAGCCAGCGCCTCTGTGACTGCCGCAGCCCTGGAGGCACTGCTGTGCCCCTCGGCCGCCGTGACCCAGGTCTGCTCCAACCCCCCGTGTGAGACCCACGAGACGGGCACCACCCACACACCCACCACGGCCACATCCGGAGGGGCTGCAGGCCAGCCAGAGGGCGGGCAGCAGCCTCCTGCCAGCCGGCCCTGTGAGACGCACCAGACCGCTTCCACTGGCACGACCATGTCCGTCAGCTTGGGCGCCCTGCTCCCGGATGCCGCCCCCTCCCACAGGACCCTGGAGTCCAGCCTGGAGGTGGCAGTGCCACCCGCAGTCGCCCCTCAGGCCGGTGCTTCGTTGCTCACTCCTTTCCCGACGCAAAGGGTGTGCTCCAACCCACCCTGTGAGACGCATGAGACAGGCACTACGCACACGGCCACCACTGTCACCTCCAACATGAGTTCCAACCAAGGTAGGTGGACGCAACCAGCTGGGTCCCCATGGGCTCCCAGGCCCAGGGCTCACCGAGAGGCCCACACTTCAGTTCTGTGGAACCCAGTTGCTCGTTACAGGCAGGTCTTCCAGGCAACCGTGTTTCCTGGTGGCAGAGCTGGGTGGTAGCCCTGCTAGAGGAGGGCCTGTCACCCCACTCTCTGCTTGTCCCACCAGACCCCCCACCGCCTGCCGGCGACCAGGGAGAGGTGGAGAGCACCCAGGGCGACAGTGTGAATATCGCCAGTTCCAGTCCCATCACGACAACAGTGTCCTCCACGCTGACGCGGGCCGTGACCACCGTGACACAGTCCACGCCAGTCCCAGGCCCTTCGGTGCCGGTAAGAGCCCAGGAGGGTCCCTGTGACCTGGTGTGCCTGGGCCCATGTTGTTCCTGAACTGGACAACAGGTGGTGCTGTTGCTCCAGGCACGTGCCGCTCCTGGCTCCTTTTCCAGACCATAAAAGGGCAGTTTATCGCCTGACAGGGCAGGGCACAGGAGGCCCCAGTCCTTGGTGGGTGTCCTATAGGTGATTTTATTGTTGTAGCTGGTTCTTGTGGCTCATCACTTGGCTATGGCGTGGCACAGCAGGAGTTGGGCCCCTTTTGTGAGACCAAGGGGTCTCTCTGGGGATGGGTTAAAATGGGCCGGCAGGTCAGGGGTCTCACTTTCTTTTGCCATGCGCCCTGCTGCTCAGTGACCTACTGTTCCTGTCTGTCAAGCAGGGTTGTGGCAACCCATTGAGAATGCAGATCCCGGCCCACAGGGAGAGATGAAGGCCTGCCTGGTTTCGGTCTTCCTCTCCTCCCCTCTGACAGGGGCTTCTCTCCCTTTCTAGAAGATCTCATCTGTGACTGAGACTGCCCCAGGGGCTCTGACCACCGAAGTCCCCATCCCGGCCACGATTACAGTGACCATAGCCAACACAGAAACTTCTGACATGCCCTTCTCTGCTGTTGACATCCTGCAGCCCCCAGAGGAGCTCCAGGCCTCTCCAGGGCCACGCCAGCAGCTTCCACCACGGCAGCTCCTGCAGCCTGCCTCCGCGCCCTTGGTGGGGGACTCCGCCGAGGTCCTGTCAGCCTCCCAGAGCCCTGAGCTCCAGGCCGCCGTGGATCTGAGCAGTACAGGGGACCCGTCTTCAGGCCAGGAGCCTGCCAGCTCGGCTGTGGTGGCCACCGTGGTGGTCCAGCCACCGCCGCCCACCCAGTCCGAAGTAGACCAGTTGTCCCTCCCCCAAGAGCTGATGGCCGAAGCCCAGGCGGGCACCACCACCCTCATGGTGACAGGGCTCACCCCAGAGGAGCTGGCAGTGACTGCTGCTGCTGAAGCGGCCGCGCAGGCTGCAGCCACAGAGGAGGCCCAGGCCCTGGCCATACAGGCCGTGCTCCAGGCCGCACAGCAGGCTGTCATGGGTAGGTGCTGCACGTAGGCCATCTGGCTCAGCAGGCTGTCCTCGCTTGAGGCCGGGGGGTAGCCCTGAGGGAGGGACAGCCTGCTCAGGGGTAACGAACCGCGCTTCGGGTGCCTCCCTCCAGGTGACTTGAGCAAAGGGAGCTTGTTTGCCACCAGGATGGCACAGTACGGCCTAATCGGGATGGGGGCTGACTTTGGTATGCAGGCAGGAGGCGGGTCTTGCCAGGGGGAGGGCAGAGGAGAGGTCTGGGGGACAGGCTCTGAGAGCTTGTGTCTACGGATCCTGCCCGTCGCTCTGAGGGCAGTGGTGGTGGGAAGCCGGGGCTGGCGTCCCTCCTGAGTCGTTGTCTTCTGCCCCTGGAGCAGGCACCGGGGAGCCCATGGATACTTCAGAGGCGGCCGCAGCGGTGACACAGGCAGAGTTGAGCCACCTGTCGGCCGAGGGCCAGGAAGGCCAGGCGACCACTATCCCCATCGTGCTGACACAGCAGGAGCTGGCTGCCCTGGTCCAGCAGCAGCAGCTCCAGGAAGCACAGGCCCAGCAGCAGCAGCACCACCTGCCCACGGAAGCACTGGCCCCGGCTGACAGCCTCAATGACCCGACCATCGAGAGCAACTGCCTCAATGAGCTGGCCGGGGCTGTGCCCAGCACCGTGAGCCTGCTGCCCCCCACGGCCACTGAGAGTACGTGGGGCCCTGCCTGGCCATGGGAGGGTTGGCCTGCAGCCTTGCTCCCCTGGGGAAGTCAGTTGACTGGGGAAGAAAGTCTTGTGAGTGGGGTCCCAGGTCCCTCGGGGTAGAAACAGGCCCGGTCGTGTAGCCCGGGGGAGGGGCTCCTGTGCAGAAGCCCGGTCTCTGGGGCCTTTGCTGCTGACACCTTGTTTTCCTTCCCAGGCCTGGCCCCGTCCAACACATTTGTGGCCCCCCAGCCGGTCGTTGTGGCCAGCCCCGCGAAGCTGCAGGCCGCAGCCACCCTGACGGAAGTGGCCAATGGCATTGAGTCCCTGGGTGTGGTGAGTCTGGAGTGATGAGGTGAAGCGGGCTAATGGATCCGGACTCGGAGGGTGTCCTGATCTCTTCTCCCTCTCTGCCTGCCAGAAGCCAGACCTGCCACCGCCACCTAGCAAAGCCCCTGTAAAGAAGGAGAACCAGTGGTTTGACGTGGGGGTCATTAAGGGTACCAATGTGATGGTGACACACTATTTCCTGCCACCCGAAGATGCTGTCCCGACTGATGTATGTATCCCTGGGAGCCAACACCCTCAGGTGGGCAGGGATTTGTGAATCTAAGGGATGCTCTCTCTGTCTCAGGGCTGACCCCTCCTCACCCCTCCCCCTTGCAGCCTTTGAAGCAGTGGCAAAGCTCAGCCCTGGCCGCCCTTGCCCTGGCCCCCTTGGTCATGATGGGGCTGCCATGGCCGCCCTTTGCCCACCCCACCGTCCCCGTGGTGGAAAAGTGCTCCACTGACTCCTGCAGCCCTGTCGGTGGGATTCATGTCACTCTCATCTCTCCTGTTCGCCTGATCTGTCCCTGTAGGATGACTCGGGCACCGTGCCCGACTACAACCAGCTAAAGAAGCAGGAGCTGCAGCCAGGCACTGCCTATAAGTTCCGCGTCGCCGGGATCAATGCCTGCGGCCGGGGGCCCTTCAGTGAGATCTCAGCCTTTAAAACGTGTCTGCCTGGCTTCCCAGGGGCCCCGTGTGCCATTAAAATCAGCAAAGTGAGTCTTGTGAAATCAGCCTCTGTCCTCAGCTAAGCCCGTGCTTGTGGGGCTTTCTTCTTTGCTGGGCTGGGCGGGGGTGATTTGGGAAGGGCCCCTGAGATGTAGGCAGAGTCCGGTGGGTCTGGGCTGAAGCTTCTGGTCCTGTCTCTGACACTGCGTGAGCCGTGACTAACATGCTCATTTACCTAATCCTCTAATGCCTAAACTCCCTGACGAGGTCTGGGCCTGTGGTTCTCTCCATTTTTTTGATGGGGAGACTGAAGCACCAAGAGGCTAAATAACAAGACATTTGTTAGGTGACAGAACAGGTCTAGGAAAGTGTTTGGTGTCCTGGTTCATTTTGCCATTATGTCAGGCTGCCTTCCAGGTGGGGGCAGACGAAGCCATCTCTTTGGAGCTCCTTGAGCTCTGTTGTGAAATAGGTTTGTTGTGTTAGGAGAGGGGTGAAGAAGGAACTGTCAGTTCTGAAAGCTTCGACTCAAGTCTAGGTTCTCTGTCCTCTGATGGGCGTGGGAGGAATAAGTCACAGAGGCCGAAGACAGCCCCCTCGGTCTCTGCTTTCTCTGTTCCAGAGTCCAGACGGTGCTCACCTCACCTGGGAGCCACCCTCTGTGACCTCCGGCAAGATCATCGAGTACTCAGTGTACCTGGCCATCCAGAGCGCGCAGGCCGGTGGTGAGACCAAGAGCTCGACCCCGGCGCAGCTGGCCTTCATGCGGGTGTACTGCGGGCCCAGCCCCTCCTGCCTCGTGCAGTCCTCCAGCCTCTCCAACGCCCACATCGACTACACCACCAAGCCCGCCATCATCTTCCGCATTGCTGCCCGCAATGAGAAGGGCTACGGCCCAGCCACCCAAGTCAGGTGGTTGCAAGGTGGGTGTGTGTGGGGCTCACTCTGGAGAGGGATAGCTCTTGCCAGCTGCTGGCCTGGTGAGCTTGACCCTCTGGAGTGGGTGGATCCCTCACCTTGCCTGGTGCTGTGGAGAAAGCTCCTTGGGGGGCTGTTGGAGGGGAGTGGGCACGGGAAGGGCCAACAGGACCTGGAGGTGGGGGGTGGGTGCCCAGGCTTCGGGCTGCTCTGTCAGTCGGGGGGACAACAGCAGAGGCCTCTAAGCTGTGTCCAGAATGGCCCTGGGGGGTTGCATGCAGGTGGCCAGGACCCTGGGGCACATGCCCATGGGAGGGGCTGGCACACTCGGTGCCTGGCTGCACTGTGCTGGGCGACGTCGGGGCTGCCCGCCCACTCCCCCTTTTCTGCTTTCAGAAACCAGTAAAGACAGCTCTGGCGCCAAGCCGGCCAGCAAGCGGCCCATGTCGTCTCCAGAAATGTAAGCAGGGGGTGCCTTTCCAAGAGCCTTCTGGGGCCGGGAGTAGGCGGACCCTGAGAGTAAGGAGCAGTGGGGACAGCCGGGCCCTGCTTCTCCTGAAATGCGGGGGGCCGCCCAGCCTAGGGGGCAGCCGGAGCCCTGGCCGAGTCCCACTCGCTTCGCCACGCAGACCCACGCTGATCCTGTCTTTTTTTGCCTTTGCCTCTCATCTTCCAAGGAAATCCGCGCCAAAGAAATCGAAGGCAGACGGTCAGTGAGAGGCAGCTGCCCGGCGCCTGGCTTCTTCTCCAGCCTCCCCTCTGCTTCAGGACCGCCGCCCGCCCGCCCCGCCCCGCCCCGCCCCGCCCACCCCACCCGCCTGGCGCGCACTCCACCCTCACGAGCCAGCAGCTGCCCTCCTCTCCCCTTCCTCTCTCTGTTTTTACAAGAATCTTGAGAAAGCACATTTTACAATGGCTGTGAGGAGGGGGGCGGTGGGGGAGCGGAAGGCAGATGCTAAAGAGCGAGTGAGGGAGCGGGCGCCCCCCCTTCCTCCAGGGAGCCCTCAAGCGAGAGACCTAAATGCACGGGAGCAGATGGAAAGCCCACCTCCTCCAAAGTCTGCACACCTCTCGCTGTTGCCCTTGGCTCCAGGGATCAGCCAAGGCCCGAGGAGTTGAGGGGGGTAGCTTGTAGAAGCACCTCCGGCCCCCTTCCCTGCCTCTAGTCTCAGAGGCTTGGGGGGCACCCCCCCCCACTCCGAACCGGGTATCTGTCTGGTTCTATTTTCTTTTGTGACCTTAGCATTTCTTGCCACGTGACGCCCGCCTGCCCTTTTGGTTTATCCAACCCTGCCCTGCCTGGCAGTCCCATGGGAAGCTGACACGTTTTCTCAGAGGCCTTCGTTCTCCCATCCCGTTCTCCCTCCCCTCCTCTTACCATTCAGAGAAGAAAAAGTGAGGGGCGGAGAAGGAGCCCCGTGGTGGCCTGAGCAGTGTTCTATGAAAACCTCCCAACGCCCACCTGGGGCCTCGAGGAGCCCTCCCACCAAGCCCGGCTTCGACCTCTCTGGGGTCGGGGTTAGGGGCCACATCACCAACTGCTGCATTTGTTGTATTTTTTTTAAGTTGAAATGGATGAAGTTAACAGTTTTATTGTAATTTTAGTCTTAGCGTGTGGGGTTTTGTCCCTTTTTTTGTTGTTATTAGTTGTGTACAGAATGTGGATCTTTTTCTGTTTGTTTGTTTTGTTTTGTTTTGTTTTGTTTTTAACTTTTCTCCTTGGCGAAGCCTTGGCAGGGATCTTTCTGGACGAAAAAGTGAGGGGCAGCCAGGGCAAGACTATGGCATTTTCCCTGTGGGCCTGGTGTCTGCTGCCCAGTGCGATTTCCTTCTTTCTGGCCCCTGCCCTGTGCCCCGCTGCCTGTCCCCAGGCCTCTGGGATGATGGAGGGTGAGTGGTCAAATCTTGCCCCCCTCATGGGCCATGGCTCCAACACTTAGAGGCTTGAGCTTGAGAGTCCTCTAGAGCCCGGAGTCAGACTTCCTGAGGACGATGGTGCAAAGGCGTGGGCACGACCCGATACCCAGTCCTGGGTCCGTGGCCCTCTCCATGACCCCCAGGCTCCCTCCCTGGCATAAGCGCTTAGAGCATCCAACACACACAGCCGCTGCTTTCTGCGGCCACCCTCTCTGGGCAGGGATGGCACACATTGGACAGGAACCCAGCCTCTGAGGCTGCCTGGGATGACAAGTCATGCGGTACCATCGACGCTACGAAGTTGGGCTCGGCTCTGCTGGGAGCGGCTAGTCCAGTGCCAGCTCTGCCTCATGTCCAAGGTTTTTAGCAAGGAGTGAGACTTGCGAGCAAGTCACACTGAAGGATTTGAACCGAACAGCCGGTCTTCAAAGCCCCTTCCTCTGCCCTAGAGATGCAACTGGGGCTGGGAAGACCCCAGCCTCTGCAGACCCCTGCCCCTAGCCCCCACCCTCTGGGGCCTCTGTTGTATTATAGTATATTTCGCTGTGGAAAACGTCACGTTTAGTCACCTTGGAGCCCACCGCCTGATCCCATTGTCTTCCCCCCAGCCCAATTCCTGAGCGCCCTCTGATCTCTGTTTCTGGAAACAGTACGCCCATTCATTATTGTAGAGTAACCCTTGTGACTCAATATTACCATAGTGCGATGTCGTTTTGTGCTATTTTGAACAATTAAAAGACTTTTTGAAATAATGACCTGCTGTCGCTGTGTCCGAGACTCCCACGGGAGGAGGCGGAAAGCTGGGCCCTGCAGGGCTCACAAACCACCGTCTTCCGTCTGGGAGATTTTTGCTCCCAGAATTGTGCTTCCCATCACCTCCCACAGCTCAAAAGTGCTGCGAGCTGTGGCCTTGGCAGCGAGCTGTGGCCTTGGCAGCGAGCTGGTCTAGGACTGGGTTCCCCCTGGAAGATCCCACAATGGCAGCCAGAATGCAGGTCACAGGCCAAAGGGGCTCACTGGACAGCTGCTGCTGACTCTGTGGAGGCCATGTCACCTCCCTCTTCTCCCTCATTAGAGGACAGGGGGCAACCACCATGCTCCTTGGACTGAGAGCTCACAGCCCCTAGGACAGACCAGCATCACTGGAGGGACGCACCTGTGGTCAGGGGGCGCTGCTGGAGTAACTCCTGGCCTGGCTCTTTGTGCACATGGGCCAGGGTCCCCAACTAAACAATCACACTGTCGGGTTGCGGTGCCAAGGCTAAGATCCTGGTGTAGCCAGGGGCAGGCAAGCAGTATCAGTCCTCAGTGCCAACCAGGACAAAGGGCCAAAAAAGCCAAATGGGGTGGCCAGGGTGTCTGGCTACCTTGGTGCCAGACAATACAGAGAGGACCAGTGAGGGTACTGCCCTGCTACACGGATGGGGCTCGGACACTCCTGTGGTACCAAAATCCAGCAGGTAGGGATGGAAAGTGGTCAACGCAGTTTGGGAAAAAAAACTACAGACAGAATTTAAAATTCAAGTTTTAAAGATGGGACTGGGGGACTCAAGACCTCAGATAAAGCGCCCTGTTCTCAGAGCCACATCACGTTTATTTAGTGTCTTGGCAAACAGGAATTATCTGCTGTGCTCCGATGAAGTCAGCCTCCTGTGTCCCTGGTCATGTCTCCCATTTTATTGATTACCTTAAACTACCTCTGTTACTTTCTTGTACAAGGGGTATCACCTAGCTGGAGGCCACAGACACGCATATGCCTCGGGAAAACATCTTGGTGTGTGCACAAGCAGCCTTCTGAACTTGTGCTGACCCAGCATTCCAAGGTCCACACTATGTTTTTCCTTAGCTTAGCAGGGCATGACGACCCCAACTCATCAACCTGATGTACTTTTATTTGGGTTATGCTGTATTGCTATATTTTATTCTTTGCCCATGGGGTTTTTCTCATGATTTAGAGCAACAGGTGGCTGACTATTAACCCCTGCACCTCTCCACTCAGGGCACACCATGGCACCTCACCCCAGCACATGCTCCTCTGTCCCTGGTCTCCTCTCTGTTGGAATCATGGAGTCTTGTGAACATGGGGTCCTGTCGGTCCCTCGCCATGCCAACTCTGACCTGACTCAGAGCCCAGGCACCTCATGCCTCTGGGGGGCCCCTGGGCGGGGGGGGGGGGTGGTGGTGGCGGGCAGAGGCCCAGGGAGAGCAGTGGGCACATGTCCTTCAGGCTACAGCAGGGGGGCAATGTCCAGGGGTGGGAGGACGTGGGCCAACTGTAGGGCAGAGAGTCCACCTGAGGGACTCCGGAGAGAAGTCATAGAGTGAGGAGCACCGCCCGCTTTCACCTCAGGGTTGGCCCATGACTCGACGGCCCTGTCTGAGGCAGGAACCTCAGAACCTTCCCTGGAGCGAGGCTCATCCTTGGCTAGGCATGTTACAGGAAGGCAGGGGAAGGCTGGGTGGAAGGGACACGCCAGGAATAATGACAGGCATCTTCAGCTGGGCAGCTGATACCAAGCCAGCCGGGCCCCCAGCTGGGATCCCTCCCAAGCATGAGGTCATATGGGGGGTACACAGCAGCCGCAGGGCGCGCTTACCTGCAGGGTGCCCATGGTCTCGTCGGGACAAGCACACAGTGCGCCAGGCTCCTGACCCTGGGCTGCACGGATAAGGCAGAGGCCCAGTTACATCTTCGGCAAACAGGGCGCACCCCTCTGAAGCCCAAGCTTTCCCAAGCCCCCATGGGAGCCTAGGGTCCCGGAAACGGCCCCTCCACATAATTCTTCCATTGGCTGGTCAAGAGGAGGAAGTTTGACCCTCCTTCTTCGGAGCACCCAACGTAATCGGACAGTCCAGAGAGGCAGACCGGGTGCTGGAAGACCTGGAGAACTCTGGCTCTGAGGACCCTGCTCTTCACTTGCACGGTTCCCACCTGACTGTCGAGTGGCATCTCTGGGGTGAAGAGGTCAGGGGCTGTGGAGCAGATTCCACAGAGAGAGGACTTGCCCACCCTGTGGAGTCACAGGTCATCGGGGCCTCAGCATTCAGCCATTTCCAGCTGTCTCTTCTCTTGGACTTCCCTGGTGGTTCAGATGGTAAAGAGTCTGCCTGTGATGCTGGAGACCCAGATTCGATCCCTGGGTTGGGAAGATCCCCTGGAGAAGGGAATGGCAACCCACTCCAACTGTTCTGGCCTGGAGATTCCCATGGACGTAGGAGCCTGGCAGGCTACAGTTCATGGGGTCCCCAAGAGTCAGAAGCGACTTCACTGTCACTTTTTCTTCTCCTGGACACCTGGGCTCATGCCCTGCCCTACCCTTCCTTGCCCTGGGGGGCCACCCTCAGGCGGGGAGACCTGGCTGGAGGAGGGAAGATGGCCCTGAGTTCCCTCTTTCCTCCCCCCTTCCACCCCAATCCTAGAACGTCCTGCCAACTCACCCAGCACTTCCCACCAGGAGGGCATTGAACGGAGGGTGCCCAGCAGAGGAGCTCCAGACTCCTCAGCCTCCCTGCGGGGGTAGGGGTGGGGTCCGCCCGGGGGCGTGACCTGAGGGTGGGGCGTGGCGGTGAGCCAGCCAAGCCCCGCCCCCGCTGCGGGCTCGGCCCCGGGCCGGGCGGAACCTGGAGGGTAGAGGTGGGTGGTGCTAGGCTGGGTCAGCTGAGTGACAGTCACGCGACAGCACTCCGCTCCGTGTGGCTTCCTGGAAGACAGGGAGTGATGAGCCGGGGTCTCCGAGTGTGGCAGGCCAGTGCTCGGCGGCCCGGGCAGGGGTGCGGGCTGGGGATGGTCGGTGTTGTCCTGGAGGAGGCCTTCCAGGATGGGGGGCGGGAACGGGGAGTTAAGTCCGGGGGCCCATCTTGGTCAGGAGGGCAGGCCTGCCCCGGGGGGCGTGGGGGGGCTTCCCGAGGCTCCGAGTCAGGCAGCCCTAGGGGGCTACTCGAGCCTGGGGTGACTTGCGGCCCCGGGGAGTCCACCGACGGGACGGGCACCCGAAAAGATGGCATGGCCTCTGGGGGAGCCGTGTCTCCAAGTCTCTCTCCACAGGACATGGAGAAGGAACAAGAGACGCTGCGGGCCTGGAAGGATCGCGTGGCGCGCGAGTTGGATCGCGTGGTGGCTTTCTGGCTGGATCATTCCCACGACCAGGAGCAGGGGTGCGCTCCTCGCCCTTCTGGGGGCCTTGGACTGGGTTCTTCTCTCCTCTGGAGCCCCCGCACCTCACTCTGGGCTGGCTGCCATCTGTGGGGCGCCGCCTCTGCCCCCATTCCCCTTCACCCCCCCACCCCCGACCCCGCGAACTCGGCTAATGCCAGCGTGTCCCACAGGGGCTTCTTCACGTGCCTTGGCCGCGACGGGCAGGTGTACGATGACCTCAAGTACGTCTGGCTGCAAGGGAGGCAGGTACGGACTAGGCGTGGCCGGGGGCGCCCGGGACTGGAACCGGCGCGCTGGGTCCTGCCTGAGTTCTCACACTGGGCAGGGATCGCGGGCTCACCGCCCTCCTTCTCAAGGCCCTGAGGACGGCGGCTCCCTACTTGAGCCATGACCCCTCCGCTCCCCCGCCCCCCACCCAGGTGTGGATGTACTGTCGCTTGTACCGCCAGTTTGAGCGCTTCCGCCGCCCGGAGCTTTTGAATGCAGCTAAAGCAGGTGCCCTCCCTCCCCGTCCCCGTCTCCCCAGAGGCCACTCTCGGTGATCCCGGCAGCCGCGTGGTGTTCCCAGTTGCCTGCTTGCCAGCCGGCTCTGGAAGCCCCCCAAGGACGCTGGGTGCCCACCGATGGGGAGGAAGGCGCTGGCTGGGGCACCCCCAACGCGCCTTCCAGCGTGACACCTTCCTGACCACTAGGTGGCGAGTTTTTGCTGCGTTATGCCCAAGTGGCACCTCCTGCAAAGAAGTGTGCCTTTGTGCTGACCAGGGACGGCCGCCCAGTCAAGGTGCAGCGGACCATCTTCAGCGAGTGTTTTTACACCATGGCCATGAACGAGCTGTGGAGGGTGACCGGGGATGCACGGTACCAGGTGCGGGGGAGGATGGGCACGCTGTACATCTCCGTGCCCTCACTTCACTGGCTCCTGGCGCTTGGGTGCGGGCCAGATCTGTCCTTAACATCAGTCCTTTCTCTGGGCCCGCAGGGCCTGGGGCTGCCAGTCACACCCACTGTTATTGCTGTTATTGTCACTGTGTGTCCTCCCTCCCCCAGAGGCCCTCCCCCAACAACCCCCACAGAGGCCCTGGGCACCGTTCAGTTCAGTTCAGTCACTCAGTCGTGTCCGACTCTTTGCGACCCCATGAATCGCAGCACACCAGGCCTCCCTGTCCATCACCAACTCCCAGAGTTCACTCAGACTCACGTCCATCAAGTCAGTGATGCCATCCAGCTGTCTCATCCTCTGTCGTCCCCTTCTCCTCCTGCTCCCAATCCCTCCCAGCATCAGAGTCTTTTCCAATGAGTCAGTTCTTCGTATCAGGTGGCCAAAAGTACTGGAGTTTCAGCTTCAGGATCAGTCCTTCTAATGAATATTCAGGACTGATTTTCTTTAGGATGGGCACAGAGGTGTTACCAAACCAGACTTGGGCCCATGTGCAGTGAAGGCAATTCACTGACACCAGGTGGTGGGGAAGGAAAGTGCAGCATTTATTCCAAAGGGACAGGGTAGGTCCTGCTCAAAACACCTTTCAGAGAAGGGTTTAGGGCAAAATCAAGGAGGAGGTCGCAGGGCTTAGGAACATTCTTCTGATTGGCTGGTGGTGAGATAACCAGGAGGGAGTTACAGGATCCACTTTCTGCTTCCAATGGTCTGGGCTCTATGTGACAGTGGGCAGCATGTACTTAAGTTCTTCCCCCTGGTGGGTGTTTTAGTTATGTGCAAAACAGCTTGAGGATACAACTCAGGATTTTATTTATGGCTCTTGGGGAAGACTTTAGTCTAAACTTATTGTTTTGTCTTGCTTATCAGTTTTCCTTTGTTTCTGCATTTCCTCACTTCTTTGATTAAATGTGCTCCTTGGAACTTGGAAAGGCCTAGGAGGCTAACGCTTTTCAACAAACAAGAGGTGGGGGACCCTGGGGGGATCAACTTCCCGCCCCCCTCCACCCCGGCTCTGCAGGGTCCTGCTCAGAGGGACCAGCCCTGCCCTGGCTGGGAGGGTGCTCCTCCCTGGCCCCCTAGTCTTTCAAAGCTGACCTCACTGCCTGGGCATGGTCTGCAGCCCCCAGCCCAGGAGCCCTAGCACCCAGCCCGGGGCCAGGCCTTGGCAGGAGTGTCTTAGAAGCTCAGCCCAAGGGACCTGGGCAGACCAGACTGGATGGGGTGCAGCCTCAGCCTGGGTCTCCCCTCATCACCTCCACCCCCAGAACGAAGCCATGGAGATGATGGATCAGATCGTGAGCTGGGTGCGGGAGGACCCCTCTGGGCTGGGCCGGCCCCAGCTCCCTGGGGCCCCAGCCTCAGAGTCCATGGCGGTGCCCATGATGCTGCTCAACCTGGTGGAGCAGCTTGGGGAGGCGGACGAGGAGCTGGCAGGCATCTCTGCGGAGCTGGGGGACTGGTGCGCTCAGAGGATTCTGCAACATGTGCAGGTGGGGGCAGGAGGCAGACGCCGGCTGCCAGACCAGTCCTGGGGGGCTGGGGCACAGGGTGACCCCAATTCCCCACCCCCACCCCCGAGCTCAGTCATCTCCGATTCTTTGTGACCCTATGGACTGTAGCCCGCCAGGCTCCTCGGTCCATGGGGATTCTCCCAGGCCAGAATACTGGAGTGGGTTGCCATGCCCTCCTCCAGGGGATCTTCCCCACCCAGGGATCCAACCCAGGTCTGCCGTGTTGCAGGCAGATTCTTTACCATCTGAGCCACCAGGGAAGCCCACTCATGTGCTGGGGGTCTATTTTACAGATGGGGAGACACAGGGAGGTGTGGCCCAGAACCCTTGGAAAGGGTGGGGGAGGCCGCTGGGGAGCCAGGTTGGGGTGAGGGCAGGAGGGTGGGGTCCAAACCCCCAGGCCCATCAGGGAGCATGAAACCCAGACCCAGCTTCCTCCCAGGCCTCTGGACAGCCAGGTCGGCCCAATCTCAGTCCCCACCATTCAGTGTCTTCCGGGACCCAGGCCCAAAGCAAGTTCCAGACCCTTGGGAGTGAATCAGCTCCTTCTCAAAATCCCCTTGCCCACCCCCGCCAGCCCACCCAAGCCTGCAGATGAGGAGGGAGGGGGTGGAGGGGGTTGCTGAGCACTGAACCCCCTTCTGCTCCTCCCTCTGCAGAGGGGTGGGCAGGCTGTGCTGGAGAACGTGTCAGAGGATGGTGAGGAACTCTCAGGCTGCTTGGGGAGACACCAGAACCCAGGTGAGGAGTGGGAGTGGGGTGGGCTTCAGATGTGGGGACTGCCTGCCTCCCTCCACACTGGGCACCGAGGACCAGGCAGAGAAGCAGGGATGGGCCTGCCATGCTGGGGGGCATGGCTCAGAGCAGCCCCCACTGCTGGCAAGAGAGGAAGGGAGTCAGCATACAGCGCAGGGGGCTGGAGCCCCCTACCTGGGGGAGACCGCGCTACCTGCCTTACCCTGAGCCCTCACCAGGCCACGCGCTGGAGGCTGGCTGGTTCCTGCTCCGTTATGCCATCCAGAGAGGTGATGCCAAACTTCGAGCCCACGTGATTGACAAGTTCCTACTGTTGCCTTTCCACTCTGGATGGGACCCTGAGCATGGTGGCCTCTTCTACTTCCAGGATGCTGATGGCCTCTGCCCCACCCAGGTGGGAATGTGCCCAGGGCTGTCCTTAAACCATTTCACAGAGTGCGGGGCCCAGGGAGACCCCAGTGGTCCTCAAGCTCATGTACACAAGGAGACACATGTCCCTCCATCTTGGAAAAGTTCGTTGGATGATTCTAAGCCATCAGCACTGAGGGCAGATTTGTGTGTGATCATTACGTCTGTGTGATTATGCCTTGATCCCACTGAGGTCCACAGAAGGTGGCTGAGTTGGCCACTGGCAGGAGCTGACTGTCCAAGGGGCCCTAGACAGACTGATGAGACAGCCAGGGTTTGGATTCCAGGGCTTAAGGGGAGCCTGGCCCAGCCCTGCCCTTCCAGCTCAAGAAGCTAGTGCCAATCTGCCGGGTGGTCAAGGCCTCCATAGACGTCCATGTCACAATGAAGCTCCAAGTGCCTGGGCCAGATGGAGTCTTAGCCAGGGCCTGAATGATGGGGGTGACCTTCCTGCTGAGAGGGGTGGCGGAGGGTGGGACCCAGGTTTCCAGATGACTCCTCTCTGCTCCCAGCTGGAGTGGGCCATGAAGCTCTGGTGGCCACACAGTGAAGCCATGATCGCCTTCCTCATGGGCTACAGTGAGACTGGGGACCCTGCCTTGCTTCGCATCTTCTACCAGGTGGCCGAGTACACCTTCCACCGGGTAAGTGCTGCTTCCTGGTCTCAGCAAAGGTGTGGAAACTGCAGACTGGGCGGGGAGGGCGAGTCTTCCTGCACATCCCCCGCTTGCCCCTCAGCAGACATGGAGGTCCCAGCCCCAGTACCCTCTGTTGAGTCAACAGAGCAGCCCCTTCCCCACTGGAGCTCACATTTTGCTGGCAGTGGCTGACCATAAACAAGTAAACAAGCAAACAGAGATGGGGCTGAGAGCTCTGGGAAATACATCAAGGTCGGGGGCTGCAGGCGGGGCTGATGGGAAGGAAAAAAGCTGGAAGGGGTGCTCAGCAAAGAGGGGTCAACCTGACTCTGGGGTTCATGGGTGCCGGGGCTTCGGAAGGGGAGGCCATAGGGCCATGGGCCAAGTCAGGGAGATGGCGCAGTGGCTGTCATCCTGGCCAGTGAGTGGGGGCCTGACCCGGGGTGCAAGATGCAACAGGAGCAGGGCTCAGAGTCTGGCTGAGTGGGAGGAGTCTGGACTGGCCACAAGTGTTTGGGTGTCATAAGGATATAGATGATATATACTGCAAGCCACGAGGCAAGGTGAGCTTTGAGGACAGAAGGAAAAGAGAAGAGGGAATAGGAGGGCCCAGCAAAGGAGACAAGAATCAGTTGTGAGGCAGGAAGGGAGCCAAAGACTCCCCTCCACTAGAGGCCCGAGCACAATGAGTGGAGTGATGACCTGTGCCAGCCATGGCTGAGAGGCACCTTGGGGGCTGAGCCTGAATGAAGGAAAATTCCCAATGTGTTTCGAAAGCCACAACTCACTCCATCAGTAAACCCCAGTACAGGAAGGATTACAACAGGGAGTCTTACTTGGTGGTCTGTGGGTTTTGCGACCTGGGAGAAAATTCTATCTTTCTTTAGGCTAACCTCTAACTGAAATCCAGTATTTGCTTCCATCATGAATGAAAGCACAGTGGTATTAGCAGTGTCTGACTTCATCACCAGTAGACATCCCAAATGTGTTCACATTATATTGTAGTTCGAGGGGCATCTCCCAGTATTGCACATATTCATCATTACTTCCAAACACAACAGTCACAAGACCCGGGGTGATATATGTTAATATTGAATGCATTCAAAAGAACCTGTGTTCGAGGCCATTGGTGTTAACTGCATAAAGTGAAATTTAAGGAATAAATTGTCAAAAAAGAGAGATGGCCATCGAACAATCAGGAAACTTATAAACAGATCAGTCATTATGCACTGATCATCATAACAGAAGACAGGAAATTCAGACATCCACAGAAACGCTGGACAGGAAAACAGTTCAATCTGTCCGTGTCAGATAAAATAGTTGAATAATGTGAGGACATGAGCAGTGTCACTGGAAAGATAGAATGAATAGATACTAGTGTTACCTGCTATGAAGAGGAGTAGACCTATTCACAGGTCGACATTTAAAAAGATTTTGATAGTGGACTTCAGTGTCACTGACTTCTTCCACAGTCCTGAGAAGGGATTCCACTCAGGTCTCTATCTGGGGAGGAAAGAGAAGGGTCTAGGCCAGGGGTCTGGAGTCTACCCTGGAGCATCTGCAAGAAACTGTGGGCAAGAGAGAAGAAAGGAATTCGGAATGGGTCAATACAGCTGCTGGGCAGGGTCAGGCTTCAGGGGGCTCCAAGGGAGAGGGAGGTGTGTTTGGGACCTGTGACAAGCAAGGCTGGAGTCAGCTCAGTGCTAGATATCTACAATCTCATCAACTGGAAGACAGGCCTGTGAAGCAGAGAACAGGAACTCAAAGGGAATCATCTGTTACAACGTTACATGACAGGTCAGCACTTCTATTCTCTTTCTTTAAATCAATTCTGTTGAAGTGCAATTAATATTTTAAGAATCCATTTTAAGTATTCAGTTCACTGAGATATAGCAATGTATATATCTGTGTTTAGTACCTAAATTGTACCTGACTCTTGCGGCCCAATGGACTGCAGCCTCCCAGGCTCCTCTGTTCATGGGATTTCCCAGGCAAGAATACTGGAATGGGTTGCCATTTCCTTCTCCAGGGGATTTTTCCCGATCCAGGGATCCAACCCAGGTCTCCTGCATTGGCAAGCAGGTTCTTTTGCACAGAGCCACCAGGGAAGTACCATATATATATCTGTATAACTACCAGCATACTCAAGATATGGAACTGTTCCATCATACCCAAGGAGGGTTCTTTTATTCCATCTTGCAATGTTTCATCTCACAGTCAGCAGCCCCTTTCCAAAGTGGGGTATCTAGGTGCCCACTTCGGCTGCAGAAAAAGGAAAAGAGAAAGCCCTTTGTGTTCATATTTGTCCAGGACGCGGGATCTAACAGCACTGGTTCTGTAGTTACGGTATCTGGGGTCTGCCCGGGCTCTGATCCCGAGTAGCGCTTTAGTGGGACGGGTGAACACTTATTCCCCAGGCGTCTGTCATCTGGGCAGCTCCTGCCGGCGCTGCTTGTCACTGCCTTGTTATTGCAGTTTCGCGATCCAGAGTACGGGGAATGGTTTGGCTACCTGAACCGAGACGGGAAGGTCGCCCTCACTATCAAGGGGGGTCCTTTCAAAGGTGAGTTGGGGACAGGGCGAGGCCTCAGGGGCTCAGGGCACTTCGTTGTCCCCAGCTCTCCCAACCCGCTGTCCCGCCTCTCCCCGTAGGCTGCTTCCACGTGCCGCGGTGCCTGGCCATGTGCGAGGAGATGCTGAACAACCTGCTGAGCCGCCTCGCTCCGGCCTCAGCCCTCAGCACCCGGTCTCCGCCCGCTGGTCCCACCCGCCCGGGCGCAGAATAAAACGAAGCCTGTTACACTGTCTGTGTGTGTGAGCTTCCGTGGGGTCGCGGGAGGTGGGGAACGCCCGCCGCCTTCGGCTGGAGGGCACCTGCTCGCCCGGCCAGTGACCCACCCAGAGCGCTGGAACCTCCCACCTTGCCAAGAGGCCCGCCCCGCGCCCGGGTTTGCCCGGCCATTGGCCCGCCCCGCCTAGAGACCCCGCCCCGCCCTTGGAGCTCCCTGCGCATTAGCCGAGCACCCAGGAGGGTGGGTCCGGCAGCGCGCCACTTCCATCCGGTGGACGGGCCAGGCGCGCGCCGCCTCTTCCGCCACCGCCCCCGCGATCCCGGACCTAGCTCCAACCCTAGCCGTGGCCTGGCAGCCCCGGTGTCGCTCTGAAGCGCGGCGGCAGCCGACTGCGCGTTCACGACCCGCTGGGAGCCGCGAGTCCCGCCGCCGTTATGAACATCCGCAATGCGAGGGTGAGGGGCCGGGGCCGGAGACGGTCCGCGCCGCGTGGGAGCGAGGCCCAGTGGCCGCGTGCGCATGCTCCCGAGGGGCCCGGCCGAGCCCCAGGGCCGGCCGCCTGGATCGCCTGCGGCCGCCCGGCACAAAACAGTGAAGGCCACCGTTCCCGTGGGGTTGGCCCTCCCCACAGATGAGGCCAGGGGTTCAAAGCCGGGGCTGCGAACCCCTTTTTCGGGGATGTCGGGGCTCCGTGGGATGGTGTTGGGGAGCTTCCTGGCGCTCACGTCCGTTCCTGGAACAGTCAAGTTTTTGCCCGGCAGCCCTGGCCCAGGACTGTGCAGAGACAGATAGTCCCAGCTCCCGCCCAGGTCTGGGGGTGGGGGTGGAGGGTCGGTGAGTAGACAGCGAGCAGGGCTCCAACAGAACCGAGGCCTACTTAGTGCAGCCCCAGGCCTGACCGCGTTCCACTGCCCTCCTCCCTCGCAGCCAGAGGACCTGATGAACATGCAACACTGCAACCTCCTGTGCCTGCCTGAGAACTACCAGATGAAATATTATTTCTACCATGGCCTCTCCTGGCCCCAGGTGGGCGGCTGTTGAATTTGGGGACTGGGTCAAGGCCAGGGAATTCCCACCCTGGGTTGGCTGAGACCATGAAGAGTCCCAGGGGGACACCTGGGTGAAGGAGGCCTTGAGTGTTGGCTTCATCTGGGGTGGCTGGGGGTGGAAAGGAGGTGCCTGAAGACGGGAGACGAACAGGGCCAACCTAGGAGCAGAATTACCACCTGTCTGCCCACCTCTTCCCGGTTAAGAACAAGGGGCACCGTGTGGTATGGGAAAACAAGGCCACATTGCCTGGAGGTCAGGAGCTGTCACTGAACTCCACCCTGGCCTGCTGTCCATCATGGCCAGGGCAAGAGACAGGCAGTGGGGCCAGGTGTCCACTAAGGGCTCCTCCAGCTCTGATAGAAATTTGTTTTCTGCCTCCTCTTTCCTCCTGTCTTTTAGCTCTCGTACATCGCTGAGGACGAGAATGGGAAGATCGTGGGGTACGTCCTGGCCAAAATGTGAGTCACCAGAGGCAGAGAGACAAAACTGGCGCCTGACCTGCGGGTGGGGGAGGAGGGACACTGACATCTGCACATGTCTGATGGAGGCTGCCTGGGTTGGGTTGTTTTTTGTTTTTTTTTTTCTTTTTGAAATGAATAGACTGTTCTTTAGTTCAGTTTGAGCTTTAGAGGAAATGTGAGTGCAAAATACACTCTCACATAACTCCTTCCCTGTCTTTCCTGGTTGCCTCTCTTACTAATATCTCCTGGTACATCTGTTACAATATTGCTGCATCATTATTAAAGTCCATAGTTCACAGTAAGTTTCATCCTTGGAGTCATATGGACAAATGTATAACAACATGTATTCACTACTATAGTATCACACAGAGTAGTCTTAGTGCCCACCGAGTTTTCCGTACTCCACCTGTTCATCCCTCCTCTCTCCCCAGGGAACCACTGATCTCTTTACTGTCTCCATAGTTTTACCTTTTCTAGAACATCCCATGATTAGAATCATACAGTGTGTGGGCTTCCCAGGTGGCTCAGTGGTAAAGAGTCTGCCTGCCAGTGCAGGAGACACAGGTTCAATCCCTGGGTGGGGAAGATCCCCTGGAGGTGGAAATGGCAACCCACTCTAGCACTCTTGCCTGGAGAATCTCCATGGACAAAGGAGCCTGGTGGGCTACTGTCCATGGTGTCGCAGAGTCGAACACGAGTGACTGTATACGTACCTCAACATACAGTGTAGCCATTTCAGACTGCCTCTCAGTCATATGCATTGAAGTTTCCTCCATGTCTTTTCCTGGCTTTATAACTCCCTTCTTTTTAGCACTGAATAGTGTTCCATTGATACTGCACATGTCTTTTGTCTGCTGCCTGGGGTCTGGAGAGCCCTGACTCTTTCCCCTACCCGGGATCTGGGGGGCACTGTGGGGTTTGCTCCTAGCCTCTCTTTCTTCTTGATCTAGGGAAGAAGACCCGGACGATGTGCCCCATGGACATATCACCTCGCTGGTGCGTAGGACCTCCCCACCCAGGCTCTGGTGGGCATGGAAGTTAGTTGGAGCTGCCTCTGAGGTCCCACTTTTCTGCCCCTAGGCTGTTAAGCGTTCCCACCGGCGTCTTGGCCTGGCTCAAAAGCTGATGGACCAGGCCTCCCGAGCCATGATTGAGAACTTCAATGCCAAATATGTCTCCCTGCATGTCAGGAAGAGGTGGAAGCCGGGGTCAAAGGAAGGGGGGTGGGGGCTGCTGTCTTGATACGGGTCCTGGGCTGCCTTGGCTTTTGGAGAAGACTGGGAGGTGGGATTTGTGGGGAGCGGGACTGGGAGGATGGGCAGGACCTGGACGTGTTGTCCCTGTCTGGCCTGGTCTGTAGAGCTCAGCACAGCCTTGTTCCCCTACAGTAACCGGGCAGCTCTGCACCTCTATTCCAACACGCTCAACTTTCAGTAAGTAGATCTAGATGTTTCTAATGGGAGTGGGACAGTCCCCAGGTCTGGCTTGCCCAGGTGGCTGAGATGGGCTGAGCTACTTTCTGGGCATGAGGGTGGGCGGCAGCTAGAGCTAGGGACAGGCTTTGGCCTTCACTCAGAGACAGTGACACCCACCTGCCACTGTCTGTTCGAGATGTGTTGTGGGCCTAGAGGACATTTAGTGTTTCTTGCTGGGCAGAAGAGGACTACCTGCTGCTGGTGGGGGCCAGGTGAAGGGCAGCATGGTGAAGGGATTCAGAAGTAGAGACAAGGACCCAGGACAGGAACAGGACTGAGAGTGACCTGGCACCTAGAAGCATCTCAGCAGAACCAGAAGAAAGGGTAAACCGAAGCATATTGGTGCAGGAAGGGTGCAGCAGAGGGGTCTAGAGCCCTGGGTGTCCTAGTGGGTGAGAGCAGTCCGCTCAGTGTGCCCAGCACAGGACACAGAGAGCCTGGCCAGGAACTGCCCTGCCCAGGGCATTGTGGTGAAAGCTGCTGGGATGGGCTGTTTGTGGAGAGCCCACTGAGACAGCCTTAGCTTCAGCTTGCTTAAGGAAGGGAAGGACCTACGGGCTGGGCATCTGAGGATCTTTGACCTGGATGCAGACTCCCCTGCTGGTTGACAGTTCCCGGGTCTGAAGGCTGGCAGGGCCTTTCTGGGCCATCCAAGAACACCAAGAACAGAGACCACAGCACCACCCCCCGCCGTTTCCAACTGTTCAGCATGGGAGCCAGCCAGCCATGCATGCCCAGGAAATGACAGGGAACTGGGCAAGGAGGGGTAGGGTACTACCACATGCAGGGGCCGTGGTTCCCAGGAAACCACAGAAATAGATCCTTGGGAGCCAGGTTAGGGATGAGGTGGGGTGGCAGAATGCCAAGGGTGGGAGGGAGTCCGGCTTACTGTCGGAGAAAGCAGATGGAAGGCCACGTCGGAAATGTCTCCAAAGGGCCTTTGGGGGGCACTGACACCCCGTCCCAATGGCAGATGGCACCAGAGGGTGGAGGAGAATGCCCCCAACTCGGTTTCTCCTCCTCCTCTCCACCCCGCCCCCCCCCCCCCCGCCCCCAGGATCAGTGAAGTGGAGCCCAAATACTACGCTGACGGGGAAGATGCATACGCCATGAAGCGGGACCTCACCCAGATGGCCGATGAGGTGAGTCCAGTGGGGCCAGGTCCACCGGCCCCAAGCAGGCTGAGTGGGGTGGCCTGAGGGAGTTGGAGGTGTCCTGGTCCTCTTCGCCTCAGCTGACAGGTGGGGAGCCAGACCTTGGCAGGGCTTTAAAGAAGGCTGTCATCGGGCCAAGGCTCCATTTTCTGAGGAGGAGGCCTGTCCTGCCCAGAGGCCGCTGTGACAGGACAGTCTGGATGTGCTGAGGCATGGGGCTGGGGATGGCTGCAGCTGGCTCCAAGGCTGAGGAGATAGGGCTCTGCCCAAGGCTCCATGGGGGCCGGGGCCATTCAGAGGGCTCCACAGCAGCTGCGTGAGGGCGTGTGAACACCTCCACTTCACTGCAGAGGAAACAGGCCCAGAGGGGGCAGTTGCCGGGACTAGCCCTGGGTCTCAATGCAGTCCTGTGTTTCCTGCCCTGCCTGCACCCCCAGCAAGAGACCAGAAACGGGCAGTGGGAGTGGGCCCTCATGGTCTAGAGACTTAGGCCCTGTCTCCTTCCTCCCACCTCTCCTGGGCTTCCCGTGGCAGCTGAGGCGGCACCTGGAGCTGAAGGAGAAGGGCAGGCACGTGGTACTGGGCTCCATCGAGAACAAGATGGAAGGCAAGGGCAACTCGCTTCCAAGCTCAGGGGAGGCCTGTCGTGAGGAAAAGGGCCTGGTTGCGGAGGACAGCGGTGGTGACAGCAAGGACCTCAGCGAGGTCAGCGAGACCACAGAGAGCACCGACGTTAAGGACAGCTCAGAGGCCTCTGACTCGGCCTCCTAGAGCCCGCACCTGCTCCCCTCCCTATCCTGGCCCGCCCATCCCATCCTCACCGCAAGAGGTTTCACAATAAACTCACCCAGTGGCCTTGGGGAGTTCACGTGTGCGAGTGTGCACCTTTTGGGTGGTGTGTGCATGCCCAGCTCTGGCTCTTGTGTTCTTCTGGATGTGGACCTCACAGCCTTTTGGCACAGTGCGTCCTGCAAGCCCTCCTAGAAGGGAAGAACTTTGTCAGGGTTTTGGAGAGGTCTGATGGCTTTGAACCATCTTTGGGTCTGGGGGGGTCGGGGAAAGAGACCCCGGAGTTCTGGAAGCCTGAGCCTTGCTGTGCTGCTACCCTGCCAGGCTCCAGATGTGGGAGTCCAGCGGGTCATTGACCTTATCTACCATCTCAGTAGTGGCCCAACCAGCTCCCTAGTTCCCCAAGCCCTGGCAAGTGTCCTTGATTCCTCCCTCCCCTGCAAACTAACAGATCCACCAATTCTGTGTGTTTGATCACCGTGATACCCCTTGAATCTCCTTCCTAACGGTTTTCGATTCACAGAGGTGAGCAGATAGTACAGGGTTTCCGTGGATGTACGCCCCCCCCCCTCCACTTTCAACTATTAATAACATTTTGACCTTTCTTTTTTCATTTTAGTTGGAGGCTAATTATTATTAATAACATTTTGTATTCTTACATTTGACCCAATACTGATACATTATTAACTATAGTCCAGGGTTTACATTTCCTTCTGCGTTGTAACTCTGGGTTTTGACAAATAACATCATGTCGTTTCATGCAGAATAGAAGCCTAAAATTTGCTCCAGTACCTTTCATCCCTGCCATTCCCTCCGGCTGCAGCACCATTGTTTGCTGCCCCTCCTCCCTGGGCGGGCTGCGTGGGCCGCCCACCTCCCAGCGGAACTCAACACTCCTTAGCTGTCACTACCTTATGCCCCTGCTACCGCAGATGGCACACTGCTCTCCTGCTACGCTGAATAATTCGCTACCAAGGGTTGGAGCTCCTGTCTCTCTCTGGCAGGCGCCTGCCACGTGATCAACAGGCAGCCGGGTAAGCGGAGACCAGTGGGCGGTCCGGGAATTGGAAAACGCGCCTGCGCGGGCCTGTGCGCCGCCACCGGCTCCTGGGCCGGCGAGGAGGAGGGAGATCGTGTTCTGATTGACTCAAATTTCTGCCTCGCCCCACCTTCCGCGCCCGGCGTCAGTCCCTTTAGATTCACCTACGGAGCCGGCTTCGTTCCCAGGCTCTGATTGGTCCGGCGGCGGCTGGGCAGGGCTCCGCGCGGAGGGCGGGGCGGGGCGAGCGGTGGAGCATGCGCACTACCTCGACCGCGCCCCAGCGCAGGCGGGCGGGAGCCGGCAGAGGCTCTCACGGCCCCTTGCGGGCCTTTCCTTCCTGCCTCTTCCGACCCGCGCTCTGCCCGCCCCCCCCGCCCGCGCCCTGCGGCCCAGGCGGGCCGGTTGAAGCTCGGCCGCCCTCAGGCGGTCGAGTTTCCTGAGCGGAGGCGGGAGCTGCGGCGAGGGCGGAGGGCAAAGAGGGGAAGCCGCAGGCCCGGGTGACCCTTGGGGCCCAGCACTTCCTCCGCCTCTGCAGGGCTCGCCTCTGGAGCAGCCCCTTCAGGGCCGTCGTGCCAACCTGAGGCCAGAAGGCTGGGGTGGAAAAGCAGGAACGCCTGCCCTGTAGCCTTGGGACTGTGGGTGGGTTCCGGGGACGTTTTCCCTGGCATGAGCCTGTACACCGAGGTGCACAACCTGACATGAGCACCTGGTAACAGCCTCGCCACCGATCTCATCTCCCTCTGGTCCATTCTCCGCGTAGCAGACCTGACCCTGCCTCCGCCCGGACCAAGTATTCACTCGCCAACAGGTTTAGCAAGCTCCCGCAGATCTGGTCCTGCACAGATCTGGTCCTGCCCTTTCTGAGCAGTTTAGATCCTCCTAAGTGGAGAAATACGGCTGAGGCTAGAGCAGGCAGTACGGCCTTAAAGGCCAAAGAAGCATTTGGCCAGTACTAGTGACCATCACTTCACGAGAAATAGATGGGGAAACAGTGGAAATAGTGTCAGATTTAATTTTTGGGGGCTCCAAAATCACTGCAGATGGTGATTGCAGCCATGAAATTAAAAGACGCTTACTCCTTGGAAGGAGTTATGACCAACCTAGATAGCATATTCAAAAGCAGAGACATTACTTTGCCAACAAAGGTCCTAGACAGTCAAGGCTATGGTTTTTCCAGTGGTCATGTATGGATGTGAGAGTTGGACTGTGAAGAAAGCTGAGCGCCAAAGAATTGATGTGCTTTTGAACTGTGGTGCTGGAGAAGACTCTTGCGAGTCCCTTGGACTGCGAGGAGATCCAACCAGTCCATCCTAAAGGATATCAGTCCTGGATGTTCATTGGAAGGCCTGATGCTGAGGCTGAAACTCCAATACTTTGGCCACCTCATGCAAAGAGTTGACTCATTGGAAAAGACTCTGGTGCTGGGAGGGATTAGGGGCAGGAGGAGAAGGGGACGACAGGGGATGAGATGGCTGGATGGCATCACAGACTCGATGCACATGAGTTTGGGTGAACTCCGGGAGTTGGTGATGGACAGGGAGGCCTGGCGTGCTGCAATTCATGGGGTCGCAAAGAGTCGGACACGATTGAGCAACTGAACTGAATTGAGTGACTCAAAAGTTTTGCACCAGTGGCTGAATGGGGTACACGTGGGTATTTCTGGAGTGATAAAGCAAAAGGACAGAAGGAGAGTAGGGGCCGAAGCCAGTTCAGCAGCCATTTATTGTGGGCTTGAGCCTTGTGCCTGGCTCTGCTGAATCGGGGAGGGACTTTGGGGGACCAGTCAGGGCTCAGATAGAGGGGAAGGGGCAAGATGTGTTCCATCCAGCTCCCAGGTCCAAAAGCCCCAGTCCCCGGTGCACACACTGCACCTTAGAGAAGGGCCTAGACACGGGGGGTGGGGGGCAGGGAGCTGAGAAGGTATGTTTTCCCCTTCTGGGCAAGAGAACTGTGCACAGTTGAAAGCCAGGAAGTACCTGTGCAAAGTCCCCTCCCTTGCAGAGCTGCAGGTCAGGGTCACGTGTGTCCACATTCACACAGAGGCTGACTTTGACTTCCATGCAAACACGTGCCTGGACCCCTTGCACAAGTGCCCACAGGCTCCCCTTCCCTGGGCACCACCCCAAAGCCTAAATACCTTTGCCACCCTTGTCACTATCTGTGTACCCCAGGGATTTCTCTAACACAGTTGTCTACTCTGCCTTGTCTACCTGCTAACTGCATCCTGCCTTAGTATACCAGAGAAAAAGTTGCTAGAGAGACATGAAGCATCCCTAGATAAGAGGAGCCCCGAGCTGACCCCCGGGCTCAGTAAGGCCCTGTTCTGAGGGTGCAGGAAGAGGGCTACCCCTCCCCAGCCCCCCAGGCCTAAGACAGAGCAGGTGTGAGGTGCAGGGGAAAGGAGACAGAAGAGTGTCTTCCGGTAGCAGGAAGTGGTAACCACCTATGGGGAAACAAGGCTGGTTCCTCTCTATGGGGCTGAACAGAAGGGGAACCTTAGCCTAGCCCTGCCCTCTGCCCCTGCCCCCACTCCACCATGCGGCCTGGAGGGACCAAGGGCAGGTTCTGGTCTCCCCAGCTGATCTTCCTAACCCCCTGGCTCTCCTAGTGTTGGGAAGGGTGGGCCCCATTGGATGTCCTGGGGGTCTAGGGAAGGCAGCTGATCCAGGGGAGCCCGGCGGTCAGGAGCAGCTATGGTGTTGCTGCACACTGGCATTGATGGCTGATGGCCATGATGTGAGGGGTGCAGTCTAGCAACGGGGACCACAAAGCCCTCTGGAGTTTGGGAGGGAGAGGCAGCCAGAGGGTGCCAGCTTGTCGGGCACCTTGGGGCTCTCACAGCGACCCTGGCTGCTTGGCAGCTGAACCTGGGGCACAAGCCTGCCTGGCGGCGTGCCCTGTGTGCCCGGGGTTGGGGGGGCGGGGAACGGCAAAGTCCAGCCACAGTGAGAAACACACCGGCCCCGAGACCCTCGTGGGCAGTGCCAGGCCCGGGGCGCCCCGCCCCAGGAGCCGCGTTGGGGGCGGGACAGGACAGGGCGGGGCCGGCGCAGGGTGCTGGCTGCTGGCCCGCGGGTCCCCGCGCCTGGCCCGCTCGAGGCCGCGTGGGAGCAGCCGGGCTCAACGGCGCGGCCGCCCGGCGGTCATGGCCACGCATGGGAAACTACGCCGAGAGCGAGGGCCGCAGGCTGACTATGAGGCGCAGGTCAAAGGTGAGAGGGCACTGGGTGCTCCTGGCCCGTTTCCCCGCGGAGACCCCAAAGGTCGTGGGAGACCCTGCAATGTGCTGGCTGCTGGCCCGGGGCTCGCGGCCTACCCCCAGCAACCTCCGGAGCGGGCTGAGGGAGGGAACCCGAGCCCCCTGCCCGCCTCCTCACGCCCCTTCGGCCTCAACCGCCACTGGTCCCACTTCCTTCCTCCTTCCCTCCATTCCTGTCCTGGTAGCTCTGCTCTCCTAGGTTCTCCCTGCCCCTCAGGAGCCCGAGGAGGAAAGGGGGGCACCTGGTTTCCCTCAAAAAGTGGCATTCTAGCCACCAGAAAGTGGAACACCTTGACTTTGCTGAAGGGGGCTGGGTAAGGGGGTCTGGGGGCTTCAATGGGTGGATTAGTGATGATTTTACCCTAAGACCACTCCAGTCCTGTAGCCCAGTCCCGGTTGCCCTTCTTTGGGCCCTGCGGTGGTTCCGAGTTGAAGGCCACTCTGGGTCCAGCTGGCACAGCGAATGGAGGACTGCAGAGCAGACCTCTTTGGGTTCTGATAAACACTCTGTGCAAATCGCATGCAAATGAGTCTTGCAAACTTAGTCGACAGCTTGTCTCCGGGTCTTATTCAGGGTGTGGTGGCTCTCGCAAAGGGAAGAAAGCCACATCCAAGCACCAGCAGTTTCCTGGTGTCTCAATCTCTCGATTTTACTGATGAAGGAGACGCAGCTCAGAGTGTGCTCATGGTCACACAGCACCATAGGTCCTAGGAGGTGTAAGAAAATGAACCTCGAATGTCCTTCCAGTCCAGAGGTGGAGAGTCCAATGTAATTCTGCGATACAAACAATTTGCACTAAAGTGTGCACGAGTCCTTCCTGTCTGGTAAAGGTGGGCTGCTGTCCAGACCCAGCTTGATGTGACTGAGCATGGCGAGCCAGCTCTCCAGGCCTTGCTGCATCATCCCTCAGATGGAGAGAGCAATCCCAGCCTGTATCCCCCAAACGTCATGAAGCTGAAGGACTTTGGAAACCCTTCAGTCGGCAGATATGTGTCAGTTCACTCACACCAAAAAGATTGGGCTTTGAGCAAAGCTGTCTTTAGATGTTCGTCGCCTGCTGTGGGCGTCTAATGACTTGAGCTTCTGTTTCCCATCTCCTCCGCTCTCCAGCCCCCGCCAAAGAAACTTCCTACTATGCTACAAAAAGAGGATCAGTATCTCAACACCCGAAATTCTGAAAGGTCAGCACAGTCATGGTTTGGGAGGCTGTCTTTTCTGCTTCGCTTGTCAGCAGAAGTGAGACTGAATGCCTCGCTCACAGGAAATGTTGTTGGGGCCCAGTCCTGGCTCTGCAATGCAAGCAGACATGGATTCCATCCTTTTGACAGATGTTTTGTATGCGTCGGTTCTCTGCCAGGCCCTGAAGATACAGCGAGGAGCGCACGAGAAGCCATCCTTGCTCTCATATGGCTCACAGTGGAGGAGACATATAGTAAACAACTTATCACACAACTTGTTTCAATTATGATGAAAACCACTGTAAAAGAAAAGCGCAGATGTCCAGAAAGGAGATGGGAAGAGGGCCAGCCTAGTTTATGGGGAAGTCGGGAAGGGTTCCCTGATGAGTACACCTCAGCTAAGATCTGAGAGCGGATGCTGCTGTGGCCTAGAGCCTGGGGATTTAGGTAGGTGCCAGCTGTGCTCAGACCCTGCCGACTCTTGTCTGCTTGACACCAGGTCTGCTGGATCTCAGCCAAGGCTTGGTTGCACTGAAGAAGAAATGAACATTTTGGTGTGCTGGCCCGGCGAGCACTACTCACTTATGATAGGTCCCCAGGGAACTATTGTTCCAGGAGGGTGAGCAGATGCCAGTGGACAGCGGGGCAAGCCAGGACATCTCAGTTCTTTCTTGGAATCAAATGAAATTGACTTTTATCCGAAAAAATGTTACCATGATTCAGTGAATAGTCTCATGATTCCAAGTGGCTGAGAGCCCACTCCAGGCGGCCTATGGAGTTGAGTCGGCCCCTGGGGCCAGGCCTCAGACAGTGTAAGGAAACGGCGTTGGTTTCACCATCAGGAAGCAGTCCCGCCCACCCAGGCTTCCATTAACCCAGCTTGACTCTTAGGTGGAAAGAGAGTGCTCCCATTCAGTGTTTGCAGTGAAAGCATAGGCTTGGTGGCCCCCAGGCCTATCACTGAGCTAGTCCCAGCGGTGGAGTGGGGGGAAGGGGCCACAGCTGGGGTACCTGGAGCCAGGGAGACAGACCCAGGGGTTGAGAGTAGGAAAGGGACCTTCTCCAATGGGAAATCAGAGGAGGAGATGGGAGTGCTGGGCAAGCAGGACCCATGGAGGCTGCCGCAGGCTCCACAGACCCCCCTGGGATGGCACTGATGGGACAGAAATCCCAAGTGTACCAGTACTGAGTCCTTACCCACAGCCACCCTGGGTCCTGCCACTTCCTGCCTCCTCTAATTCTGGCTCTTGGTCGAAACCCCCAATTTTCTATTGCCTAGATGGGTGCAGTAGTGGCCACTGGGGCTGGGCACTTTTCCTTTGTCACCTGACCCCTGCCCAGGCTCTGAGGGCCCAAGTGGGCCCTGAGAGCAAAGCAGGACCCTATGGCTCCACTGCTGTGGCTGCCCTCTCCCTTGCCGTCTTCTCCCTGCCGCCCCTCACCGGCACGGCTCTCTTCAGCCATGCTGCCTGCAACAGCCTTCACAGTGCCGTCTGTCTGAACATTCTTCCCCTGGATGTCTCCACGGCCCCTCTGTCACTTCCTTCAGCTCTGTGTTCCAAAGCTGCTTGTTCCTGACCACCTTCCTCTAAAAGAACCCCTCCCTGCTGCCACCTCCTGCTCTGCGTTGTCACCCCTTGTTCCCCTGCTGTTCCCCCCACCCACACTGTTCCTATCCCTGCTCCAGGAGGGCAGGAAGTGTGTCTCTGAGTCTAGACCCACTGGGTGTATAATCAACATTCTGCTGAATGAAGACATCAGTTAATGCCCCTTCCCCACCCCCGGCATCTGGACAGCTGTTAGTACAGGGGTGACCCACTTGCCAGAAGCCAAGATACAGGGCTTCTGTCCCTGGGATGCCCAGGGCTTGCCAATGGCTTACTTAAGCTCGTCATTCTCATTGAGGTGGTTCTTTGATTTGGGTCTCTGTGGAGAAAGTGGCATTGCCAAATCAAGCCAGTGATAAGATGTCACAAGCCAGCAGTGTGGGGACCCTGGGTGTGGCTCTCTGCTGAGAGTGTTGGGGGTGCCCTGGAGTTGGGTCATCAGGAGTCGGTACTGGGAACAGAAATCAGCCCCATTGCCTCAGTCCTGTCACTGGTCAGCCCCCACCGGCCGGCCTGGCCCTTGCAGTGGGGCCGCCCTTTCTCCTGGGGGCCGAGGGCTGGGTTTCCAGTTCCCGAGGCCGCAACTTCACAGCAAGTTTGGCAAGAATGCCGTGGCCGCCCCAGCCCTGTGCAGCCCTGTGCAGCCCCATGCGTCCCTGTGTTTATCGAAGAGGCTGCCCTTCCTGGAGTCCTGGGCACCTCAGGGACCGCAAATGGCAGGGGAAGTTACTGGGGGCTTTCTGGGAAGCAGGGAATCATGGGAAGGCCACGTGACTGATGCCTGGCCGGGATGGGCCCCACTCCGTCTTAGCCCTGGCCCATGGTCCCGTGAATGGCCTTTCTGTTCCTTGGGCCCTAGCCCACCTGGCTGGTTCCCCTTAGCTTCCGCTCGGAGGTCCATTTCCTCAGGCCTGCCCGGAGCCCAGCTGGACTGCTGAGCCCGGTACTGGCCCCTCTCCCCCCGGGGCCAGCATC
Source organism: Bos taurus (assembly GCF_002263795.3). Classification (NCBI taxonomy): domain Eukaryota; kingdom Metazoa; phylum Chordata; class Mammalia; order Artiodactyla; family Bovidae; genus Bos; species Bos taurus. The sequence continues at coordinate 37,136,923 of NC_037357.1, read as the reverse complement.
ACCTCCCCGGACTCAGGGGCCCCACAGCCCCAGCCTGAGCTGCCCTCCCACCCTGCAGAGATGCGCTGGCAACTGGGTGAGCAACTGCGCTGCCTGGAGCTGCAGGGCGAACTGCGACGGGAGCTGCTGCAGGAGCTGGCTGAGTTCATGCGGCGCCGCGCCGAGGTTGAGCTTGAGTACTCCCGGGGCCTCGACAAGCTGGTAGAGCGATTCTCCGGCCGTGGAGGCCGCCTCGGGGGCAGCAGTCGGGAGCACCAGAGCTTCCGGTGGGTCCTGGGGCCAGGCAGCTGGGATGGCCAAGGTGGGGGGAGGGGAGGCCTGACGCCCACTCCTGGTCGGTCTGAGCCCCGATCTCCACCCCCCCACCCCCAGGAAGGAGCCGTCCCTGCTGTCGCCCTTGCACTGCTGGGCTGTGTTGTTGCAGCAGACTCGGCAGCAGAGCCGGGAAAGCACAGCTCTCAGCGAGGTGCTGGGCGGGCCCCTGGCCCAGCGCCTGAGCTACATTGCCGAGGATGTGGGGCGCCTGGTCAAGAAGGCAAGACCCCTGCCCTGGGCCCGGGAGGCGGGCAGACCCCAGGATCCAGCGAGGGCAGCCCGTGGATGCTCAAAGCCCAAGTGTCAGGAACGGGAAGGCCCTGGAGGCCAGGGGGAGCTGGTGGGAGCCTGGAGTGCTGAGCTGAGGGCTGGCGGGATGGATGTGGGTGTTGCCCTGGGGCAGGGTGGCACTCAGCTCGCCTCCTCCCCAGAGTAAGGATCTGGAGCAACAGCTGCAAGAGGAGCTCCTGGAGGTGGTGTCAGAGCTTCAGATGGTGAGAGCCTGCGATTACAGGGAGGCCGTCACCTCACCTCTCCCGGGGCCAGGCTCAGGGAGAAGGATCAGGTGCCTGGGAGAGACCTGGGTTTCGGGGATCGTAAGCCGGGCCCTTTCTCCCTGCCCTGGGTGCTGAGTGCTTGGGCCAAGTGCTCAAGGCCCAAGTCCCAGATGGGCTGGGAGGAGGACGGGGCGGGCTGCCTGTGGCCACGGCCTTGAGCAGGCCTGCCTGGCCTCGGGCCTCCCTGCAGGCCAAGAAGACCTATCAGGTCTACCACACGGAGAGCCTGAGTGCTGAGGCCAAACTCCGTGAAGCCGAGCGGCAGGAGGAGAAGCGGGCAGGCCGAAGTGCCACTGCCACCACCACCAGCACCGAGTCTGGGCCCCTCCGCAAAGGCTCTGTCAAGAAGGGAGGGCGGCTGGTGGAGAAGGTGGGCCTGGGGGGCACCTGTCTGTGTCCAAAGGCTCTGGCTTTGTCCTTTGTCCTTTCACATCCTCAACCCTCACTGGGCCCTGCAGGGAGGTGGTGTGTGCATCAGGAAAGCAGGGCTGGCTCTTGGGGTGGGGGGCTCCCCAGGCTCGGTTGGTAGACACAGGGGGCAGGAGAATGGCCTCTAGGTCCAGGACAGCCCACATGCTCCCCTCCGTGCAAACCCAGCTGGCAAAAGAGCTATCCCAAGCCTGGGGGTCCTACCTCCCACCCATCCTCGCCTCATACGGTGCTGGGAGATCTTAGAGGAGTGAGGGGACACGTTGGATGGGGGGCCGAGTGATCAGCAGGGAGGACGCATGTTCTAGGTGGTCCCCGAAGGAAGGATGGGGAAGTGGAGGCTGGCAGGGTTTAGGAATAAAGAATCTTTCAACTTCTGGGCTACATAGTTTGAGGAGCCCAGTGGGATAGTGGGGGAGCTGTCCAAATGGGGAAGGGAGGGGTGGGGAGTGTGTGTCGAGGGTGGTGGATACACAGGAGGCAGGGCTGGGGTATTCGGCCATGTGGATGACCCGGGGGCTCATGTGATCCTGAGCAGCGTCACGCCAAGTTCTTGGAGCACAAACTCAAGTGTACAAAGGCTCGCAATGAGTACCTGCTAAGCCTGGCCAGCGTCAACGCCGCCGTCAGCAACTACTACCTGCGAGACGTCATGGACCTGATGGATGTGAGTGTGGGGTGTGGGGAGGGGTCCGGAGGGGTCCGGGCGCCCGTGCCCTGAGCCCTCCCAAGCCGTGTCCTCGCTTGTTCCCCAGTGTTGTGACACAGGATTCCACCTGGCCCTGGGCCAAGTGCTCCGGAGCTACACGGCTGCGGAGAGCCGCATCCAAGCCTCCCAGATGCAGGGCCTGGGCAGCCTGGAGGAGGCCGTGGATGCCCTGGATCCCATAGGTGACAAGGCCAAGGTGCTGGAGGTGCACGCTATCGCCTTCTGTCCCCCGCTGCGTTTCGACTACCAGCCCCACGAGGGGGATGAGGTGAGGGTCTCTGCCCAGCCTTCAGGAAAATGGCTTTGTGTTCTGATCTTCACTGTGATGGTAGCTGAGTGGAATGGATTTCCTTCCCTTTGCTGAGACCTCAAACCTCTTGAATGCCACTTACTTCTCAGACCCTTGTGCAGTGGCCTCAAGGCAAATGGGGTTCTGGAGTTTCTGCACTTGCATTGAAGCAAGCAGACCTCCCCAACCCACTTCTGTGGTACAACTAGTGAACACAACATCCCCCACAAGGGCAAACATAGCCAGCATGGCAGCAATTTTGAGGCCGGCTTGTTGGTGGTAGACAGCTGCCCGTATACTGTTCTTTTGGTGGTTCTGTGTGCTTTAGACATTTCACAATGCAAACTTGGGAGGGAAAGAAACCATGCAAACACTAGCATATAACTAGGCATCTTCTTTTTTGGCCACACCATGTGGCATGGGGGACCCTAGTTCCCTAACCAGGAATAGAACCTGTGCCCCCTGCAGTGGACCTCCAGGGAATTCCTCACTAGGGCACCTTTTTATGCATCTCTGAGCTGTACTCTCCTTTACCAGTTTATCCTCATGAGCATGGACTGGGATTACACTGGATTGTAATGTACACTGGGGTTCCACTGACCTTTTTCTTTTTTTTTTTTTTTTGCTTATTTCATTTGTATTTTGACCGAAGTCATATCTGATAAAGTCAAATGTTACTCAAGGCATTCAAGGGCACACCTCCCTTCTCTGACCCACCCTTCCTGTTCCTGATTCCCACTCCCCAGATGCAGCCACTCCCCAGTCTTCTAGCTGCTGCTGCTGCTGCAGACAATGCATCAGGTGCTGCTTGTGCTTTGCAGCTTGTCAGAGGCCCTACAATCCCCTTCCGTGGACGATTAAGGCTCCACCCCACATCACCACCGTCTGTCTCCACCATATCAGGCAATCTTTTCTCTTCAGAGCCCTGCTGTGGAGCCATGCAGTCTCAGCTTGTAGGCCTTGATTGACTTCTAGGCCAGCACAGTCCAGGACCTTTCTTTCCCCATTGTCCTGAGCATCCCTGCATTAGACCCTCTGCATCCCAGATCACGTGTCTTCCTCTGTTTTGTTTTATTACCTTGTTTTCACAGACATCTTCCTACATACTTTCCTGACTTAGACTGTCTGAAAAAAAATGCCTGTATTCTGTTCTTGAAATTGGTTGGTAGTTTACCTGGGTGTAGAAGTCAAGGTTGAAAAGCATTTTCTTTTTGGAATGTTCAAAGTATCCCTCCAAGCTTTCAGTAGTATTGTGGGTGAGAAGTTCAGCTGCCGTTCTGATTTCTGCACTGTTGTCTGTCACCTGTAATTTTTCTCGTTGAAGCTTTTAGGATAGTCCCTTTCCCTCATGTACAATTTTATAATGATATGCCTTGGGGATCCTTTTGCCTTCATGATGCTGGGCCACCTGTGGGCTTTGTCAGTACAGAAACTTAAGTCGTAAGGTTTTGAGCTCATATTGTTCCTTTGGTAATTTCCGTCCATTAATTTTCTTTGTGCTTGCTTTCAAGAATTCTTGTAATTAGATATTGAACTTCATGGGTTGTCTAATTTCGTTATCTTTTATCTTTCCTATTTCTCATCACTACAACTTTTATGTTTATTAATACTATATAGGTGTATTTAAAATGTTTATTTGGCTGCATTGTGTCTTTAGTTGTGGCATGAAAGAGCTTTCTCTACTTGTGGCATGTGGACTCCAGAGCTCGAGGACTCAGCACTGCATACATGTGAGATCTTAGTTCTCAGACCAAGGATTGAACCCAAATCTTCTGCATTGGAAGGCAGATTCTTAACCACTGGGCCACTAGGGAAGTCCCATCACTATACCTTTTAATTCTGTTCTCTTAGAGACTTTTTTGACTTATCTCTGCCCACCCCTTTTTAATTTTTCTTAAAAATTTACTTTCATAAGTTTTTTTAAACAGTTTTGGTTTGTTTTACATGTTCTTATTTAAAATAGCCCTTTGTTCTTATTTCATGGATACAGTATATTCTCAAATTTTTCTGAAATGTTTATCATTTTTCTTGATATTCCCATGTCCCCTACATTTTTTCTGTTTTCTTGCATTGATCTCTGTCTTCCACTTAATTTTTTTAGATTTTTTTTTTGTGGACCATTTTTAAAGTCTTTATGGAATTTGTTAGAGTATTGCTTCTGTTTTGTATTTTGTTTGTTGGCCTTGAGGCATGTGGGATCTTAGCCCCCTGACGAGGGATCAAACCTGCATTCTGTGCATTGGAAGGCAAAGTCTTAATCACTGGACCACCAGGGACGTCCCTATGTCTTCTACTTTAGAGCTATCCCTCAAATTGCTGCCAGTTCTTGGCTGTCAGTTCCTATTCCCGAGGAGGCACTGAGAGATAGATTAGGTATTTGGTATGTGTGAGAAGAGCTTGTCAACAGTGGTTTTCCCCACAGGGTGGCTGGGTAGGGACTTGGAATGTTCTGTGATGCTCGCTTTCAGCACGGGGAACTGGAGGTGTCTCAGCTGCTGGAAAGAACTTCAAGGACTTGGGGGAGGGGCTCGGCTCTCACTTGGATGCTGTCAGGAGGCAGGGGTGACTCTGATTCTGTGTTTTGATAAATCTTCTCAAGAAGACAGGGCGGAGGTGGGTAGAAAGAGGCTAGAGCAGTCATTAGCGAGGAGGGAAACGCCCGGCACTCTAGCCGGGCCAGCGGGAAGTTTGGTAATTTTTGTGGCTTGGACAAAGTTCTTGTTCTGGTCCGTGCTCGGATGTGCTGATGAGGTGATCTTGTTTTTATCTTCAGCCGCCATGGCCAGAGAGTGGCTTTGTGTGATGCTGATGCTCTGTGACGTTCCTTATGTCTGACAGGTCCACGCCGAGGCACAGATGGTGGTGGCTGCTGTGCCTGCTCATCAGGACTAGTCTCTGATTTATCCTTTCCAAAGAGTCAGTTTCTCATGATCTGCCCATTATGTGGGCTTGAGGGGGGTGGGTCTTCTCACGTCAGCGTTTCCTAGAGCCTGGATAGAAATATTTCATTGCTGCTAAGTAGCTTCAGTCATGTACGACTCTGTGCAACCCCAAAGACGGCAGACCATCAGGCTCCCCCGTCCCTGGGGTTCTCCAGGCAAGAACACTGGAGTGGGTTGCCATTTCCTTCTCCAATGCATGAAAGTGAAAAGTGAAAGTGAAGTCGCTCAGTCGTGTCTGATTCTTAGTGACCCCATGGACTGTAGGCCACCAGGCTCCTCCATCCATGGGATTTTCCAGGCAAGAGCACCAGAGTGGGGTGCCATTGCCTTCTCCGTGACTGCTCTAGGCACCTCATATAAGTAGTCTAATACTTTTTGTCCTGTTTTTTTTTTTTTTTTTACAAAAGGCTTATTTCACTGATTATAATGTCCTCAGGGTTCACCCATGTTGAAACATGTATGAGAATTTCCTCCCTTTTTACTGCTGAATAATATTCTACATAGAGACACCACCCTTTGCGTATCCACCCATCAGCTGCTGGACACTTGGGGTGCTTCCACCTTTGGGCTATTATGAGTAGCACTGCAAGTACATCCATGCATGAGTCTCAGTGCTCATGAGTGTACACTGCCTTCCTCTCAGAAGGGGTCCTTGCTTCAGATCTGGCTGGACCAGGTGTCAAGGCTGGTGACCCTCTGCAGTAGCCCCTGAGGCAGTGAAAATCAGCCCCAGAAACCTCTGCACCTGCTGCACAGCCCACCCCGGTGTCTCAGGTGCAGCCCTAACTGCCCCCCTACCCAATGCTGCACCCTGCAGGTTGCTGAGATCCAGGTTGAGATGGAGCTGCGGGATGAGATTCTACCCAGAGCCCAGAATATCCAGAGCCGCCTGGACCGCCAGACCATCGAGACAGAGGAGGTACGGGGTGGCCTAGACACACGGAGCCAGATGGTTGTGATCTCCTTTTCCCCTTCCTTCTGACTCGACCTCCTTGTTCTTTGTCTCTCCCCCATTTCTTCCTGCCTGGGTGCCATCTCCTCCCAAGGTGAATAAGACGCTGAAGGCCACACTGCAGGCCCTGCTGGAGGTGGTGGCGTCAGAAGACAGTGACATGCTCGACTCCTTCCAGGCCAGCCTGTCCACCGAGTCCCTCAAGTCCACCAGCTCGGACCCGGGGGCTCGGCAGGCTGGCCGGCGGCGGGGCCAGCAGCAGGAGACTGAGACCTTCTACATCACGGTGGGGAGGTGGTGCTGGACCGGGAGGGCGGGTGGGGTGGTGGGGGCCAGGGAGGGCAGGGCTAGGACTAAAGCCCTGGGCTCTTCCGGGGGCTTGACAGAAACTCCAGGAGTACCTGAGTGGACGGAGTATCCTTGCCAAGCTGCAGGCCAAGCATGAGAAACTGCAGGACGCCATCCAGCGAGGTGGGCCCCCTGCCTCGCCACCCCCAGGGCCTGGAGCAGCCCAGCCATGGTGTGGCTCTCCTCCTGCAGCCTCTCCCTGGCCAGAGAGGGTGCTGGGCACACAGGAAGGAAGCCAGCCAGGGTCTCAGCCCCCATCCTGCTCTTTGTCCTGAGGCTGCCCTTACCTGTAGGCTGCCCTGTTCCTCTGCCACGCGCCGAGAAACCTCCTGGCCCAAGAGGCACACCAACCCTTTCTCCTTCCCAGGTGACAAGGAAGACCGGGAGGTGACTTGGTGAGTCCTTCGAGAGGGACCAGTTTGTCCTGAGGACCCATGGTATCCCCACCTCCCCTCTGCTTGTTCCTCGGTGGCCTTAGTTTCCTACTTATTTTGCCCAGAGGGTTCTGGAATAACTTGCGAGCCCCAGCATCCAGTTGGGCTGGGCTGGGGGGTCCAGGCAGCCTAGTGTCCAGGCCTGCTCCCCTCAGAGGCAGCTCCTGTTCACCGCGACAGGACCCAGTACACACAGAGAAAACTCCAGAAGAGCCGTGCCCCCCGCCCCAGCTCCCAGTATAACCAGAAACTCTTCGGGGGAGACATGGAGAAGTTTATCCAGGTACTTGCCTTACCCTTCAACTGAGTGCAGGCCCCTTCCTGCTTCAGCCGTGCCTCCAGCCCTGGGGCCCCTGTGAACCCAAACGAGTTACCACGAGCTGAGGACTTACCAGGAGCACGGATACCCGCAGGCCCCACTTCTGGGATGCTTGCTAGGGAGGGAAGTCAGGAAAGCACCAGAGATCAGAAAAGGAGAAATGACACTATTGTTTGGGATGATGTGATTCAGTCTCTCACTGTTCAGAAGAATCAGCAGGTTATTTAAGTGAACAAACCCGAGGTTCATGATATTGCTTGATTTGAGGTCAGCAGAGAGAGTTGGGTGGCATTTCCACTCCATAGCAGGAAACAGATAAAATGTCAGGCACGGCACCAGGGATCAGACACCCCCTCCCCACTGGGCATACATCTCCCTAGCCTTGTTTCTGACTACAGAATGCATTAAGACAAAATGAAAATGAGTGAGTGGCAGGGTGTGCCGTGCCATACCCACCGTGGAGGGCACTCTCTCTGTCCTTGTCCGCAGAGCTCAGGCCAGCCCGTGCCCCTGGTGGTGGAGAGCTGTGTCCGCTTCATTAACCTCAATGGTGAGTGAGATCTGGGGCCTCCCGCCTCTGGCCTGCCTGGCCCCTCGCAAGATTGGAGGAGCGGGGGCGGGGAGGAGGTTTGGTGCCCACCAGTTTTCCATCCTCCCACAGGCCTGCAGCATGAGGGCATCTTCCGGGTGTCGGGCGCCCAGCCCCAGATCTCGGAGATCCGTGATGCTTTTGAGAGAGGTGGGGACTGGTGAGGTGTGGCGGAGGGTGGGGAGGCTGGGAGAGCCGGTGTCACAGGCCTCTCTCCTCGCCCCCTCCCAGGAGAGGACCCGCTGGTGGAGGGCTGCACTGCCCATGACCTGGACTCGGTGGCGGGCGTGCTGAAACTCTACTTCCGGAGCTTGCAGCCCCCCATATTCCCACCAGACCTGTTTGGAGAGCTGCTGGCTTCTGCAGGTGAGCCAGGGGCCTGGGGGTGGGGTGGGGGTGGGGGGCTCCCCACTCCCTAGTGGCCACCTTGCCCGGGCTCATGGCTTCTCCCTGGGATGATGGCCTTGTCTGCAGAGCTGGAGGCTGTGGCCGAGCGGGTGGAGCACGTGGCTGGCCTCCTGGCCCGGCTGCCCGGACCCGTGCTGGTGGTCTTGCGGTACCTCTTCACCTTCCTCAACCAGTGAGTGCTTCTGGGGAATGGGGGGGAGCGCGGGCATCCCAGGTTGGGGTGCAGTGATGCCGAGCCGGGAGCTCCGTGCCTATGACCTGTCTGTACCCCCAGCCTGGCCCAGTACAGTGATGAGAACATGATGGACCCCTACAACCTGGCCGTGTGCTTTGGGCCGACGCTGCTGCCCGTCCCTGCTGGGCAGGACCCAGTGGCTTTGCAAGGCCGTGTCAACCAGCTGGTGCAGACCCTCATCATCCAGCCTGGACGGGTCTTCCCGGCCCCGGCCCAGCTGCCCGGCCCCGTCTATGAGAAGTGCATGGCACCACCTTCTGCCAGCTGCTTGGGGTAGGCTCTTGGTGCCGCCAGGAGAGAGAGACTGGCTGCAGGGGGCACCCTGAGGATGCTCAGCCACCTCACTCTTCTCTGGACTACAGGGATGCCCAGTTGGAGGGCCCGACGGGGGACAACGAGTTGGAGCTGGAGCCGGGGACCTCAGCCCAGGAGGAGGGTAGGGGTGGGGAAGGACAGCCCCATGGGGTCCCTGGCCAGGGCATCCACGCCACCCCGCCACCTCACTTGCATCTCTTCTCCTCCCCAGACCAGGAGGGTGTCGTGGAGGCCGTGGCTTGCTTTGCATACACAGGCCGCACGGCCCAGGAGCTGACCTTCCAGCGCGGGGACATCTTGCGGCTGCACGAGCGGGCCTCAGGCGACTGGTGGCGGGGCGAGCACGCGGGGGCACGGGGGCTCATCCCCCACAAGTATATCACTCTGCCTGCGGGGTGAGTTTGGAGGCTCTCCTTCCAGCCCCCCCCGACCCCCGGGCTTCCAGCCCCTCCCGCATGCCAAGTCCCAGGTTCCGCAGGCCCAGGCTGTGCCTTGCTGACCGCTGCTGGCCCGCACTGTGCCCTCTGCCCTGCAGACCCCAAACCCAGAGTAAGCATTCCAAGTGTCTTGTCTTTCCATCTCCAGAGCAGAGAAGCTCGCGGCGGGCCAGGGGCTGCTGGCCGCCGGGGACCTGCTGAGCAGCTCAGAGGGGCTCCCCATGGTGGAGCTCGTCCAGAGGTGAGCAGGAGCGGGGAAGACCCCTTCTGCGCCTTGCTTGCCCATCCCAGGCTGGAGGCAGGACGGCCAGGGACCAGCTTTGCTGTTTCTTTCCCTTTCCCATGCCCTGGGCTGGGAGAAGCCCCTGCCTGGGAGCGCGGGGCCTCCCAAGGGCCCCCTCTAGGCTCCCTGTCTGTGCCCTGCAGGCCAGAGCCGTGCACCCCACCCGAGATCCCTCTTGGTATCCCCGGGAGTCACTCCGGGTACCGACGGCCCTGCGTGGTCCCAGCATCCCCAGAACGACACGTGGAGGTGGATAAGGTGAGCGCTGGGGATAGTCATGTGGCAAGAGGGGTGCACTTCCCCAGGGGTGGGTTCTCTGCTTCCCCTTATGAGCCACTGTTCCTGCCTGAGGTTCAAGTCTGACCCTCCTGATCGTAGACACACTGGCCGAGCCCAGCCTAGAGAGGGGCAGGCCGGTAAGGGGGTGAGCTTGGTGGGGAGGGACTGGCCTGGAGGCAAGGTAGTGGGAGACCTGGGGGAGAGCACTCACACATTTAGGCCTCACGTTTGGTTCATGAGTGGGAAGCAGCACATGGGACAGGCTTCAAGGCTGGCATCTAGAGCCAGGCTAGGTGACAGGTGGTAACATGGCAGGCGCTTTGTGAGCCAGAGAAGATGAAAGGGGCAGATGGAAAAGCAGCTGAGGGAGGTGGTGAACTGGGGAGCCTGGCGGGGTCATGGTTCTTACAGGGGAGCAGAGAGCAGGTGCCAGATGGGGCCCTGGTGTGGGGTGCAGCCTGGGGAGACCCAGCTGCCTGCTGTGCCCACTGGCCCAAGCAAACCCCTTCGTGGGCTCCTGGTGGGCACTGCCAGAAGCCCTGAGGGACAATGTGAGCCTGGGGACAGAGAGTGAGAGAGCCCGCCATGTCCCAGGTGTGGCCTGGCGACCGGGCCTGGGCACTGGGGACAGAGGGGTTATCAGGGACACACATGTGTGGTGGCTGGGGGAGGATGGGCCAGGGCTGGGGGGCAGAGCATCCATGAGACCCCAGGGCAGGTGGTCGGTAGGCTGGGCCAGGTGGGCTGTGGGGGAGCCCTGGCCTGGGACGTCGGGGCACTTGAGAGGCTGAGGGCCCCCCAAGCCAGGGGGTGGTGGCTGTGATCTCTGCCAGGGAGAGAGTGGGGAGAGGATGGGTACCCAGGGCCCACCCTGAGGGGCTCCCATTTGAAGGCTGAGCTAATCACTGCAGTCCACAGAGGCAGTGGCTGAGGACTTTGTTTCAGGGGGCAGAGGAGTTCAGAGGATCAGCAGGCCTGACTCCTGGGTCAGGTCACTGTCCTGGGGGCAGGGGACTGACTGGGCAGGTGGGGCCCACTTGTGCCAACATCCTGCCTTTCTCTCCTCTCCGCCAGGCTGTGGCACAGACCATGGACTCTGTGTTTAAGGAGCTCTTGGGGAAGACTGCCCTCCGTCAGGGCCTCGGACCGGGCACCAACAACTCTTCGAGCCCCGGGCCTCGCAGCCCGAAGCCTCCAGGCTGTGGGCGCCTGGGCAAGAACAAAGGCTTCTCACGGGGCCCTGGTGCCCCAGCCTCACCCTCGACCTCCCATCCCCAGGGCCTAGACTCACCCTTCAAGTCCCACTGAAGGGCCCCCTCATCCTCTGTAGGCCCTGCCCCAGCCCAGGGCAAAACCGGCCAGGCACCCCCAACCCTTTGCTTCTCCTTGGCCCTGTCCAGCATACCTGCTCGTGACCCTCTGCAGAGAGGAGGAAGTGGCCGCTCCAGCTCACCCCTGCCTTCCCTGCTCTGGCTTGGGCCCCTCTGGGAGGCTGCCGCAGAGGAAGGCAGGGGCAGGCCCCTCCTGGCCCTGGGTGTGAGGGCTCGTGGCTGATTGTCACCCTTGACAGCCAGTAGGTGGCGGGTGCCTTTGCTCAGCTGAGGGTGCCAGCCTGGTGGGGGTTGACAGGCATTGGCAACCATTCATAAAGTCCTGTGCATTGACTCCCAGATGCGAGCTGGTTCTCTGTCTGGCTGGGCGGGGGGGTGGTTGGAAGGTGGGTACAGGGTCAGCCTCTTGGCACCCCCAGCACTCGAGGGCGGGGCGCCCAGCTTCTGGGGCTTCTTGGCACAGGGCTGTGTGGCTTGGGGACCTGCATCTTGGAAGTCCTGTCTCCTGTGTGGTAGGTTCCAGATCCATGCACGTGTCTGTGGGTGTGGGAGGGGCCTGAGAATCTCTCTGCACTTCCCCCACATTTAATGCAATAAACATGCATGAATTTTTTAAAATACCATCCTTGTAGAAAAGGGGGACAAAAAGAAGCAAATACAGAAAAATATGGGAAACCTATTGAAAATGTGTTCCTTTCTCCAGTACCCCAGTATCCAAAGAGACTCACCAGGTGGAAAACGAGCCGGAGTTTTTATGAGGCAAGGTCAGAAGGAAAGGCCAAGGGGGACAAGACGGGGTGGGGGCAAGGATGGCCCCTGGCCCAACCGCCTTTTTTTGCCCCCTGGGCCCCCAGGACTTCCACTGGCTGGCTGCATGTCTCGGCCGGGCCCCCGTGGAGCCAGTTTGTAGGCGGTCAGCTGAGTTCCATGGAGCCTCTAGAAGGAAAGTAGCGCCCACCCCCACCCCTACCCCCGCTGCCACCCCGATTTCTCAGGAGGGGGTGTCCTTGGCCAAGAAGGAGCTGGCTGTGGCGCATGACTCTTCTTGGGGCCCCGGGCTGGGCGGGGCGCGCCTCCAAGTGCAGCAGAGCAGGCTTCGCAGCTCGGAGGAGATGCTGCTGCTGAAGGAGGCGTAGATCCAGGGGTTGGTACAGCTGTTGAGGCTGGCCAGCAGCATGAGCAACACGAAGGGAGGCCCTGTGTGGGGCGGGAATCGGGGCTGGGGCTGAGGGGGCCTCGAGGTCAGCGTACCTAGGCTCGAAGGCCATGCTGGCTGCGTTGGGGGGGTGGAGGGGGATGAAGGTGCACATGCACCAGGATTGGGTGGGCCCCGCAGCCCCAGCCATCGCCACGCACCTTCCCGTGGTGCCTCCGGGTCCCACGCGGCCCACAGCTGCACAAGGAAGAAGGGCGCCCAGCACAGCACGTACACTATGACGATCACCAGCGTCATCTTCACAGTCTTGGCCACGGCCGCCGACACCCGGGCTCCCTCGGCAGGGCTGCCCGGCCGGCACCCTCGGCGGGGCCCGCCGGCCCTCGGCACTGGTCCCGGCCCCAGGCTGGCATGAATCTCCCGGAAGATGAGCACCTGACAGGCAGCAATACCCAGGGCAGGAGCCACAAACACCATCAGGGCAATCCAGGTGACATAGGCGCGGAGGCCCCAGGGCTCGGCAAAGCGGGCCCAGCAGTCAAGGACCCCGCTACCATCCACGTCACGCTGGGCAAAGATGAAGAGCTGGGGCAGGCTGAAGAGCAGCGAGAAGGCCCAGGCCAGCAGCACCGGCCGGTTCCAATGAGTGCCACCCCCATGGCGGTGTGCCAGCATGGGGCGGCAGATGGCACGGTGGCGGTCCAGCGTCATGGCCAGGATCATGTAGGAGGAGGCATACATGCCCACCATCTGCAGGTACTTGACTGCCCGGCACAGGGCATCGGGCCCACGGAAGCGGTCAGTGGCGTCCCAGGCCAGCTGGGGCAGCACTTGGAACAGAGCTACAGCCAGGTCAGCCAGGCACAGGTGGCCGATGAAGACGTGCATCGGTGCCCAGCGGCCCCGCCGGCCCCGCCGCACCAGGGCCCCCAAAACCAGGCCGTTGCTCAGGGCCACGGCCACGAAGACGGTGGAGAGCAGGGCCAGCTCTGCCTGGGCTAGCAGCGGGTCCCGGGCAGTCAACAGCTCCCCTTCACTGCCGTTGCCTGCTGGGGTAGGTTGAGAGAGGTGCCAGGGCACAGCTGGGCAGAGGTGGGGGCAGAGGGCCAAGTCAGTGAGTCTATTCTGCCCGGGCACCAGGCCACTGTCAACCTGGGCCCTCTGTTTCCCTCCAGCCTCCTCCCTCCCGGTTCCTGGCCTTCCAGCACAACACATGTCGTCCAACACCCCCCACCCCCGCAACCACCTCAAACCTCATGTGGTGGGGAGGAAAGGGCAGCCCCAGGCCCAGGTGAACCAGAGGGCCGGCTCTTTCCAGTGAGGGAGGCGGGCTGAGTTGGGGGCACCGAGGGACAGGAAACTTACCTGAGGTGGTGGATGCCATGAACATGGCAGGGCATGCAGGAGTCCTGAGCACCTGGGGGAGACGAGGTTGTGAGCTCAGCCTCCCACCCAAGGGGCCAGCCGTGCTGCACAGAGTCTCTGGATAAGGGTCCTTAGAGCCTTGGCCGGGGTGGTGGGGTGGGGGCCTGTGCCTGTGACTCTGTGTGTGTGTCTGTGAGACTGTGTGTGTGACTCGTGTGTGTATGAGAGAGACTCTGTGTGTGTGTGTGAGACTGTGTGTGTTTGACTGTGTGTGTGTGTGTTCATTCTCATGTCTGGGCCCTGGGGGGTACGTCTTAGCCTAATCGACGTTGGTGAGGTCTGGCCACTGAGGCAGACACGGACCTTGGCGCCCACGACCGGGCCGGGAAAGATGGCACCAGGGGTCATCAGACAGATGGACGAACTCAGCCTAAGACCCATCCAGGCAGCCCATGAGAAGCAAGGCAGACATACAGAACCCCCCCACCTCCTGCCCTGACAGAGGCCCAGAGAGGGAACCGTTGGAGGGCTGGGGGCAGGGTAGGAGGGCTGCTACGTCCCCCTTACCTGGCTGGACTCCCGGGCTCCTGGGCAGCGGGGCGGCAGCAGGCGTAAAGGTGGCCCCAGAGCTCAGATCGGCTTTCCATGGGCGGCCCCGCCCCAGCCAGTCCTCTGGGAGTGACCAGCTCAGGAGGGGACTTCCTCCCCCACCTCCGCGAGCCTCCTGGCCTCTGGTACCGGGAAGTAGGCTCCTGGCCTCCTCTGCTTCCCTTCCTGGCCTGCCCAAGCCATCTCAGGTCCGTCCCTGGGGCCCCAGGCTGCCCCTGAGAAGGCCTGAGCCCTCCTGAGCTGGGCCTCGCTATCCCCCAATGCTCCCCCAACACCACCTTATGACAATGTCGTGTCTGCGGAGCTCTGGGCCATCCCCGAGTTCACTGTGTCTTATTTTCAAAGTGGGGTAGCTGCGACCAGAGACGCACTGGCTCAGTGCCACACAGCTTTCTCGTGGCAAAGCCTGACTCCCCTTTGCCGGGACAGGCTCCTCTGGCTCCTCTCCGAGCACCCGAGCACCCGAGGCTCCTACTAGGCAGAGGGAGGGCTTGTCCCCAGCCAGTGAAGGCCCCTCCCATCCTCAATTAGGCCTCCCGGAGATGAGGGCCGGAGATGATGGGTGAGAAGGTGGTGGAGTGAGGTCCTGCCAGCTCCCTCCCCTGAGGCTCTGGGGGAGGCCGGACACCCCACCCCCCTTCACAGCTACCTGTCTGTCTCTGTACCCCACATCCCATCTCCCACTCCTTGCGCTTCCTCAGCCTCCAGAACCCCCTCCCCTCCAGCCCATTATTTCCCCCCCTCGACAGCCCTCTTGTGCCTGACCTCCCTCAGTCCAGGCTGGCCCAGCCCAGCCCCAGGAAGCGGCCTACACACCGCACGGAGCCTGACTCCAGGCTGACATTGGCCCTGTCTTCCTGTTTGTTCATCTTCCCTGTTGACCTGCGAGGTTAGAGACCAAAACCACCTCTCCCAGAACAGGCCCGGGTATAGCCCAGGCCAGGCCTCCTCCTGGCCGGACTCGGGCAGCACCAGTAGGGAGACATTAGGACGGGGGTCCACCTGACCTTACGCACCACACACAGCACACACCACATGCCACAAACACCACACACCCACACAGCACACACACTGCACACAGTACACAGCACATACCCACACACCACACACACACACACACCACACACACACATACCACACAAACCATACCCACACACATCCACACCACATACCCACACCACGCACCCACACACAGCACACAGGACACACAGCACACACCCACACATACCACACACCACACAAACCACACCCACACACATACACACTACATACCCACACCGCACACCCACACCATGCACCCACACACAGCACACAACACACACATTACACAGCAGCACACGCCCACACACAGCACACACCCACACCACACACCCACACACAGCATATCACACTCGCATCATGTTCAGTATTCATACAGCACACAGTACGCTCACACACTGCTTGTACACATGCTCCACCCCACACCCCCGCAATACACATGGGTATTTATAATGGTTTTTTCTATTTGGGAGTCGGTTGTAGAATACCAGCTCCGCATGTCTGAACACATCAGCCATACCTCCTAACAACAAGAGCATCCTCACTTTCTGCCTGTAACCACATGAGTGTTATTAACCCAGAAGCATAGAAAGAACTTTTCAGCTGCCATCTGGATCTACTAAAAAGGTAGAAAGTGGAGTTCCCAGGTAAGATTATAGAACAGATTTTTCAAAGGAAAACTGTAAGCCACTGGGAAAAACTCACATCACATCACATCACACTGACTCAATGGACATGAGTTTGAGCAAATCCCAGGAGACAGTGGAGGGTAGAGGAGCCTGGTGTGCTGCAGTCCCCGGGGTCACAGAGTCGGACACGACTTAGTGACTGAAACAACACACTACCACTCAGTGTGTCTTTCTTCTTGCCTTGTGTCCCTGTGTGCCTCATAGGACCCCAGTCCCCAGACTCCCCCATCGGCCTGGGAATCTGAGATACCTGCTTTGCCACTCCCCCACTGCGTGACTCTGGAAGGCTGTGACCAGCTCTCTGTGACTCAGCTTGCCCCTCTGTAAAATTGGAATCCAGTGACTGAAAGTTGAGCCCTGGATCTAGGATGGGCAGAGACCTGAGCCGGCTGGTGATGAAGTGCCAACCCCATCACCTCCTTATAGGGTTCTCTGCCCAGACCCAAACGGGGCCCCACAGGGCTGGATTCTGGCGGCAAGCTGGCGCAGGGCCGGGAACCATCTCTGCTCCCTGTGTTCCTTGTTTCCTGTTGTCAAGAGTCCAGGGAAAGTCACAGGGAAGGCCCCTCCCTGCGGCTTTCTCTGGGTTCCAGGAAGCAAGGGGAGGAATTTGTGTCTACACCAAGGCCAGGGTGTAAAGGGAAGCAAGTGCTGGGGACCTCTGGAAGGGACAGACAGACCCTGAGGCCAGTGGCTATGCCTGGAGAGAGACTCTGGCCTCCCCCAGACCCTTGAGAGCCTGGGCTGAGTCCTGCTGCCTGCAGCAGAGACCTATGAGAGAGAGACACCCCAGGAGGGCCCTGCCCCAGCCACCAAGAAAGACTTAGCCATGGAGCTAGGCTGATTAGCCTCAGGTGGCCTCAGGCATGGGGCAGAGCTGAACAGACACTCTCCCCACCCCCTCAAGCCCCTTCCCCAGCACAGCCCCCTCTGCCCTGCCCAGGACTGCATTTGCAGAAAGGTTCTATGTGTGGCCAAGGAGCATGCCCTGAGCTCCCCTGGCCCAGTGTCCGAGCAGAAGGCCACAGAAGGCTGTTCCCCAGGTACTGGGTGCCAGGGCAGAGGTCAGAGAGGAGGTCAGGAGGGGCAGGACCCAGATTCTGGGAAGTGCAGTCCTGTGCCAAGTGGTGTGCAGGCAGGCAACAGGTGATGGTGGTTGTTTTTCAGTTGCTCACTCATGTCCAACTCTTTGCGACCCCATGGACTGCAGCATGCCAGGCCTCCCTGTCCATCACCAATTCCCGGACCCTGCTTAAACTCATGTCCATCGAGTCAGTGATGCCATCCAACCATCTCATCCTCTGTCCTCCCCGTCTCCTCCTGCCTTCAACCTTTCCCAGCATCAGGGTCTTTTCCAGAGTTGACTCTTCGCATCAGGTGGCCAAAGTATTGGAGCTTCTGTATCAGTCCTTCTAATGAATATTCAGAACTGACTTCCTTTAGGATTGACTGGTTGGATCTCCTTGCAGTCAAGGGGACTGTCAAGAGTCTTCCCCAACACCACAGTTCAAAAGCATCCATTCTTTGGCACTCAGCTTTTTTTATGGTCCAACTCTTACTTCCATACATGACAATTGGAAAAACCATAGCTTTGGCTAGATACGCCTTTGCTGGTAAAGTGATGTCTCTGCTTTTTAATGTGCTGTCTAGGTTGGTCATAGCTTTTCTTCCAAGGTACAAGCGTCTTTTCATTTCATGGCTGCAGTTACCATGTGCAGTGATTTTGGAGCCCAGCAGGAATGGAGACCAAAGGCATTTCTCAGGCCTTGGGGAAGACCCTGGAAGGCTATTTTAGGCATGAGCAAGAAAGAGGAGCCAGTCCAGGACACAAGGAAAGAGTGACAAAAAGCCTGGAGAAAAACCAGGGGAGCAGAGGTTCCCAAGGTTGGGAGGGGAGACAGGTACCGTGAGGGAAGGAAAGACACGAGCCAAGCCGAGGGGAGGCCATATCTCAGGTCAATTGGAAAGAACGCACACCTCAAAAGTGAAGTATGTTTTATTTGGCAGACTTTTGGAGGACTGCATCGCAGCAGACCAGCCTCTCAGAAAGCTCTGAGGGACGGTCTCCAACAGGTAAGGGAGGAGCCAGGATGTATAGGAGTTTTTGCAACTAAAACCAGGTCATGGGAACATCAAAAGATTAGTGTCGGCTAAAGAAAGCTAGACAACTCAAGTGACTGCATCCAGTACTTTTCTGTGTGTGGCAAGATGCAGAGGTGCAGGTGACATTCTTTGTCCACATCAGACATGGAGAGAGGGCCTGTAACTGGGCATCCCCCCAGGAGCAGGTGTTGCAGACCGCAGCTCCTGCCTGGTGGTGGAAGGAATGCGTGATGTCCCAGTGAGTGAACCAGTATGACAGGGACCAAGCAGGGCCAGGAGGCAGGCTGAGGACACAGATGCCCTGAATCCAAACATGCACATGTGCTTTTGGGCAAGTGTGTGCTGGGACAATGGAAAGATAGGGTGACCACTCGCCTGAGGTCTGAATGAAAGTGAGCAGGGATCTTGAAAGTGAGACAAGCCCCGTTTGCCCACTGCGGGGAGGCCGGGCAATGGCACTTGATGGCTTAGGAGCCCTGCAGGCTCCGAGCTCTCTCCGGGTCCTGGATGAGTTTTCAAACATTAAGTCATGAAGTCTTCCCTGGTGGCTCAGGGGTAAAGAATTCACCTGCCCATTCAGGAGACACACGTTCCATCCCTGGTCCGGGAAAATCCCACATGCCTTAGAGCACTTAAGACTGTGCGCCACAACTAGTGATCCCGTGTTCTAAAACCTGTGCTCTGCAACAAGAAAAGCCACCATGATGAGAAGCCTGTGCACCCCAACTAGGGAAAAGCCTGTGCAACAATGAAGACCCAGCACAGCCATAAATACATAAATAAATACACATTTTTTAAATTAATTAAATAATCATTTTGGTCTCACCTCTGCTGGTGGGATCTTAGTTCCCTGACCAGGGATTGAACCTGCACCCTCGACATTGAAAGCACCGAGTCCTACCCGCTTGATGGCCAGGGAATTCCCCAGGAATGACTCTGTAAAATCAACTCTATTGAAGGATGATTAGCATACAGTAAAATTCATGACTTGTTTCACGAGATCTGACACATAATACAGTCGTGTAAGTGAAAGTGAAAGTGAAAGTTGCTCAGTCGTGTCCGACTCTTTGCAACTGCATGAACTCATCCGTGGAATTCTCCAGGCCAGAATACTGGAGTGGATAGCCTTTCCCTTCTCCAGGGGATCTTCCTAACCCAGGTCTCCCACATTGTGGGCAGATTCTTTACCAGCTGAGCCACAAGGGAAGTCCAATACAGTTGTGTAAGCACCACTATAATTATGATATGGAACTGTTGCATCACTGCAGAAAGCTTCCTCATGGCTCTTTGCAGTCTCCTTCCCCTACCTAGAGCTTGGCATTTTCCTATCCCTATATCTGTGTCTTCCCTAGAACTGTCTACACGTACAATGCAAACATGTGCAATATTTCATGTCTGGCTTTTTTCACTCAACAGGATGCCTTTGAGTTCATCTCTATGGCTGTTTGTATCAGGACTTTGTTCTTCTTTCTTACTAAGAAGCATTCTATTGTCCAGATGGACCACAGGCAGCTTATTCCATTAACAGTTGATAGACAGGTCGTTTCCAGTTTGGGGCTTTCATAAATAAGGTGACTCTGAGCCCTTGAGTGCAAGCCTTTCCATGCTTTAGCTTCTCTAGCGGGCAGCCTTAGCCCTGGGACAGCCAGCTCCTGTGAGAAATAGGTTTCATTTGATAAGAAACCAGCAGATTGTTTTCTACACACCCCGGATCGTTTTGCATTCCCACAAGCACAGTTTCATTTGCTCTCCATCTTCACCAGCTCTTGCTATGATTGGTCTGTCATTTTTCTTTAGCCTCTTTCAATTTTAACCATTTCAGCGGTATTTTATCCAGGTTTTATTTTGCATTTTCTTTTGACTGATGATGGTGAGAATCTTTTCATATACTTACTTGCCAGTTGTCTATATTCTTTGGTGAAGAATACAGAATATAGAATTCTTTGGTCCAATCTTTGGCACTTTTTTAAAAGTTTTCTCTCTCATTTTCTTTCCATTTTGTGTGTATTTTGGTTACAAGTCCTCCAACAGAAAGGTTTTGCAAATAGTTTCTCCTGCCCTGTGGCAAATGGTTTTCTAAGTTTGACAAAGTCTAATTTTATATATTTTTTTCTATTATGGTTTGTGTTTTTTTGTGTCCTCTTCAAAAAGTCTTTGAATAATTCACTGTCCCAGAGATATTCTATGATTTCTTCTAGGTGTATATTTCTAGCTCCTAGAGTTAGGTCTACAATTCATTTCAAGTTAAATCTTGTGCATAGTATGAGGTAAAAGTCTGGGTTCCTTGTTTTCTGTGTGGATACAGATTTGTGCTAGAACCAGTGGTTCAGAAGACTGTCCTTTTCGTCTTGAATTACCTTGCACCTTTCCTGAAAATTGATCGTATGCGTGTAGGTCTTATTTTTTCCGGACTCGCAATTCTGTTCCTTTGATTTCTAAGCCTATCCTTATACCTTATACCAAGGCTGGCTACACTGCCTATTTAAAAACAAAAATTATGTATGTCTTTATTTATTGTGTGGCTGTGCTGGGTTTGGGTGCTGCTTGGGCTATTTTCTAGTTGCAGAGAACGAGGGCTACTTTCCAGTTGCTGTGCATAGTCTTCTCATCGTGGTCATTTCTCTAGTTGGGGAGCACGGGCTCTAGGGTGCGAGGGCTTCAGTAGTTGCAGGCCTGGGCTATAGACCACAGGCTCAACAGATATGGCAGAAGTGTTTAGATGCTCCTAGACAAGCATGATCCTCCTGGACCAGGGATCGAACATGTGTCTCCTGCATTGGCAGGCAGACTCTACCACTGAGCCACTAGGGAAAC
The DNA here is from genome assembly GCF_002263795.3 of Bos taurus. Classification (NCBI taxonomy): domain Eukaryota; kingdom Metazoa; phylum Chordata; class Mammalia; order Artiodactyla; family Bovidae; genus Bos; species Bos taurus. The sequence continues at coordinate 37,115,978 of NC_037357.1, read as the reverse complement.
CCAAGGCTACACTATCTTGACTACTCTAGAGTGATAGTAATTTATTTTTTTGGATCATACCGCACAGCTTGTGGGGATCTTACTTCCCTCATAAAGGATCGAACCCATGCCTTCTGTGGTAAAAGCTCAGAGTCCTAACCCCTGGACTGCCAGAAAATTCCCTACTGTAAGTCTTGAAATCAGATAGCATAAATCTTGTAAATTTGTTCTTTCTCAAAATCCTTTTGGCTAGTCTAGGTAATTTGCATTTCCATGTAAATTTTAAAATCAGCTTGTCTGTTTCTCCAAAAAAATAAAAAAAAGCCTGCCAGGATTTTAATTGCTATTACATTGAATCTGTAGATAAATCTGGGGAGAATTGGCATCGTAACAGTAACAAGTCTTTCAACCCAAGAATGTGGTGTTTCTTTCCATTTATTTAAGTTTCTTTAATTTCTCTCAGCAATATTTTGTCGTTTTTGATATACAGGTTTTACACATACGTTAAGTTATCCCTAAGTGTTCACATTTTTTATGTTTTGTAAATGGTAGTTTTAAACTTCAATTTCTGATTGCTGTTAGTTTATAAAAATACTAATGATTGTTGGATATTGACTGTTTATCCTGCAACTTTGCTAAACACTTATTGGTTCTACTGGTTTTTGCAGATTTCTTAGAACTTTTTCTTACATAGGCATTCATGTTCTTTCTGAATCAAGACACTCTTACTCTTTTTTTTTCTGATCTGTATGCCTTTTATTCCCTTTTCGTGCCTTACTGCACTTGCTAGGGCCTCCAGTGCAGCAAAGGGTGAAAGTGATAAGAGCAAACAGCCTTGCCTTGTTCCTGATCATAAGGGAAAAGCAATCTGTCACCATTAAATATGACAGTAACTGTGGGTTTTTCATAGACACCCTTTATCATGCTGAGGCACTTTTCCTCTATTCCTAGTTTACTGAAAGTTTTTATCATGAGTGGGTGTGGAATTTTATCAAATATTTTCTTGCAGCTATTGAAATGATCACGTGATTTTCTTTTTTTTTTATTGTTGCCTTGTTAATATGGTCAATTACACTGACTGATTTTCAGCTGTCGAAGCAAACTGTCTCCTTATTTGGTCATGATGTATTATCTTTTTACATATTGCTAGATACGATTTGCTAAATTGTAAAAAAAAATTATGCCTCACAGCTTGTAAGATCTTAGTTCCCTGACCAAGGATTGAACCTAGGATCTTGGCAGTGAGAGCATGAGTCCTAACCACTGAAATGCTAAAATTTTGATTAGTACTTTTACATCATGTGTGTTCATGAGTGATACGGCTCTGTAGTTTGCTCTTCATGTAATGTTTTCAGTTTTGGTATAAAGATAATGCTTACCTTGTAAACTCAGTATACTGAGTGATATTTTGATGTACATATTCATCACCCCACCCTTTTAAAATTTAAAAAAATTTTTTTGGTGGTGGTGAGAACCCTTGAGATCTACTCTCTTATCAGAGTTCGAGTATACTATCATGCCATACATTAGGTCTCCAGAACTTATTGAACTTATAACTGAAAATGTGTACCCTTTTCCAACATCTTCCCATTTCAGCTGGCCCACAATCTTTAGTACTCACCATTCTCTGTTACTACGTGTTCCACTTTTTTGGATTCTATGTATAAGTGAGATCATTTGTCTCTCTGTATTATTTCACTTAAATTCATTAAGTTCAACTATTTAACAATTTTTAAAAATTCCTCTACAGAAAGTAAGTCATAAGAGAAAGAACAAAATTGATTTGGGACTTTTCTCCTTTTCTAATATAAATAGTTAATGTTGCACATTTTCCTCTCATCACTTATTTAATTGAATTCCCAGTTTATGATATGTCATATCTTTAGTTTTATTCAATTACAAATATTTTCTACTTTAACTTGTGATTTCTCCTTCGATCTATGGGTTACTTAGAAGCATATATTTTTTTCATTTCCAAATAGAAATTTTCTTGTGATCAGAAGTCGTGCTTTGTGTGATTTCTATCCTGTGTGACTTATTGAGGCTTGCTCTATTGCCCAGCAAGTTGTCTATGTATTTGAGAAGAATGTGTATCCTCTTGTTGTCAGGTGTAGTCGTCCATAAATATCAGTTAGGTTACTGTGGTTCAAATCTTCTTTAGCTTAACGATTTTTTTACTATTTATTCTGTCAGTTACTGAGAAAGGAATAGGTAAGTCTCCAACAATGTTTTTAAATTTGTCTGTTTTCAGATCAGTTTGGTGCTGTCCATTTTTTTTTTCATGTATAACTCTGTTATAGCGTGCTTACATATTTAAAATGATTATATCTTCTTGATGATTTGTCCTTTTTCCATTATGAAATATTCCTCTTTACCTCAGGTAATATTCCTTGTCTTGAAGTCTACTCTATCTGATGTTAATGTAGCTATACCGACTTTTTTATGTTCAGTGTTTTGCATGGTGTATCTTTTCCTGTCCTTTTACTTGCAACTTCTCTGTGTCTTTGTACATGTAAATAGCACAGAGCTATTTTATCTAGCCTGATGTTCCCTGCCTTTTAACTGGTGTGTGTGGCAGATTGTGTTTTTCAAAGGTAGCCGCAACAATATTTCCCGTCCCACATGCTCTTCTGGAACCTTTCCATTTTCCCATCAAGAGGTGGGATTTAACCCTCTCCCTATAATCTGGGCAGACTTGTGACTTACTTCTAATCAAGATGATATGGTAAAAGTGGTGCTGCTTGATTTCCGAGGCTAGATCAGGAAAGGCAATGCAGCCTTTAGCTACCACGTGATCAGTCCAAGTGCCCTGAAGCTGCCATGCTATGAAGAGGCCCAAGGTAGCCCTTGATGGAGAGACCACATGAAAACGCTCTGAGACGACATGAAGATGGAAAGAAAGGTACCTGACCAGCTCTAAGCTGCCGCAGCTGAAGCCACTGTCTAATGACAACCGCGTGAAAGACCTTCAGTCAGAACTGCCCAGTTGAGCGCTTCTCACATCCTTTTTTTTTTTTTTAAACTGTGAAAAAAATAAAATAAAAACTGTGGAATCACTGGATAATATGGTCCTCCTTTGTTTAGCTTTTTGAGGAATGCCTGTCCCATATACATGACTCACAGAAACCATGCACAATAAGAAAATGATTTTAACTATTTAAAAACACTAGGGGAGGGAGGTGGGAGGGAGGTTCAGGAAGGGGAACACATGTACACCCATGGCTGATTCATGTCAATATATGGCAAAAACCACTACAATATTGTAAAGTAATTAGCATCCAATTAAAAGTAATTAATTAATTTAAAAAATAGAAACACTAAATTTGGGAGCAATTTGTTACAAAACAGCAGTAACAGGAATAGTTTTAGTCCATTTGGTCCATTGATATTTTACCAAAATTATTGATATCTTTGGGTCGATCATGTCAATGTTTGATTTCTATTTGTTCCATCCTTTTTTCTTCTTTTTCTCCTTTTCTCCCCCCTTCTTCGGGGGAGAGGACAAACTGGATTTTTTCAGTATTTCATCTTCTTTATTGCCTTGGTAGTGCTAAATCTTTGGTGTTATTTTAAAAATTGTTGCTCTAGAGACTACCATTTGTTTCTTTGGTTTAGCACACTCTACTCTCAAAAAAATAATTCTACTACTTTATAAACAATGTAAGACTGTTAGAACAGTATTCCAATTCCTTCAGTCCCAACTTTTGTGTTCTGGTTGTTATATAATTATTTTCACACACAACATACAAAAAGATAACTCTACCTTCCATTGTTATTATTTTTACTTCAAAGAGTAAATAGTCATATTTTAACTCTTTCTGGTCTTTTTCATTCCTTTCTTCAGTCTGATATAACTTATCTTCCATTTGGGGATGCAACTTTATTTTGTCTTAATTTTTGTAGGATATATTTTCTGGATATAGAATTCCAGATTAATTTTTTTTCTTTTTTCCCTAGCATTTGAAGGTGTTGTTTCATTACTCTCTGGCTTCCATTTGTTTTTAGATTAGGGGTCTGCTGTCATTCTTAGTATTCCTCTGGATATAGTTTGTCTTTTCTTCTCTGGCTGCTTTCAAAGTTTTAAATAAATTTTGTTTTTTAGCAGTTTGACTATGAAGTGCCTAAGGGGTATTGGAATTATGATAAATACATTATTATGTTAAACCCTCTGTCTGGTAATTATAACCTCCAGGCCATCTATGAGTCTGGTTTCATTAATTCTTTTCTTTTGATGATGGTTCCTATTTCCTTGCTTTTCTACATGTATCTTTTTTAAAAAGAATTGAATGCCAGACATTGTATGTAATAGAACAGTAGGGAGTATAATAAATAACATTTATGCCCTATACCCTGAGAAAACCATAATTCAAAAAGACACATGCTCCCCAGTGTTCACTGAAGCACTATTGACAATAGCCAGGACATAGAAGGGCTTCCCTGGTGGCTCACATGGTAAAGAACCTGCCTGCAATGCAGGAGACCCAGGTTCAATCTCTGAGTCAGGAAGATACCCTGGAGAAGGGAATGGCAACCTACTCCAGTATTCTTGCCTGGAGAATTCCATGGACAGAGGAGCCTGGCAGGACATAGAGACAATCTAAATGTTTATTGAGAGATGAATGGATAAAGAAGATGTAGTACATATATACAATGGAATATTAGCCATAAAAAGGAACAACGTTGGGTCATTTCTGAAGATGTGGATGGACCTAGAATCTGTCATACAGAGTGAGGTAAGTCTGAAAGAGAAAAACAAATATCATATATTAACACATATATATGGAATCTAGAAAAATGCTGCTGATGAACCTATTTGCAAGGCACAGGTAGAGACACAGATGTAGACATGTGGACACAGGGGGAGATGGGGAGGGTGGGATGAATTGGGAGATTGTGATGAACATATATACACTACCATGTAGAAACAGACAGCTAGTGGGAAGCCTCTGTACAACACAGGGAGCTCAGCTCACCGCTCTGTGATGACCTAAAGGGGTGGGATGGGGGTGGGGTAGGAGGGAGGTCCTAGAGGGAGGGGATTTATGCACACATATAGCTGACAGAATGGAAACCACAATTACTAAAAACTAACCTGATCAGTTGGATCACAACCTTGTCTAACTCAATGAAACTATGAGCCATGTCGCGTAAGGCCACCCAAGATGGACGGGTCATGGTGGAGAGTTCTGACAAAATATGCTACACTGGAGAAGGGAATGGCAAACCGCTTCAATATTCTTGCCTTGAGAATCCCATGAACAGTATGAAAAGGCAAAAATATAGGACACTAAAAGATGAACACCCCAGGTCAGTAGGTGCCCAATATGCTACTGGAGATCAGTGGAGAAATAACTTCAGAAAGAACGAAGAGGCTGAGCCAAAGAGAAAACAACACCCAGTTGTGGTGAGACTGGTGATAGAAGTAAAGTTCCATGCTGTAAAGAGCAATATTGCATAGGAACCTGGAATGATAGGTCCATGAATAAAAGTAAATTGGAAGTGATCAAACAGGAGATGGCAAGAGTGAACATTGACAATTTTAGGAATCAGTGAACTAAAATGGACCAGAATCGGTGAATTTAATTCAGATGATCATTGTATCTACTACTGTGGGCAATAATCCCTTAGAAGAGATGCAGTAGCCCTCATAGTCAACAAAAGAGTCCAAAACACAGTACTTGGATGCAATCCCAAAAACGACAGAATGATCTCTGTTCTTCTCCAAGGCAAACCATTCACTATTACAGTACTCCAAGTCTATACCCTGACCAGTAACGCTGAAGAAGCTGAAGTTGAATGGTTCTATGAAAATATACAACACCTTCTAGAACTAACACACCAAAAAAGATATCCTTTTCATCATAGGGGACTGGACTGCAAAAGGAGGAAGTCAAGAGATACCTGGAGTAACAGGCAAGTTTGGCCTTGGAGTACAAAATGAAGCAGGGCAAAGGCTAACAGAGTTTTGCAAAGAAAACGGACTGGTCATAGCAAACACTCTCTTCCAACAACACAAAAGATGACTCTACACATTGACATCACCAGATGATCAATACCAAAATCAGATTGATTATATTCTTTGCAGCCGAAGATGGAGAAGCTCTATACAGTCAACAAAACAAGACTGGGAGCTGACTGTGGCTCAGATCATGAACTCCTTGTTGCAAAATCCAGATGTAAATTGAAGAAAGTAGGGAAAACCACTAGACCATTCAGAAAGAAAGTAAAGAAGTAAGTGAAGTCACTCAGTCGAGTTTGACTCTTTGCAACCCCATGGACTGTAGCCTGCCAGGCTCCTCTATCCATGGAATTTTCCAGGCAAGGATACTGGAGTGGGTTGCCATTTCCTCCTCCCGGGGATCTTCCCGACCCAGGGATCAAACCAGAGTCTCCCGCACTACAGGTAGCCTCTTTACTGTCTGAGCCACCAGGGAAGCAGGTATGACCTAAATCAAATCCCTTACGATTATACAGTGGAAGTGACAAATAGATTCAAGGGATTAGATCCAATAGAGTGCTTGAAGAACTATGGACAGTTTGCAACATTGTACAGGAGGCAGTGATCAAGACCATCCCCAAGAAAAAGAAATGCAAAAAGGCAAAATGGTTGTCTGAGGAGGCCTTACAAATAGCTGAAAATAGAAGAGAAACAAAAGGCAAAGGAGAAAAGGAAAGATATAAATGCAGAGTTCCAAAGAATAGCAAGGAGAGATAAGAAAGGCTTCCTAAGTGAGCAATGTAAAGAAATAGAGGAGAACAATAGAATGGGAAGGACTAGAGATCTCTTCAAGAAAATTAGAGATACCAAGGGAACATATCATGCAAAGATGGGCACAGTAAAGGACAGAAATGGTATGGACCTAACAGAAGCAGAAGATATTAGGAAGAGGTGGCAAGAACACACAGAAGAACTGTACAAAAAAAAGATCCTAATGACCCAGATAACCACAATGGTGTAATCATTCACCTAGAGCCAGACATCCTGGAGTGTGAAGTCAAGTGGGCCTTAGGAAGCATCACTAAGAACAAAGCTAGTGGAGGTGATGGAATTCCAGCTGAGCTATTTCAAATCCTAAAAGATGACGCTGTGAAAGTGCTCCACTCAATGTGCCAGCAAATTTGGAAAACTCAGCAATGGCCGCAGGAGTGCAAAAGGTCAGTTTTCATTCCAATCCCAAAGAAAAGCAATGCCAAAGAATGTTCAAACTACCGCACGATTGTACTCATCTCACATGCTAGCCAAGTAATGCTCAAAATTTTCCAAGCCAGGCTTCAACAGTACGTGAACTGAGAACTTCGAGATGTTCAAGATGGATTTAGAAAAGGCAGAGGAACCAGAGATCAGATTGCCAACATCCGTTGGATTATAGAAAAAGCAAGAGAATTCCAGAAAAACATCTACTTCTGCTTTATTGACTATGCCAAAGCCTTTGACTGTGTGGATCACAATAAACTGTGGGAAATTCTTCAAGAGATGAGAATACCAGACCACCTTACCTGCCTCCTGAGAAGTCTGTATGCAGGTCAAGAAGCAACAGTTAGAACCAGACATGGGACAATGGACTGGTTCAAAATTGGGAAAGGAGTACATCTAGGCTGTATATTGTCACCCTGCTTATTTAACTTATATGCAGAGTACATCATGAGAAATGCCAGACTGGATGAAGCACAAGCTGGAATCAAGATCGCAGGGAGAAATATCAATAACCTTAGATATGCAGATGCCATCACCCTTATGGCAGAAAGTGAAGAGGAACTAAAGAGCCTCTTGATAAAAGTGAAAGAGGAGAGTGAAAAAGCTGGCTTAAAACTCAATATTCCAAAAAGGAAGATCATGGCATCCGGTCCCATCATTTCATGGCAAATAGATGGGGAAACAATGAAAACAGTGACAGACTTTATTTTCTTGGGCTCCAAAATCACTGCAGATGGTGACTGCAGCCATGAAATTAAAAGATGCTTGCTCCTTGGAAGAAAAGCTATGACAAATCTAGACAGCATATTAAAAAGCAGAGACATTACTTTGCCAACAAAGGTCTGTCTAGTCAAAGCTATAGTTTTTCCAGCAGTCCTGTATGGATGTGAGAGTTGGACCATAAAGAAAGCTGAATGCTGAAGAATTGATGCTTTTGAACAGTGGTGTTGGAGAAGACTCCTGAGAGTCCCTTGGACTGCAAGGAGATCCAACCAGTCAATCTTAAGGAAATCAGTTCGGAATATTCATTGGAAGCTGAAGCTCCTATACTTTGCCCACCTGATGCAAAGAACTGACTCATTGGAAAAGACCCTGATGCTGGGAAAGAATGAAGGCAGGAGGAGAAGGGGATGACAGAGGATAAGATGGTTGGATGGCATCACCAGCTCAATGGACATGAGTTTGAGCGAGCTCCGGGAGTTGATAAAGGACAGAGAAGCCTGGCATGCTGCAGTCCATGGGGTCGCAGGGGGTTGGACATGACTGAGCAACTGAACTGAACTGAATAGCTGATTTACTCTGTTGTACAGCAGAAACTAACACAGCATTGTAAAGCAATTATACTCCAATTATAAAACGAAGCAGAAACATATTTATGTCCCCCAAAAGACATGCCTCCTCTTCTGTTAGACTATGCATGTGTGTGTGAATGTGTGTGTGTGTGTGTGTGTGTGTTGGATGTTGGTTCTGAGTCAATTTGCTCTGTAGTTGAGCTACATCTGCGATTTCTTGTTGCTTTAGGTAGATTCTGTTCTCCGTGATCTTCAAAGATTTCAAGTAAGGACTTCCCTGGTGGTCCAGTGGTTAAGACTCCAAGCTGCCAGTGCCTCAGGGCATGGCCAAAAAGAAAATAAAAATGATTTCAAGGTAGGATCAGAGCCTTCTCTGTAGCAGGACTTGTGATCTGAGACTCCAGTAGGTCCATGAGCATGTGCTTTCAGTCTTCTGCCATAGCAGCCTTCTGCTTTGGGTTTTTATTCACCCTAAGTCTCAGTGGGAGACTTAGGCGGTGGCCTGGAAGGTATCTCTCAGTCCTCCTTATCCTGACTTAGGATCTCAACATCCTTGTCCCTTCGACCTGGGGAGGCTCTCTCTTAGCTCTTTTGCCCCTTACCAGCCACCAACTAGCACTGGAAGGTCTGGAGTGTGGTTTCCCTCAGCCTAGCTGCCCTGTCTGCAAACTTTGTTGGTGAAGGTCATGGCAAAGGGTTGGTGGGTGAATGCAAACTCTATGTCTAAGGTTCCTAGGAATTCAAACTGTCACATCATCCCATACTCAACGTTTAAAAAATTTATCAAAAGTTCCTCTGTTTTCTGCTCACACTAGTGTCTGGCAGCTTCCTTCTCCTCCTGCTGCAGCTGCTGTCCAGGATAAAAGCAGCGATGGGTCTTTTTCCTGGGAAGGACTTGTCATTTTTCAGATTTTGGCCCACTTTTGTTGTTGTGATTTCAGATCCCTGATAGGCTTCAAAGAAAAAAACCTATGACTCTGTTCCCAGACAGCAGCAAAATAGCCATCTATTGACTTTGGAATTTCGGCAACTGCAGAAATCTCTCTTTGGTTCTCTGAATGTTCCTTTTTATGGCTTCTGTTCTCCTCTCATGGATATTCATCTTATTATCTCCCTGAGGAAGTTAAGGAGTTTTTAAGAAAATATTTCTTATTCCTCACAATCCTGTTTCCCATCAGTTGTTTTCCTCTTCGTTTTGATCTTTATTTTTCATGCTTTCATGTTGGAGGCATTCTCAGATGTTTAGTGAGCCTTGGTTGTCGTCTCATATTTAAGGATGGGATACTAAAGAGCTTATTGCAAGAGGCAGGCTTGTCAATATGAGCCCCATGGTAGGGTGAAGTACCTGGGCTGTTTTTGAGGGGAATCCCAATGTTACTCTCTGGGGTCCCTTTCTTGTGGAATGTTCAAATGGTCCAGAGAAAGACCTTTAGTCTGATAGTTGTGGCTGGTTGTCAGCACTTGAAGAACTGAGTCATTGAGAAGGCCCAGATGACCCCATGTTCAGTAGTAAATAAACAGTCTCCTTGTTTTCAACATGGTAATCGCTCAGCTGTTCCTGGTGTTTTCTAATTGAGACACTCATGCTTTCATCATTCCCAAAGAATGAAGTTATTTTTCTTCTGGGATGGACGATGGCATCCAACTGACTCTTGTACAGTTTCATTCCCCTCCCCACCCCCATTTCTACTGAGTTCTAAGCCTGCGTGAGCTCTGTCCTGTGAATTCAGCTGGTGCTCAGTTGTCCCCACTGCCTTGGCTTTCTTGGATCTGCTACAGTGGTTACTGCTCTGCTATTATAACTTTGTTGCTGCTATTTCATCTCCTATTATTTTTGCCCTTGGAATTTTTGCTTTTAAAAAATCATTTACTGTCATTATCATGGGGCTTCGGCGGGGGGGTGGGGAGAGAAAGTAAATGCATGTGTTTAATCTGTCCCCTTTGTTTCCAAGTCCACAGTATGTGGAAAAAGTCTGGAGGAGCCACTGAATGGAAACAGAGTAAGGTTGGCAGTGGGTGTGTGACAGGGCTATGGTGCCCACCAGCCAGCTTGTTTGGAGCCCGTGAGTCCCTAGTGATCTGTCTACACACTGGCTTGGTTTCATCCAGTAGCACTCTCTGCAGCCTGTTGGTGGGGAGCAAAGTCAAATAGGCAATTCTGTTCAAAACCTGGGGGTTTATAGGGAAAACAAGAGACTAGGTGACTTAGGTGTGGTTAGACTGGACAGGCCCAACAAGATGCCTCCAAAGACATAGCTCCCTGCTGTGGGAGCATCTCCAGCCAGTGATTTACACATAGCTGCTGTTTTTGACAACTCTCTTCCTGGCTTGTAGATGGTTGTCTTCTCACTGAGTTCTTACATAGCAGAGAGAGAGAGAGGGCATGGGGACAGGTGACTGTGGGGTCTGATGTGTCATCTTATAAGGACACTAATCCTATCAGATCAGGGCCCCACCCCTATGACCTCATTCAAACTTAATTATTTTCTCAGAGGCCCCATCTCCAAATATAGTCACATGGGAGGCTGGGGGTTCAACATATGAATTGTGGGGGGAGGGGGACACAAAATTCAGTCCATAGCAGATGACCAGACTATATATCAAATAGCCCATCCCAACTTTAGCCTTAGCTGCTTGGATCAGGAGCAAGCACTGGCCAAGAACAACCAGTCTGTATAGACTAGTTAGTTGCCTATCAGGTTACCTGGGATGAAGGTTCTTCCCAAATAAGGATAGTGAGGATTTGGGCCAATAAGCTCCTTTCTTGTAGGTACTTGAACTGCAGTGAGATTAGAAGCCAAACGACATGCAGAGGAAAGGTCACATGTGACTTTCATGAAGCAGTCGAAGCCAATGGGGAGCAGAAACTAAGATTAGGGAGAAGCAAAGGGATGAAGAAGACAGCCACAGAGCAGAGGTTATATTGTTGGCTGGTGGTGGTAGGAGCTGCAGGTGCTGAGTCACCATAATAGCAGCTCAGGGGTGGGAGGCTAGGCATATAGATCAGAAAACCTGGTCCACAGAGCTGCTTAAAAATCTGGTTCAGATTCCCCAAAGCTCAGGTGTCGGGTTTTGCCTGGGGACCTATCCATATGTCTGAGGTCAACCTCGTCATGGTTAATTTTATGTGTCAACTTGACTGGGCAACGGGATGCCCAGACATGTGGTCAAACATCATTCTGGGCATGTCGGTGAGGGTGTTTGTGCATGAGATCTATATTTGAATAAGTAGATTGAATGAGGTCGATTGCCCTCCGTAAGGTGAGTGGACCTCATCCAATCAATTGAAGATCAGAATAGAACAAAGAGGCTGAGCGAGGCGGACTCTCTGGCCAGATTGCAGGAGCTGGGACATGGGTGTTTTCCTGCACATGGGCTGGAATTTACACGGTCAGGCCTCCAGCTTGTCAACTGTAGATTTTGAAACTTCTCAGGCTCCATACTTACAGGAACCAATTCCTTCTAATAAATCTCTTTCCACACACACACACACTCATACACATCCTATTGGTTCTGTTTCTCTAGAAAACCTCTGACTGACACAATGGCCTTCGTCATTCTTACAGGAATCCTCCCTCAAGGCAGAAACTTGAGCGTGAAGAGATCTGCTAAAAAGCTGAGGTGGGATATGGAAGGGAGAAAAAAGTCAAATGGGATCCAATAGATTGGGTGCAGGGGTCAAGTGGAGAAGGCAATGGCACCCCACTCCAGTACTCTTGCCTGGAAAACCCCATGGACGGAGAAGCCTGGTAGGCGGCAGTCCATGGGGTCGCACAACTGAAAGACTTCACTTTCACTTTTCACTTTCATGCATTGGAGAAGGAAATGGCAACCCACTCCAGTGCTCTTGCCTGGAGAATCCCAGGGACAGGGGAGCCTGGTGGGCTGTCGTCTATGGGGTCGCACAGAGTCGGACACGACTGAAGCGACTTAGCAGTAGCAGCAGCAGGGGTCAAGGGACTGGAAAACTTGGAGCTCAGCTCAGATGCAGGGGTGGTAGAAGGGTGGAAGCTAGAGAATGAGAAGGGAAGATTGAAGGTCATGCCCAGAGAGGTGGCATTTGGAACTTAACACCTCAGAGCAATTCTGTGGGTGGTGATGAGGCACAACTGTGAGATGGAGAGGCTGAGGTGAGGCCAAGAAGGTCTTTAGAGATAAGGTCAAGGAACTGAGAGGTGGGGATGTCGTATGGGTGAAGGGCAGGTTGGCAGAGTGATAGCACAAGAGGGAGCAGAGGGTGGCCAGGCCCGATGAGGAGAACCTCAAACAACATGGTGTCTGACTTTCAGACAGAGCAACCCTGGAAGAGAATGGGAAGCAAGAAGCAGTACTTTTCATGACCTGCTCCCCAAAGTTGCCTGTTATCCCTTCTGTCTCTTTTTATTCATTAGAAATGAGTCACCAAGTCCAGCTCACACCTCTTGAAGAGATGAGCTTCAAAGAGCTTGTGGCCACAGGTTAAAATCGCCAGACTAACTTTAGACTTGTTAAGGAGTCATGTTGAAATGGGAACTACAGTGCTTCTAAACAAATAAGAGGGGAGAATGAAAAAAGAGCACATTCAGTCTGTCTAAAAGATGGCCCAGAGCTGAGGGAATGGCTGGGACAGTAGCTGGCGATCAGCTTTCAGGCCCACTTTTTTTTTTTTTTTTTCAGTTCAGTGCAGTTCAGTTGCTCAGTCATGTCCGACTCTTTGCAATCCCGTGGACTGCAGCAGGCCAGGCCTCCCTGTCCATCGCCAACTCCCAGAGCTTGCTCAAACTCATGTCCATCGAATCGGTGATGCCATCTAACCATCTCATCCTCTGGCATCCCCGTCTCCTCCCGCCCTCAATCTTTCCCAGCATCAGGGTCTTTTCCAATGAGTCAGTTCTTCACATCAGGTGGCCAAAGTATTGGAGTTTCAGCCTCAGCATCAGTCCTTTCAATGAATATTCAGGGCTGATTTCCCTTGGGTTTGATCTCCTTGCAGGCCAAGGGACTCTCTAGAGTCTTCCCCAACACCACGGTTCAAAAGCATCCATTCTTCGGTGCTCAGCTTTCTTTATAGTCCAACTCTCACATCCATACATGACTACTGGAAAAACCATTGCTTTGACTAGACAGACCTTTGTTGGCAAAGTAATGTCTCTGCTTTTTAATATGCTGTCTAGGTTGGTCATAGTTTTTCTTCCAAAGATCAAGCGTCTTTTAATTACATTTCCCTTGTGGCTCAGCTGGTAAAGAATCCACCTGCAATGTGGGAAACCTGGGTTGGGAAGATCCCCTGGAGAATACCCACTCCAGTATTCTGGCCTGGAGAATTCCATGGACTGTATATAGTCCATGGGGTTGCAAAGAGTCAGACATGACTGAGCAACTTTCACTTTCTTTTAAGTAATTTATATTGGAGTATTGTTGACTTAGGGCTTCCCTGGTGGCTCAGAGGTAAAGAATCTGCCTGCCAGTGCTTCCCCTGTGACTCGCTCTGCCCACAGTCCTCTCTTATTCCTCCATTTGTGCATATGGCAGTCATACAGAAACAAGTGCAAATCCCAGCTCTACCATTCACCTTCTGGGTGATCTTGTGTCAGTCATTTGACCAGTGTGAAGCTCAGTTTCTTCATTTGGGAAATGGGAGCAATACTGGTGCTGACGTAGAGTGATGTGCTGAAGAGCAGGTGGGTGAATGCAGGCGAACTGCTCCATATAGCACCCCTGGTTGCTCAATTGCCCCCCTGCCCCTTGGGCCCCTCTCTTGGAGAAGGGGGTAACTTGTGGACACAATGAGCTAAAGAGACAAAGACACTCTTCCCAGCCTTGCTTCCTGGACACATTCCTTGAGTTGGTTGATGTGTTCCACAGTTGACCTCACTGGTTGGTGTGAAAAGTAAGTATGCCAAGACTCGACATGTGCTGAGAACAGTGGCAGGTCTAAGGCAATGGTCAGTAAATGGGATGTAGTGGAATAATAGTAATGAATATACTATGAGAAATGGAGACTGAGCCCATGACTCTGCGCTTAGCAGGAGCACACTGAGATAGCTCTATCCCCTTCTTACTTCAGTGTGGTCATTCTCATCCCAGGGATCAGCATGGAACCCTAGGGTCCTTAATTGCAGCTGGCCGAAGAGTTTGGGAACTTGGGGGTGGGGGGGAGGGGAGGGTGCTGAGTGAAGGCACAGGCCAGGCCTATCAGAGGTCAGATCAGAGCCGGCAGGAAGCTAAGCCTATCGGAGATCAGATCAGAGCAGAGGCAGGAAGCCAACCGCAGCTCAGTGCCTCATGGAAAATACCCCGTCTTGGGTGCCCATGCCTGCCCTCTGCCCAGCTTCTTCCAAGCCCAGTTCCCAGCCTACTGGCCTAGTGCCCCAGCCAGCCCCAGCCTCCTCACAGCTCCTGAAGGGGCCGGCCGGTTGGCACAAAGGCCCAGCCAGCTCTGCTGCCCTGGGTCTTTTGGAATCGAAGGGTAGGGGGCCACTGGCCACCCTGGGACACACCTTGCCCCAGACTCCCTTGGTTCTCCCTGCCCCAGCCCCCCGCTTCACTCAAGATCCTGAAGAAGCCTGGCAACCTTGCATCCAGACATTCCCTGGGGGCACGAGGGACCACTCAAAGTCTCCCCTTCCAGGGATTGTGAGGTGGGATGGCGAATCGAGGCCCCCTACCACGAGGGCCTCTTGCGACTTGCACGACTTGCCTTAGGAGGCCGAGCTGAGGGACCGAGTATGCTTCACTGGGCCACAGGCATGCCCATAAAAATACCATGGCCACCAGGGCCGCAATCTGCCATCTGGGCCCTAGGCCTTCCTTGCCCTGCGGCTGGGCTCGGCTGGCTCCGGAATAGCTCTGCCCTCCTCGTGGCCTCAGAGGTCATGGCCGCCAGCCCTGGTAGGGGGCGCTGGGGAGGGGATGGTCCCCGGGGGCCTTCCAGAGAGGGGGAGGGCTGGGCCACCAGGAGAGGTCGGGATGAGGCCATTCCCCAGGACAAAGAAATCAGACCCCAGGAAAAGGGACAGAGAGCGGGGGAAGGGGGGGTGGGGGGGTAGTTCTGGGGATGTGTGATGGCAGCTCGACGGGAGACCCTCTCAGCCACCTCCGCACACCCCCCTTTCCTGGGCTCTGCGCTGCTCAGGAGCGCGCGCCCCGCTGTGCCTCCCTGGCGGGCTGAGATCCAGGCCCCAGCGGACAGAGCTCCTAGGAGAGGTTCCAGAAAGAGCTGAGAAACTCGGGAATCCTGCCGGAGGTCGGGGGAGATGAGCGGTCCAAACATCCCCCGGCCAGGGCGCGGCCGAGCCCGCTTGGTGTGTGGGTGCCCGCCGCTCGCCAGCGTCCTCGAAGGCCGGGTGGAGTCTGGGGGTCATCTGTTTCTCCTCCCCCCACCTCGCTCCCCGATTCCTCTCTCCGCCGCCCGGCACTACGCCTCGGGGGGCACACCAGCTCCGAGACTCCTGCCCGGGGCCTCCACTGCGGAGCGGATGCCCGGCTGCGGGGCGCCGCCGGGCCAGGGACTCCAGGGCTACGGGTGCGGGTCCGGCGGGACCCGGCGGCCGGGATGCCACTGAGCTCCCGAGGGGGGTCACCGGGGTTCCCCGGCCTGCGCCGGCCTCGGTCGCCGGGTCCCGCTGGGACGAGGGGCACGACGGGGCGGGGCGGGCGGCGGGAAGGTGATCTCACTCCCCCCGCCCCCACGTCCCCCGCCCTCCCCGCGCGCACGCCCGCCCCGCCCCGCCCCCGCCCCCGCCCCGCAGCCGCGGCCGCCGCAGCATCAGCATCGCAGTCTCGCTCCGGCGGCGGGTCCGAGGCCGGCGCGTGTGGAGGCTGGGCGGGCAGCCCGAGCGGCGGCCGCAGCGCAGGTAAGGCGGCCAGGCCAGCCCTCGCGCACGGGCCGCGCGGGCAGCGCCCCGAGCCTCCTGTCCCAGCCCTGCCCTGGGGGGTTGGAGGGGTGAGCGGATGGGCGAGAGCGGGGAGCCCCACCCGGACCAGCCCGCAACCACCAGCGGAGCGGCCAGAGCCCCACCCAGGCCGGGCGCTCGGCTCCGGGCCCCGCGGAGCGCAGCGGGGCAGGGAAGGAGCATCCCCGACAGGTGAAGACTACCTGGGCGGTACCCCCAGTGCCGTCTCTCCGGGGGGAGTCAGGCAGGGTCGGTGCGGGCCGATGGGGGGCCGAAGTTGGCACGTCTCGCCGGGTGTGCGTGCGCGGGTGAGAAGGCGAGAGGGGTGAGACCCAGGGACCCCCACCCAGGCGTCCCCATCAGCCGCCGTGGGGTGTGGCCCTGGGCGTGGCTGCCCCCTTTCCCCGTTCAGGATCCTGTTTGGTGGAACATTCAGCTGCCCCGTGTGCTTTCGAGGCAGGTTGGACTCGGCCGCCCCTGGGAGGGGAGGGAACTGGGCTGGGCGCTGCCCGACTCTCCGCCCCAAGGTAGGAGAGGGGGGCTTTGTTCTCCTGCTTTCTAAACCTCAACCTGGCCTCTCCAGGGTTCTCCTCCCACCTTGTGCCATGACCAGTCTCCTGCCCTGGAGCCCGCAGGTTCTGCGGGCTCTCGGGACCCAAACAGGAAACCCCGAGTGAGGTGGGCCTGGGCACCCACTAGGGTGCCGCTGGGCGCATGGATGTAGACTGTGGCCCATCAGGTGGGGGGGTTGCAGGAAGGGGGGGCCGCGTTGGTCTGGTCGTGACTCGGCCCTGCCCACTGCAGGGCTTGCACCCATGGCTGTCTTCCTTCTGGCTGGCTGGTTATGGGAGGAGACGGCGATTCCTCTTGCCCTTTCCTAGGGTACATTTTTGGAGACTCTTGGTTGGCAGGCCCAGGGCCATCCGGTCCCCCCAAGATGTGGGGGGCCTGACACCCTCTTCCATGGAGGTACCCTACTTCAGTTAACTCCACCCAGAGAGCAGGGGCTTCTGGGCAACTGGGTGCCATCTCTGCTGACTCACGTGGCCCTGAGGGTGAATAAGCCAGTCACCCTTCCCTCCCATGAAGTGCCCCGAGTCCCACCTTCCTGGTCCCCTGTGGGGTGGCTGGGGTCGGGTGGGAGGCCTCTTGCCTCTGACCAACGCCTTGCTGCAGGTGATGGAGCTCAGCCCGGCCTGGCCAATCACAGGGCCTCCATGCAACACCCACAGGTGCACCCACGGGCTCCTTAGCTCTCATGGGGGGCTCTTGGCTAATCTATGGCCACATGGCAAGTCCTTATCAGTGCTGAGGCTGCGACACCCCTCCGCCTGACGTTTGTCTTTGCTACATCCTTTCTTTTCATGTGTGTGTCTCTTTCTCTTCACGTGTGTGTGTGTGTGATCCCCAAAGTAATACATCTTATTGTGGTAGGCTTGAAATATACAAAAAATAGAACAAAAGAAATTAGGGATCTTTGGGGATCTGATCACAGAGAGAGACCCCCGCTCAGCACACCCCAGCCTCAGTCTCCCTGCTTGGCTACAAACCACTCCCAAAAGGCTCCTCCCCCAGCACCCAGCCCCCTGCCACCGGGCAGTTGGGAGCTCCTCCCAGCTCAGGAGCTCTGGGGCCCATGGGGCGCACATTCATTCATGGGGCAGCATGCCCTGCCAGGTGCCGGCCTGAACCAGGCTCAGGCCCGCCCATGGAAAAGCCAGGGACACACTGGACCCGCACCTTCTTTGTCTCCAGATGGGTTTTCTGTTTTCCTTTGTGACTCCCTGCAGGGTAAGAGGAGGCAAGAATTGAGGCAGGGCCTTGTCCCGGGCCTACTCCAGTGGGCAGACGTGCCCAGGCTGTGTGCTCCTGTCAGCCTCCTCCTGTGCTGGGGTGGGTAGCTTCCATGGCATGCACTTGGGCGAGGCCAGCTGGGGAGGCGCCCCTGTGCCACACCCGCCATTCCATGGCCCAGCGATGCAGGCCCCTCTGCCCTTTCCCTTCTGAATCGTGGCGTTCTTGGCTGTCACGTGGGGTTTGGACCCCTTCATCTACAAGGTCCTTTTCAAGGCAGACGGTCCCTGGTGCCCCTCTCGATAGACAGAATGTCTCCTGGGGCACTCTTTCTGTCCAGGGGGCAGGCAGCCTTGCCGTACCTGGCCTGGCGAGCCAGGGCGAAGGTGCGATGGAAGCCTTTCTCCAACCCCTTCTTGGGGGTGAAACAGGAGTGGGTGGGAGCAGCTTCCCAGCGGGTGCTCTGGGTTGAGCAGGGGCCTGTTCTGGGGGAGAACAGAATAACGGGGCCCACATCCCTCTTCCACCGGGCCCCCCCGACATGGCATCAGTGGCCATCCAGAGCACCGCCCACCCAGGGCTGTGCCCCACCCTGGGATGTGGACCGTGAGGGAGAGAGAGGATCTGAATCCCTGCTCTAGGGTCCCAGGTGGGCTGCTGGCTTGGCCCTGTCCCTCCTCCCCTAATTAGGAAGGCTGGGTTGAGGTCCCTGGGTGGGGCCTTACCTCCCCCGTCTTACCTCCCCCGTCTTTCTCCCTCCTGCTAGCTCTGACCTGGCCATTCCTGGATGCTCCCCCGCCCCCCGCCCCGTACCCTGTTCTCAGCTGTCTCTTTATACCCTCGCCCCCCACCTGTCAGCTTCCTCCTCCCTCTGCTTGCTTCCTGCCCCCTCACTGTGGGGGGGGGGCATTCCACTGTCCCCCTCTCTTCAGTCCCCAGGCGCCCTTGTCCCTTGTCTCCCAATTTCCCCTTTTGTCTGTCTCCCCTCTCAGCATGACCACCTCCCAGCCTGGTCCACTGGGTTGGGCCCCGGCCTCCCATGGAGCTTTGTCTGACCTGCAGGGTGGCCGGGGTGGGGGGTGGGGACGCCTGGTGGCCACCAGCAGAAGACTGGGGGCAATCAGCAAAGGCCAGCCCACCTTCTCCCCAGACATCAACAGGATCTTTGTGGCTTCCTAGAGGCTGTGGTCTGAAAGCGGGAGGGGCCGGGAGGGTGGTGAGTTCCTCTGCA
Source organism: Bos taurus (assembly GCF_002263795.3). Taxonomy (NCBI): domain Eukaryota; kingdom Metazoa; phylum Chordata; class Mammalia; order Artiodactyla; family Bovidae; genus Bos; species Bos taurus. The sequence continues at coordinate 37,096,613 of NC_037357.1, read as the reverse complement.
GGGGGAGGGTCTGGATGGACTGCTGGTCTTTCCAGAAGCTTTTCTTTGTCCAGTGCCCCCCACCCAAGGCCTGGGCCTATGCCCCCACCCCCCACCGTGTTCTCCCCAGGTCACAGAGCTGGGGGAGGGGGTCACAGACCCTGCCTCTCCCCTGCCACGGGGCAGTCCCTGCCAGCCTCTGGCCCTCAACTTAGCGGGGCCAACGGGGACAACCTCCGGTTGAGAGGAGCAGGAGGGCTGTGGTGTCCTAGGCCTGGCCCTTCCTGCCCTTCTGGTGTGTCCCAGGAGCCAGGCTTTGCTCAGAAGTGTTCAGAGCCAGGTAGCTGGTCTGGAGGTTTGCACCGGGCAGCTTTGTGTGTGTGTGTGTGTGTGTGTGTGTGTGTGCAGCTTCCCCATATTCCTATTTGCATGCGTGGGCATTAGCCATCTCATTACACGTGTGCAATTGTGTGTGTGTGCGTGTGCTTGGGAGAGCGTATGCACACAGATTGTCCTGTACCCGCGTGGATCCTGTGCTAGGAAGGGGCGGGGCTGATGCTGGTGGTGGCTTCGGAGGAGGCTGTGTGTGTGTGTGTGTGTGTGTGTGTGTGTGTGTGTTTCCCTGCGCCCCTGTGCTGCAGAGGCTTCCTGCTGGGGGGCGGGGTGCCCTCTGGCCCCTCCCCTGGCCGCCTGCATTCATGCCTTAGGAATGCTGAGGCCCAGGGGACAACAGAGCCTCCATTGTCCATCTCCAGGCTTCCGGTGCCCCCTCTGCCCTTTAACCCTTTGGAACAGGGAGCCCTGAGGCAACCAGAGGGGCCCGGCTGTGTCTGAGCTGTTTCCAGGAGGCCCCTTCTCGCTTGGGCCAGTTGTCCCGGGGCCAGTGGGGCTGTGCAGCTCCGGGTGGGCCTTGGGCCGGGCCCCTCCTGCCTCTCCTGTTGGCTGGGCACCTTTCCTCTCCCACAGGACCTGCCACCTTCTCTCCTCTGGGGTCCTGGAGTGGATATATGTCGCCCCTTCTTGCCCGGTCCCTGAAGCCCCCAGCCCCCTCTGGTGCCAGGTTCATTTCTCAGGATGGGGGCTTGCGATCTTATTCTGAGCCCACTTTCCAGACCCAGAGGGAGGGCTTAGAGGGGATGAGGGGCCCCATTTTAGGCCGTGGGCATCAGTTTTCCCAACTGGTCACACACCCTGGGAACCTCCCTGCTGCCCAGGAAGGGAGTCCATGCTGCCCCTAAGCTGTATCTGGAGAGAGGGGCCCTGTAGGTAGCCAGGTCTTTGTGAGGGGGGCCCTGGAGCCTTTGGTTTACAGAAAGGGGTCAGAGCATCCCAAGGTTCTGCATGGCCAGGGAGAGAGGAGCCAGAAACCAAGAACTGTCTGCCTTCTCTTGTGCAGAGTCCTGGAGGGGGCAGCGGGGAAGGGGGTTGAGGGGTAGGGTGGTTTCTGCTTTGTGCTGAGATGGGATGTGGGTCACCTTCTACTTCCGCGTGGCCCGCTCCCAAGAGTTCCCTCCCAGTTGCCCGCATTTGCCTGCCATCTGCCTAGCAAATAGGCCCTTCCCCAGGGGGCAGGCCGGCTTGAAGCGCATCCCTGTCCAGACCCCTGACCCTCTGCAAATGCAGGCAGGTGCACGCACAAAGATGCCTGAGAGGCCCAGAGGCGAGCTGACCCCCCCGGAGTTGTCTTTGGAGGCTTTGGGGGCCCCCACGCCATCTAGAACCCCATACCTGGTGAGCATGGTGCTCCGGTTCTCTGAGCCTCAGTTTCCTCAATGTATACAATGGAGATAATGATAGTACTGCTCCCCCAGGGTCATTTTCAGGATTCAATGAGTGATGCATGTAAGGGTATTTAGAAGTGTCCCTGGCTTGTGGGACGTGCTAGCCACAAATTCAGTTAATAAAATAGGAAAGGGGGAAATGTCTGACTGCCTTTGGGGAGATTCCCCCCTCTTCCTTTCTCAGTGGAGACCGTCCACTCTCCCCTCTCTCCCACAAAGAGTTAACCTTTGCCCCACCCCTTCCTTACCCTGTAAGGAGAATGGTCCATTACAGGTGAGCTGGTGTTGCCTTGGAGACCGCAGCCTTGAAGGGGCTGAGGGTGTGCTCTCCCTGAGAGTGGGGCGAGGCTGGGATCACCGAGGACTCAGCAGCTTCCTCTAAGACTTCCAGCCGCCCCCACACCCCCACCCTCCACCTCAGTACCTGTGAGGGCTCCCACCCAGGAGCCTCTTTTCTGTAGTATCTAAATTACCCATTAGGCTGCGGCAAGCTTTCCTCCCTTCTTCCCCCATCTTTGCCAGTGGAGCGAGCTGGCTCCCATCTCCATGGAAACCCGCCAGCCATAGCCTGGTGGGGAGGGCGAGGAGGAGCCTTAAAGAAACACAGTGCCTGGGGTGGAGGTGACACACACCCCACCCCATTTGTATACCCATCGACAGCCTGGAAGATTCCCCACCAGCCCTGCTGAGCAGACAGCCCAGGTGTAGGTGCCCCCAAGCACCCCTTCAGGCCTACCAGATCATGGCCCTGGCACTGCCACTCTGGACTATCTTATATACCCAGGCTGAGCCCCCAGCCCTGCCCCCTGCTCAGAACAGACCAGCAGGGGCACCTTCCTGTGGCAGGAGCATTTCTGTCCGTTGGGAAGGGCCCGGGAGGAGGCCAGCCAGGAGATTCCCAGGGTGTGTGCAAGGAGAAAAGCAGCCCTCCCAGATCCCAACCTGGCTTCACAGCCTCCCAAGTGTGCCCGCCCCCCCCCCCCCACACCGCCCCGCCCTGTCCCCATTTAGAGGATGGAGGCTGGAGGAGAGGACTGGCCTGAGGATTCAGGGTGTGGCAGGGTGGGGCTCCTCCAGGGTCTCACTGAGGTACTCCCTGCTGGCTCTTGCATCTCAGAGCCTGCCACACCCTATCTCCCTCCCTGCCTGCCCCTCCTCTTGAGTTTGCAGGAGGCCTCATGGAGGAGGGGTACTCAGCCCGCCCTGGTCTCTCCTCCCCCAGTGTGCGGGCACTCACTGTTGAGCTGGCCCATGGACGCACGGGCACCCCCTCTGCCCGGGGGCGGCTCACTGTGTGCCAGCAGAAATCTTGGAGCGAGGTCCTCTGAGTACTTGTCCCTCCTCCCTTGTGGGACTCCCCACCTGCTTCCTAAGGGTCTGCCAGCAGCGGCTTGTTTCGTCTGTAACCGCCCCCCATCCTACGGCCACAAGTGGTCAGGGCCCTGCTGCTCTGTATCTGTTGTTGCAGGCTTTGTTTGTCTCTGCCTTCTGTTGGTCTCTCCACCATCCAGTCTGCCCTCCAAGCCCAAGAAGCCCCATTCCTGTGATTCGGGTCCATCTCTCCCTCTGTGGCCCTTTCCTGGCACACCCCTGTCTACAAGGATGTGGAAGAGGTGCCCCTGGGCTTGCACACACTCACACATACACTCAAGCACGCACGCACATACACACCCCTCACTCATCTTGCTCTTTTGGCCATTTCTCATCAGTTGCTTTTTGCTTTTTGTCTTGTCCTTTGTGCTCCTCACCCTTCTCCTCCCTTTCCCCGCTGTCCAGGTCTCTGTTTCTGGGTTTCTCCACATGGGTTACTGTGGTGGTCCAGCATCTGTCTTTGTCTCCCATTCCCTGCCCCCCGACCCCCCCAAGCCCTCCTGCTCTGTCTCTCCTGTTCCCTCCTGCCTCTTTCTCGCCCTGTCTGTCACCCTTCAGTCTTCCTCAGCCTGCCCCCCCTCAGCGGCCCCCACCCCGCCTTTGCAGACGTGGCCTTGGCTCCATCTGTACACCAGCTTGTGGAACACTCCCCCGCCTCCTTTGCCCCTGGAGGTGCTGATGGGGGGTGGGGGGCCTGCTGTGCTGACAACCTGAGCTGCTTGCTCTGTAATTGCCTGAGGAATGGGGAGAGATCAGAGACCCAGCCACAGCTGTCAGGGGCCTCCCCACCTTCTGGCTCCTGCCCAGGCTCCAAGGGCCTGGGAAGGTGGTGAGCTGGGTGGCAAAGACCAGGAGACTAAAAGAGTTTGAATGTGAGACTGCGGGGTGTCAGGATGGGGCAGTAAGTGGAGCCCACAGGGATTGGGGCTATCCTGTATCCCCTGCATATACACCAGGGTACACATGCCAAACCCCATTCTGGGGACAAGCAGCCATCCTCTTTCCAGCAAAAGGGAATGCTCCAGCCTCACAGCCCAGAAGGACAGCCTTGGAGATTCTTGCTTGTCTCCCTTCCCTCCCCCTCTGAAGACCAGAGCACTCAGAGCTCCCAAGGCAGCTGTTTGATTGCCTGCCCTCTGATCTGAGTCTCCTACTGCTTCCTACAGGCCTTGAAGCTGAGGCCAAGGTCGCGTGAGGCCCACCCGGCTTGCGTTGACTTGGTGGACTGCCTCCTTTCTGGGACCCAGCTTGGCTCTTGCCCTGGGGAAGTGACCAGGCCATTGCCACTTACTCTCCTGGTCACTCTCTCGGCCATCAGCCTGTCCACGTTGACCCACCTGGGTGCTTCCTTCCCCGCCTCCCCCTCCAGCTTTGGGTCTGGGAGTCTGAGAGCTCTAGGCTGGCAGCTATTCGCTACTGTCTATTTTGCCTGCTGGGTCCCAGGGCAGTCTGCTGAATTCACCATACTTCTCAGGTCACCTTCCACAACACCAAGCTGTGGCTTCTGGCTGCCTCCTGATTGACTGAGTCTGGATGTCTTGGCATAGCATTCCAGGCCTCCACACCCACTGCTGCTGCCTTCTGAATGAGGCTGGTCCCCATGTTGATCAGGTCCTGGCTGGGAGGGAGTTTGCCTGGGATGGACTTGGTGAGCTCAGGCATCATATCCAAGCTCCAGCCCTGAAGCTCTCGGTCACTTTTACTATTGTCTCTTTCTCACACCTCTTCCTGTTTGGGGGTCACAACTCTCTGTCTTCTTGGAAGTGCCCTGGGGAAGTGACCAGGCCATTCTTCTCGTTGTTGGCAGAGAAGCACCCTCCACTGGGCCCTCGGTCACTGGGCCTTCTGGCATGCAGAGGTGGCCTGTGCATATAGCTGATAGACTTGGGCTTGGGGTGGACACATCTATCAGTTGAGCCCTGAAGACTCAGAAAAAAAATCCAGAAGGTAGGCCTGCCAGACACTCTAGATGTAAGAAATGCTGTCCCAGAGCTTTCCCTGAGCCCTGCTCTGAGCCTGGCTTGGAGTATCTGGAAGGGGGGAGGCCACAGTTGCCTCTGTTGGCCCCCTAGGAGCCCAAGGGACAGCTGAGAGGTGCTTTCCTCCTTGACTCCCTCCTGCCACTTCTTGAGGGCAGGCTTCCTTTCCCCTTCTTTCTTCTTTTTCCCTCAACCTGTTCAATGAAATGCAGACTTTTTGGTTCCCTTCCCTTCTTGCCATGTTCCCACTTCCCTAGTCTCCCTGTCCCCTACCAGGTTTTTAGGCCTGAACAGCACCCAAGGACCAGTTGGTTCCAAAACCCCCAGCAATGAGACTGTGACGAGGGTTCTTCTCTACATATGTGTGTGTGCATGCTGTGTGTGCGCACAGAGATAGCAGACAGGAGTCATCCCCCAGAGACACAGATGCGCAGGAGCACACACCCATACTTCTGTGTGCCTGCAGTCATACACACACCCATTCATGAGTGCCTCCTGGTTGCAGAGAAGAGGGACATGTCCTCCTGTGTGTACGCACATAGTCACACAGCTACTGCACACCCAAATCCACACTCATGCCCACAGGCACCTGCTTATGGGCCCTTGAGTCACACATCGGGAGGATGGGCACAGAGCAGCCTGTGGCATGCCCAGGGGAGCGGATGGGGCAACAAGTTGGTTGTGCTGGGGAGGTAGCTGGTGGAGGCACAGCCAGTAGGAAGGGAATGAAATGCGAACTGGAGGCCCAGCTTCTCCTGGTCTCTTCCAGGTTTTCTTCTCCAAAATGGGGGGGTTGGGGGAGGGAAGAGTGGAGGGGGCGGGGCTGGGGGCGGGGCCAGGAGCCCAGGCTCGCCCAGATGTTAGTCACTAACATCCGTCCGTTTTCTCTCCTCCCTCACCTTGCCCTTCCCCTCCTTCCCTCTCGCAGTGCCCTCACCCCCGGCTCCCTCCCACAGCCACCCACCAGCCACCCTTCCCTCCGGCCGGAGCTTGAGCCAAGCCCGGCCGGCTTTGCCGGCAAAGCCGAGCTGCCGGCGCCGCCGGGAAGATGGCCGTGGCGCTGTGGTTCTTGTGGCCTCTCCTCCTCTGCAGCCCTTGCGTGCTCATCCAGATCCCTGAGGAATGTGAGTAATTGGAGGGCGCCGCGGCGCCTCCCTTCCCCGCCACACTGGGCTTTTCTTTATTTTCTGCCTCCTCACCTTCTCTGGGTTCCAGACCCCCCGACCTTCACTCCCTGGGGGCCCGGAGTGCGCAAGAGGTACCCGGACTTTGGATCCCCCTGTAAAGGACCGGGTGGAAGACTCGGGCTGTCTCAGTACCACGGACAGGGACCAGAGACGCGGGAGGGCGGGTGCTGTTTCAGCACCACGGACAGCAGGCCTGACGCCTGACCCGCCCCCTCAGGCCTCAGTGTCGGCCCCAACCCGCCAAGGATGGGGCAAGCGCGAGAATGTCCTCAGCTAGCTAGACCAAGCCTCGCTCTGGCTTCTGACTTGGGTAATCCTATATCGGGCCCTTGGTAGCCCTTTCCATGAACTGAGACAGGAAAAGACCCCTTGCAAAGATCCAGCAGCCTTCTGGATCCTTAAAATGTGATGTGTAGTTACTTAGTGGGGGATTGGGGGTGGGGCTGTTGGAGTAATCCCTTCGAGGGGGGTTTCTGGGGAGGGTGGCTACAGGGCTGTGACTGAACGTGAGTATTTGTGTATGCTTTTGAGCTGGACAGACTATGTAATTTGTCTGGATATATTTTTAGATGTGTATGGTGTGATACATTGACTAAGTGGGGATATTCCAAGTGTGATTTTGATGTCCTGTGTAGGTAAGTTTGTGAGTCACTCTAACCACTACTTACTGGTCAAATTTGTGAAGCTCTGTAGGTATTTGACTGTTGACATTGGATTGTACTAGTGAGTCATACGGGCCTGTGAGTACCTGTCTGTGTGTGGACCGTATGTTACTGTGATGGTGTTTTCTCCTGAGTGTGAGCAGGAGATATAAACACACTGCTATAAGCGGCTTTGGGGCTTGTGTGAGGGACAGTTGACATGGTAGCATTTGTGTATCTTAAATCTGCTCCTTGTTCACTCCAGTCCCCTCCCCCCTCACCTTTCCGCCTTTGTCTCTGAGCCTGCACCGGTTGGAGGCCAGCATCACTGAGAGATGAGCTGTGCGCTGAGGCTGGGGGAGACTGTCCAAGCCAGGAATGGGTCAGGGGCTGAGGGAGGTGACCGTGACCGGCCCCTGACATTGAGGGGTCCTGAGGGTTTGCAGGAGGTGGGGAGGGTCTGATGGGAAGAAAGGTTGGGGCTGTCTCCCTAGATATACACATGGAGCTCTGTGCAGTCACACCCGAAACCCTACCCTAGCTGCAGAGGCACACAGATCAGCCACCTATATCCAGCCAGGCACAGAGACCCCCCAAGAGGACACACGGGGGCACACAGGCACACACAAGTGAGAGGTTGAGATACAAAGGAACACAGCCATCCACACGAACACAGGAGCAGGTAGGCCACACAGAGTCATACAGTAAACACAGGCAGGCACTCACAGCCTTCCAAAATACTCTGGCCAGACACATCCGTATAGAGGCACATGGGTGGATACTCACAACGTCACTGCAGCACTGCCTGGGGTGTGCCCACATGTGCCCAGACTCATACTTTGGCACATTCCCACACATGTGCTCGTCTGCCTCCCCCTTCATCTCTCCCCAGTGACTTTCAGGCCTTACCCTGCTATACCTGTGTGCAGAGGGGTGTCGGAGACCCACGGCAGGTCTAAGGGGGCCCTGGGCACTGGCTGGCACTTGTTACTGACCCTGATGCAACGTGGCGAGCAGCCTGGTACCTCCCAGTTGGAAGCTCTCCTCCAGCTCTCTCCCTCCCCGGCCCCTCCAGGCCCCTTTGTCTCCTTCCCTGCTTGCCCCATCCTGTGGTCCCTCTCACTGTCTCTGCCTCTTGGGCTGCCTTCACTGGCCCCTCCCAAGCGCAGAACCCTCTTTGCAGTGTTCCCAGGGAGCCCCGTCCTCTCTCCTGGGGGCCCCTACCCTGAGGTCTTCCACAGAAACAAAAGCTTTCAGAGGCAGCCCACTGCTGTCAGCCACCCCAGCCAGTGCTCTGCTGAAGCCTGCTGGCACTGGGGGCAGAAGCCCCGGCCTCAGCTCCAGGGAGCTCGGTGGCAGGCTGGGAGGAAGAAAGGGGAGAAATTGAGGCCTGGCGCCGGGCCGGCAGGCCCTAGAAACTCAGATTCAGCAGGGCCTTGGGGAGGATTTGGAAGGGAGGGGGCCGCTGGGCCCAGGTAATTGAAAACACTGAGCTGTGCTAATTGGATTAGGAGGGATATGAGCTGGAGCAGGGGAGTGTTCCCGGGCTGCTGTAGGCGGGCTGTCTGCCTCTCTGGCTTCCAAGGTATCCTGGGTGGAGGGCGGGGGGTCAGTTCTGCAGACCCTGCCAGGAGGAGGCAAGGATCTGGCCACAGTGCAGTCTTTGTTAAAGTCATGGATTTCTTTCTCCCTGCCCGCTAGTGCTGAGGCCTACTGGTCCTGGCCATTGCCCCACCCCAGAACTGGCGATCAGGCTGTGTCCTGGAGGTCTTGACCTGCCATAGCTGTAGCGTGGCATGTGTCCCCTTCTTACAGCCTCTCCCAGCCTCCCCCTCCCCCAGGGTTGTCTGTACTTCTTTCTGCCTAAGCCATGGGGCGACTTGTCAGCCTTTTTCTCATTCTGTCCCTTGCTGCATGGATCTCTCAGATGAAGGACACCATGGTAAGTTGGGGGGAGGGTGGAAATGTTTCCCAGGAGGCCCTGTATGCCTTGTGCCTCATGCAAGCTGCAGTCTTTTCTGCTTCCTGGGTCCTGTGGCACCTGGTGGCGGGGGGAAGGGGGGCGGCTTTGTTCTGTCTCCAGCAGGTGGGTTTCCTCCCTGGCTTTCCACTTGTCTCTGGTGGTCCACCCTTCCCTCTGGTCCTCCTCTCTCCCCGTGAGGGGTTTGCCCTCGTTGGTGCTTCTGCCTTTGGCTTCCCCTGTCTCTCTTTTCTTTCTTTCACATGCTTTGTCTTTCTGTTTGGCTTCTTCTCTCTCTTCTGGTTTCTTTCTCTGTGACTTTTGGTGCCATCTTCTCTCTGTTCTGGTCCCTTCCACCTTTGCCCAGCTGCTTTGGGCTCAACTTGCTCCTCCCCGCCCCACCACCCAATGGCCATGCGGCCTGTCAGGCTCCAGACCTGGCTTCTGTCCCCATGGGACAAGGGTGAGGGCCGAAGTGCTCACTATGTCTGTCCCCCCTCCTGCCCCAGTGATGGAACCCCCCATCATCACGGAGCAGTCTCCCCGGCGTGTGGTCGTCTTCCCCACAGATGACGTCAGCCTCAAGTGTGAGGCCAGCGGCAAACCCGAAGTGCAGTGAGTGACCGTCACCCTCTAAGCCCTGGGGCTGACCACTGACTTGACCCCCCAGCCCTTGTGGTCCCCAGGGCCTTCCCCCTCCTGGGCATCCCTCACCAGCCAGGGTCGTCGCCCTGGCCCAGCCCCTGGCCTGGCTGCCCGGCTTCAGGGCTCCTCTGAGCCTTTTTCTGCCCCACAGGTTTCGCTGGACTCGGGATGGCATCCTCTTCAAACCCAGAGAGGAACTGGGCATGATCGTGAACCAGGTGCCCCATTCTGGCTCCTTCAGCATCACGGGCAACAGCAGCAACTTTGCCCAGAGCTTCCAGGGCACCTATCGCTGCTTTGCCAGCAACAAGCTGGGCACCGCCATGTCCCACGAGATCCAGCTCATGGCCGAGGGTGCGAGGCACTGCAGGGACCAGGGAGGGTCTGGGGCATGTGAGCGGGTCCCCAAACGGATCTGCCGAGCATGTGTGAGGCTCCAACCCGAGAGCTGACCTCTCTCAGCTGATTATTAAGAGTGCCAAGGGACCGGGCACCCTGCTGGCCTGCAGCCACCTCTTGCCTCCTCCCCCTGTTCTTTTGCCACTCTTTCTGGTCAGCTCCATCCCCCCTTCCCTCTCTTCTGTGCTTTTCCCTTCTTGGCCTTGGGGCTTGCTGCCTGGGGAGTGCCCTGGGAGGGCTTGTTGACTGAATGTGGGCAGGACTGAGCCTGTCTGAGCCTGGGCTTCAGCTTCTACCCCATCCACCCCTCAGTTGCTGTCTGCTCTCCACTTCCCTCCAGTCATCTCCTCCCATGTCCCCTCCATCAGTGTGTCTCCTCTCCCCTCCGTTGTGCACCTCTCACCTGACCTCTCTGGCTTCCCTTCTTACCGCTGTCTGCCTCTGTCTTTATCTGTGTTGCCCTCTCCCTGGGGTTTCCCCCCCCAAGCATTCCATCCTCCTCCATGAGCTTTCCGCCTTCTGAGCTTGCACTCATCTCCTCTCCTCTGCCCCTCCAGTTACCTTGGGAACCGTTGCCATGGTTTCTGTGTCAGGATGATGGAAGGGGCTATGACTCCAGCATCCCACCACGGCTCCCCTCCCCCCATCACTGCACCTCAGCCTTCCCCCACCCGCCCTCATCCCTTCCTCCTGGTAGGAGCTAAGAGTTGTAGAGAGTTAACCCTTCACGGCCATCTGGCCTCCAGCCCATCTCATCTGCATGCTGCGCTGGTCTCAGCCTTGAGCCCAGAGAGGATCCAGAGTCTCTGCCTCCCTCATGTCCTGGCTCGCCAACCTGTGCCCTCGGGTAGCCCTCCTCCTCTCCCCCTGCCCTGCCTTCTCCAGGAAGAGACTGGAAAATCCACGGGGCCGGCCTCTCTGTCCCTTCCAGGTACCCCCAAGTGGCCAAAGGAGACAGTGAAACCTGTTGAGGTCGAGGAAGGGGAGTCGGTGATTCTCCCTTGCCACCCGCCCCCCAGTGCAGAGCCACTCCGGATCTACTGGATGAACAGCAGTGGGTGCCCACGAGGGGCTGCTGCCAGGGGCAAGGGACGGGTCAGTGGGTGTATGTTCCGGGGGAGGGCTCCTGACCTCTGACCTCTGCCTCCTTCCTTCCCGCCCCCCCACCCTGCCCACAGAGATCTTGCACATCAAACAGGATGAGCGGGTGACCATGGGCCAGAATGGCAACCTCTACTTTGCTAATGTGCTCACCTCAGACAACCACTCAGACTACATCTGTCACGCCCACTTCCCTGGCACCCGAACCATCATTCAAAAGGAACCCATTGACCTCCGGGTCAAAGCGAGTGAGTTCCAAAGTCTCTGATACACTGCCCTACTCTTCTCCTACCCTCATGGTGCATCCCATCAGTCTTCTTCAAAGACAGCGTGGCCCACACACCTTCCCTGGGTGGTGAGGGCAGAGATAGGGCCCTCTCTTTAAGAAGAGGAGGATGGAGAAGGAAATGGCAACTCACTCCAGTATTCTTGCCTGGAAAAGTCCATGGACAGAGGAGCCTGGTGGGCTGCAGTCTATGGGGTTACATGACTGAGCATGTGTGCATGAGGGTGGAGGGAGATGGGTTGGTAGCAATAAACTGGTAGAACTAAAAAAAAAAAGAAGATGAAACTGAGCCTCGGAGGGCTCCCTGGGGTGTCCAGAGTCACCCAGCCTGGGAACTTAGTGCGTCGGAGCTGGGGAAGAGTGCACCATGCTGCCCGCCCTGTCTCCTCACAGCCAACAGCATGATGGACAGAAAACCACACTTGCTCTTCCCCACCAATTCCAGCAGCCACCTGGTGGCCCTGCAGGGGCAGCCCTTGATCTTGGAGTGCATAGCTGAGGGCTTGTGAGTCTGGGTCCCCTGGGAGGGGAGGGGCAGGGGGTGGAGCCTGTGCCGTGGGGCGGAGCATGGGTGGAGCCTCTGCTGTGGGGCAGGGCTGAGCAGCCCGGTCCTCTCTCCCCTCTGCTGTCTCCCTTGGCCTCTGTGCTTGGTGGCCCCGGGCAGCCCCACGCCCACCATCAAGTGGCTGCGCCCAAGCGGCCCCATGCCAGCCGACCGGGTCACCTACCAGAACCACAACAAGACGCTGCAGTTGCTGAACGTGGGTGAGGAGGACGACGGCGAGTACCGCTGCCTGGCTGAGAACTCGCTGGGCAGCGACCGCCACGCCTACTACGTCACCGTGGAGGGTATGGCGCCACTGCGGGCATTCAGGCAGCCAGAATGCCATGCCCACGGTCACGGGGGGTGGTGAGGGTGGGCAGAGTCAGGGCCAGCCCGAGAGCTGGTCACCCGCTGTGAGCTCATATCAGTTCTTCCCTTCCTGGCAGCTGCACCATACTGGCTACACAAGCCCCAGAGCCATCTGTACGGGCCAGGGGAGACTGCCCGCCTAGACTGTCAAGTGCAGGGCAGGCCCCAACCGGAGGTCACCTGGAGAATCAATGGGATCCCTGTGGAGGGTAAGCAGGGCTTTGAGCAGGGATGGGGAGCGAGGCTGGGGGGCCCTGGGGATAGTGACTCACTGCCCTGCCCTGGGCCCATGGCCCACCTGCCATCTGCTCAGAGCTGGGCAAGGACCAGAAATACCGGATCCACCATGGAGCCCTGGTCCTGAGCAATCTGCAGCCCAGTGACACTATGGTGACCCAGTGTGAGGCCCGCAACCGCCACGGGCTCCTGCTGGCCAATGCCTACATCTATGTTGTGGGTGAGTGTCAGCCACCTTGCCTTATAGCCCCCTGGCCCGTCCCTGAAGTCCTGCCCCGGGCAAGGCCACCAGGCCAACTCAGCCACCAGCTGGTCTGTGTGCTGTGGCTGCCCTGCTCCTGTCTGGAGCCTTCCCCATGTCTCCCGCCCATCCTGCCAACAGTGGGGCAGGGTCTTACTGGTATTTCCAGACGAAAAAGCAGCCTCTGAGCGTGGTCCCCGAGCAGAGGCTCACCCTGGCCAGGATGCTTCTGTCCCCAAGCCTCAGGGAAGGTGGGCTTGGGGAGACCCAGAGAGCTTTCAGGAAGAGGCAGGCTGTCTGTGGGGGGGGCGGGGAGCCTCACATAATTGATAGGATATTGGAGACTGAGACAAGAGGCTGAGAGAGGCTCAGCCTGGCAGGGGCCATAGGGAAGCAAGATGGGCAGGGCTCATGGGGGCCTGGTGGAGTCACTGTCAGCTTCCAGAGGCTGCCAGCTCTCCTGGGAGAAGCTGCCCTGGTGATCCCTGCATCTGCCTGCTGACTGCATGTGGGCGCTCGCCCGGCCCTGAGTTCGGCCCTGTGTCCCATTGACTGCTCCTCGCTCAGAGCTGCCAGCCAAGATCCTGACCCCAGACAATGAGACATACATGGCAGTCCAGGGCAGCACCGCCTACCTTCTGTGCAAGGCCTTCGGAGCCCCTGTGCCCAGCGTCCAGTGGTGCGTGCTCTGACCCTGGTGGCAGGGGGTGGGGGGCACCTGGAAGCCATCTTCCAGCCCAGGCAACCAAGGAGGGCCAGGGGTCCCAGCCCACTGGGGTCTGAGCAAGGCCTGCCTTGCTTGTGCCAGGCTGGACAGGGAAGGAAAGACAGTGCTGCAGGACGAGCGCTTCTTCCCCTACACCAACGGGACCCTGGGCATCCGAGACCTCCAGACCAATGACACTGGGCACTACTTCTGCCAGGCTGCCAACGACCAAAGCAACGTGACCATTGTGGCTAACCTGCAGGTCAAAGGTCCGATGCCCCTCCCTGCTGCTGCTGATTGTGGCCAGCAGCCCCTCCCTGAGGGAGGGTCAGGGTCTCTGGGGGACCCTGGCATGACCTTCTTCTCGTCCTCATCCCCAGATGCCACTCGGATCATGCAGGGGCCCCGCAGTGCAATCGAGAAGAGAGGCTCCCGAGTGATGTTCACATGCCAGGCCTCCTTTGACCCCTCCCTGCAGCACAGCACCACCTGGCGCAGGGATGCTCTCGACCTGCAGGAGTTGGGGGACAGTGACAAGTGCGGGCCCAGCCCCAACCTGGGCTTGGTGGAGGGAGGGGGCAAAGGGGGGGTAAAGCAGGATGCCCAGACCCCCTGGCCTCATATGTCGGGGCAGGGGCGTGACCTGCTGTTGAGTGGAAGAACCTGGAAGGAGAGGGAGGAGGGAGGAGTAGCTAGGACAAGTGTGCCCCCACTCCTCACCCCCCACCAGGTACTTCATAGAAGACGAGCGCTTGGTCATCCACAGCCTGGACTACAGTGACCAGGGCAACTACAGCTGCGTGGCCAGCACCAAGCTGGACGTGGTGGAGAGCCGGGCAGAGCTGCTGGTGGTCGGTGAGTCCCCAGAGGGTATCCGCCTCGTGGTACAGAGGCGAGCGAGACGCAAGAGCCCAGGCATCCGTCGCAGGGGGAGTGGGCCAGCTGGGTCATGAGTGGGCCCGAGATCCAGCTCCTGTGGCCCCCAGGGAGCCCCGGACCTGTGCCCCAGCTGGAGCTGTCTGATCACCACCTGCTGAAGCAGAGCCAGGTGCGCCTGTCTTGGAGCCCAGCTGATGACCATAACGCCCCCATTGAGAGTAAGAAGACAGCAGCATGGCACTCTGTTTGCCCTCCCTTCTGGCTCCCTGTCCCTTCCTCTGGGAGAGCCAGACTTTGCACGACCCCCCCCTCCCCTACTCACCACCCACCGATGACTCCACTGCTGGTTCACTTCTTGGCAGAGTATGACATTGAATTTGAGGACAAGGAGATGGCACCCGAGAAGTGGTACAGCCTGGGCAAGGTGCCCGGAAACCAGACCTCCACCACCCTCAAGCTGTCGCCTTATGTCCACTATACCTTTCGAGTCACTGCCATCAACAAATATGGCCCTGGGGAGCCCAGCCCGGACTCTGAGACTGTGGTCACGCCGGAGGCAGGTGAGCACCAGGGAAAGTCAGGAAAAGGGATGGTGTCCAAGCTCCCTTGCTGCCAGGGGTTCCCCTGGGGCGGCGACTGCCTCCTGACATCCAGGGTTACAATAGGTCATTTCTTCCTTGGTCTTCTGCCTTCATGGCCTTGGTGGGCGCCCACAGTGTTGATGTGTCTACATTACTTTGCAGCCCCAGAGAAGAACCCCGTGGACGTGAAGGGGGAAGGAAATGAGACCAACAACATGGTCATCACTTGGAAGGTGAGGATCCTGGGCCGAGCTCACCCCTGGACCTCAGATCAGGACTCAGGGGTTTGCTATCCCCCCAAAGTACTGGCTGTCCTAAGGACCGGGGACCTTGACCACCCAGCTTCTTTTCTGCTCTCCCCCTCCAGCCGCTGCGGTGGATGGACTGGAATGCCCCCCAGGTTCAGTATCGAGTGCAGTGGCGCCCCCAGAAGATGCAGGGGGCCTGGCAGGAACAGATCGTCAGTGACCCCTTCCTGGTGGTGTCCAATACATCTACCTTTGTGCCGTATGAGATCAAAGTCCAGACCGTCAACAGCCAGGGCAAGGGCCCTGAGCCCCAGATCACCATCGGCTACTCTGGAGAGGACTGTGAGTATTGGGCTGGCCCTGCCCATACCCGGGGGGTGGGGTGGAGCCCACATGTGCCTCCCTGGCCCACTCTCCGCCACTGACTCAGGGATCCAGCCCGGTGCCAGCTCCTGCCTCTTAATACAGTGCATTTCCTAAGAGTAAGGCTATTTGCTTACGTAACCAAAAAGCTGTCTTGCAAATCCAGAAAGACAGTGACCATCCATAAGTTGGTATCTATAACTTAACTGTCTGTTTTGATAGTAGCCAATATCCCCAGTGTGGGGCCCAAGACTGTCTTTCCCGCAGTCCATGGTCCAAGTCAGAATCTCCTGCATGGCATCCACTTATCCTGCTTCTTCCCTTGCCTCCAATCTAGAACATGACCAAATGTTCAGTTTGATTATGCAGTCAAGATCTTTTCTAGTTCCTCTGTCACATAGTTACTATTTCCTCTCTCTTCGGGGAGAGACTCTGAGACTATGTAAACGCCCTTGCTCATTAAACTGCCCACCTGTTACATTGCATCCAAATCCATCTTCCCACTCTGGGTGGGCAGAGTCCTGGGCTGGCCTCATCCATGTCACTGGCCCTTTGCAGACCCCCAGGCAAGCCCTCTGCTGGAACCCGTCAAGGCCCTCAATTCAAGCACTGTGCTGGTCAGGTGGCAGTCTGTGGACCCAGCCCAGGTCAAAGGCCACCTCCGGGGATACAATGTAAGAGTCCATCACATGGGGGCTGGGGAGATCCCTGGGGTGATGGGTGGGGTGACCAGGAGTGATAGGACTGGGCCTGGGTTTCTGCCAGTTGCTCCCTTGGGAGGGCCATGGGGAACACGCACCCCACACTCCACCCCACCCCGACCCGGGTCACTGCCAGACCCTTTCTGTCCTTCCGGGGTCTCCTGTCTACCTGCAGGTGACGTACTGGTGGGAAGGCAGTCAGAGGAAGCACAACAAGAGGCACGTCCACAAAGGCCACGTGGTGGTGCCAGCCAATGCCACCAGCACCATCCTGGGAGGCCTGCGGCCCTATAGCTCCTACTGGGTAGAGGTTCAGGCCTTTAACGGGAGGGGACTGGGGCCTGCCAGTGGGATGACCTTCAACACCCCTGAGGGAGGTGAGCTCTGTGCCCTGCACCCCTACCTCCACACCCCCTGTCCCTTCCTACATGGGGTGACTGGGGCGAGGACTTGCCACTGGTCTCTGTGCCCCACAGTGCCTGGACACCCTGAGGCGTTGCACCTGGAGTGCCAGTCAGATACCAGCCTGCTGCTGCACTGGCAGCCTCCGCTCAGCCATAATGGTGTGCTCACGGGCTACGTGCTCTCCTACCAACCTTGTACGTGTGTCATGGACCCGGCCAGGGGGTGGAGGGGGGAGCCGGGGAGGGGGCTGCACTGGGGGCCGAAGCCCACTGCTCACCTGTCCTTGCAGTGAATGACGGGAGCAAGGAGCAGTTGTCCTTTGACCTCCCGGACCCTGAGCTGCGGACACACAACCTGACCAACCTCAGCCCCCGCCTGCGGTACCGATTCCAGCTGCAGGCCACCACGAGGGAGGGCCCGGGGGAGGCGATCGTACGGGAAGGAGGCACCATGGCCTTGTCCGGTGAGCTGGCGTGGGCTCCGAGCAGGCGGCAAGGGCAGGCCAGGGGGCGGCCTCCAGGTCCCATGACCCTTCTTCTCTCCATTGCCAGGGATGCCGGACTTTGGCAACATCTCCGCCATGGCTGGCGAGAATTACAGTGTGGTCTCCTGGGTCCCCAAAGAGGGCCAGTGCAACTTCGGGTTCCAGATCTGGTTCAAAGCCCTGGGGGGTGAGCCTCAAATGGGGGTTCAGGGCCCAGAGGGGCTGGGGCTGGCATGGACCCAGGGTGCTGCCAGGCCCTCCCTGCTCAGTCGAATTGCCCTCACCCACTACAGACGAGAAGCTGGTGGCTCGTCTCCCACCGCAGTACGTCAGCTACAACCAGAGCTCCTACACACAGTGGGACCTGCAGCCTGACACCGACTATGAGATCCAGCTGCTCAAGGAGCAGGTGCTCCTGCACCAGATGGCAGTGAAGACCAACGGCACCGGTGCGGGGGCTGCGGGCAGGCTTAGTCAGCTTCCCTCCATCCCTGAGCTGCCCACGGCCCCGCCAGAACCTCTGTGCCCCTAGGCTTGTAATGGAGAAAAGTCCAGGTCCCTGAAAAGAGCCCTTTTTTTTTTTCACATCCTCCACTGGTCCTGTTGCCAGGGAAGCCATTTCTACTGAAGCTCTTCCTCCCTGTTCCCCCAGAGGGACCCCGACTTTCCCCTCCCCATCAGCTCGCCCCTCCCCCGGGCTGTCTGAAGTCCTCAGATGTCCTCAGCTGCTCCTGTGCAGTCCCTGGTGTGGGGGGTCCCTGATGTGGGGATCCCTGGCAGGGGGGTCCCTGGTGTGGGGGATCTCTGGAATTTGGGTCCCTGGCGTGGGGGGGTCCCTGGTGTTGGGGGGTTGGCAGGGTTGGGGGTTGGCAGGGGACGGAGCCAGAGGCTTGGAGGGAGGTCCTTGACCAAGGCTGGGGACTGACAGGGTGGGCTCGGGTCCTGCAACTGCAGTGTCCCTGGGGGCCCTCCGCATTCAACCCTGGACTTGGCCTCAGTCTCCTGCCTCCTCTCCCCTCCACAGGCCGAGTGAGGCTGCCTCCCGCTGGCTTTGCCACTGAGGGCTGGTTCATCGGCTTCATCAGTGCCATCGTTGTCCTGCTTCTTGTCTTACTCATCCTGTGCTTCATTAAGCGCAGCAAGGGTGGCAAGTACTCGGGTACATCCTGGCTGTGGCCCCCCCCCCTTGGTCCCTGAGCCCGGGCAGGACAACATGGGCACACTGCGGGTGGCGGGCAGGTAGCCCGAGGGGAGCTGTCAGTGTTGAGCATGTGAAGGACCAGGCCCATGTGCCTGGAGCCAGGCTGGGTGATGGGGCAGGGTGAGCAGCTGGGCCTGCTCTGTGTCTGCAGTGAAGGACAAGGAGGACACCCAGGTGGACTCAGAGGCCCGGCCCATGAAGGACGAAACCTTCGGCGAGTACAGGTGAGCTGGGGGTGGAGCCCATGCCCCCGGGCCACCCAGTTGTGCGCTTTTCGTGTGTGACTGCATCTCTCTGTCTCTCCTTTGTGCTGCGGGGGTGATGGCAGGTCCCTGGAGAGGTAAGGCTGGGCTGTCACGCTTTGGGGGCAGGGACCCTCCTGTGGGTGATTTGTGCCAGGCCTGTACACTCCCCATGCCTCCTGATCCTATAGTTCCCTGGTTCAGGGACCAGCCAACAATGCTGACACTCAGCTCCCAAGCCTCCCTGTCCCTGTCTCTGGGGACGGGCTGGACTGGCACCCCTCCTCAGCCCATCCGGAGATGGGAGCCCCAACACCCCCAGGGTGCAGGCATGTAAGCTGCACGTGTCTGGAGTGAAGGCCTTGTCCCCAGTGTGCTCAGAACACACGGAAGTGGGGCAAACCTGGGCCTTCCGTCTCAGGCCAGCGGCTGCCTGCTCCTGCTGGCTACCGCTGGGCCACCTCCCATGGTCCCCGCCCTCCCCTTGCAGTGACAATGAGGAGAAGGCCTTTGGTAGCAGCCAGCCATCACTCAACGGAGACATCAAGCCCCTGGGCAGCGATGACAGCCTGGCGGACTACGGAGGCAGCGTGGACGTCCAGTTCAATGAGGATGGCTCCTTCATCGGCCAGTACAGTGGCAAGAAGGAGAAGGAGGTGGCAGGGGGCAATGACAGCTCCGGGGCCACATCCCCCATCAACCCCGCCGGGACCCTGGAGTAGCGGGGTCCAGCCAGGCCAGGCAGAGCACCACCCAGGGCCAGGCCACGGGGCTATCAGAGATCACCATGATGGCCCAGCCCAAGGCCTGTGCTGGGTCCCTGACCCTGGGACTGAGGCCCGTCCTTCTCTCCAGTGAGTTCGGGGGCCGAGGAGGGGATCTCGCTGCCTCAACGCCCTCTTCTGACTCCCCAGTCCCCACTTGATTGCCAAAACCCAGCTGCTCTGCTTCTTGGGCACACACTGCTTTTTCACTCCAGCTCGGGGGCCACTCACATGCCAGGAGTCTTCAGGTGCTGCCTCACCAGCCTTTGGGCAGGGCGAGGCTGTGGTTGAGGCGAGGAGGCAGGCACAGCTGTGGAGGGGGTCTCCTAAGGACCAGGGTTGGCACCTCCAGCCCCAGCCACTCGTTGGCCAGTAGGACTGGGACAGGGGACTGAAGTCGGTGTCCCTGCTGTCTGCCCCATCTTCTCAGCCATCTCTGCTCCAACTGGGATGGGAACTGAACAAGCTGGCCACGGGTACAGAGGGGGCCATCTGAACAGACCAGAGTCCCCCCACCACTGCCTGTGTCAACTTGGCCCACCCCACCCTGCAGCTGGCTTTCAGGAGTTCCAGACACATGCTGCCTTCGGTGCCCACCAGAAAACATCCAAGTGGGCTCCGCTGTCCCTGCCCAGGCCCACCTCCTCCCCCGGCCCCAGGACCCCTTAGCAACCCACCCCCCCAACCCCAGTCTGAACTTGTTCAGCCCCTTGCTCAGCGATCCCCCCCAGCGCCCCGCCTTGGAAATGTAAATACACCACGACTTTGCAAGTTTGTGCCCTCGCCCTTTCCCCATATGCCACTAGTGTGTAGGCAGATGTCTGAGTCTGTAGGTGGTTTCTAGGTTTTCTAGCAATTAGCTTTGATGATCCCATCCCAGGAAAAAAGAAAAACAGACAAAAAAAAAAAAAAAGGAAAGATCAGTTCTCCCAGCAGCCACCATCGCCCTGAATGCCTTTGCTTGGTCTGTCGATGAGCCCTTTACAAAAAAAAAGTATATATATATATGTACATAAATATCAGAATTATAAAAGGCAAATAAAAACCTGGAAACAAAGAGGCGCTCTTGTCATTTTACCCAGCACTGGGTCCCACACTGTGGTTCCACCTGGCCTGTTCCCCTTACCCTGCTGGCCTTCCAGGGGCGATCTGGGCTCTCAGCCACAGTTGGGCACCTTGTTCCTGAAGCTTCAGGCCCTGAGGGGTAGAGCACCCTGGGCTGCCTGGCCCTCTCAGGCAGTAAAAACCCCCCTCAAATGAATGACAGAAACTTCAAGTGGACCCGCTGGGACAGACGGCCAGCCAGTCCTGCGGATCTGTGTCGGTTTGCCCAACTCCCCTATTCAGCGGAGGTCTTGGTGTCTGTCCTCTTTAGCTGAGTCACTACAAAACACCAGTAGAAGGCATCTTTGCCCCCGTTCTCACCATCAAATCTACCCCCTCCACCCCAGCCCCAGCCTGGAACCCTCAGTGAAGTGAGCTGAAATCTGAGGTCACCCTTTCTACCTAGGTACCAGGTCCCACCCCACTGTGGCTCATCAAGGATCATTCTCCTGCTGTATCTTCCTTGTCTTCTCTGCATCTCTCATTTTTGGCTCCTGTTGACTAGTTCTGGGGGCAAACAAGCAGTAACCACCTTTCATCCGTAAAAACACCAGTGAGTAACACCACACACCTCTGCAGCTCTTGCCCTGCTATTCTGCTCCTATTGATGGATCACCCCTCAAGACTTGTCTACCCTAATCATCCCCTCTTAAATCTCCACCTAAAACAGCATCTGCTTCTTGGCCCCAAGACGTGTCTTCTTGTTCTTACATAACAATAGAATGTCTTCACTGAGCTGAAGATGCATTTCCCAGACTCCTTTGCACCTAGGTGGGGCCACTGGGATGGAAGCACGGGGCTGTGCCCTGAAAGAAGCACAGTGTGTCTTTCCCTGCCTGGCTCCATCTCCTGGCCAGCCTGGGAGAGTGGAAGTTGGCTGTTGACGATGACAGAGCAGCAACATAGAAAAAGCCCAGGGTCCTGATGAGATGCAGCTGCCATGTCAACCCTGGGCTGCCTTTCTGGATGGTTAAAAAAAAACTTACAGACTTTGTTTTCTAGAACACTTTTAGGTTTACAGAAACATTGAGTGGTGAGTAGAGAATTTCAGCGTAGATTTCAGTTCCTCACCAGTTTCCCTCTTTATTCCCCTCTTCCATCTCTTACAACTGATGACCCAATAGTGATTTGTTATCATTAACTGAAGTCCACAGCTGCCATTAGCATTCATTCTTGGTGTTGGATGTTCTGTGAATTTGGACAAATGTACGGTATCATACAGAGTAATTTCACTGCCCTAACATCCCCCCAAAATGTTGTCACTGGGACTTAGCATGCACGACATAAAGTGCGCACCTGAAGTTGGCACTTTTGAATCCACCACTCGCAACACTGGCAACACAGAAAGCCCTATATGCCCCTACCCACTACTTGTTC
The DNA here is from genome assembly GCF_002263795.3 of Bos taurus. NCBI lineage: Eukaryota > Metazoa > Chordata > Mammalia > Artiodactyla > Bovidae > Bos > Bos taurus. The sequence goes on along the minus strand of NC_037357.1, from coordinate 37,074,838 downwards.
CAGACACAGCCCCGCTTATGGCATCTTCCCTCCCATGCCCTGCTGGGGAATGGTGTGGACTTCCCACAGTTTACACATCCATGTGCCTATTGGTGGACAAAGGGTTGTTTCCAAGCTCTGGCTGTTCTGGGTAAAGTGGATCTATGCAGTCCTTTCTTGGAGGTGCATGCCCCAGGATGAGCGTGACTAGGCCAGGTATTAAGCTCTTGTCTCTTGAGTGCCAACTGACTTTGCTCTCCTCTGCATCTTGACTCTAGAGCGGAGACTGCAAATCCCATTCCTGCTTGGCTAGCTGGCCCCATCCCAAGCTCTGCTCTCAGAGGCTGTTAGAGGGAGACTGCGAGGCCCAAGGAGGAAGAAAGGGTGTGCTTTCATGGAAGCATCACCCTCACAAGTCCTCCTTCACCCCTCCTCTGGCCTTGAAGACAAGAGGGGCTGTGCTTTGTTGCATCCTCAAACCAAGGCACCCATGCCAGGTGACAAATGCCCCTCTTTTTGGGGCCCCCCTGGGGCTCTTTTCTGAGCCTGAAGACCCCAGCATTGGCTAGGCTCTGCCCCTACCTGGACACTGGTCCTCTCAGGACCCCCATCAATGTGGCTAAGTTTGAGGAGTTGCAATCCTGCTTTTTGTTCCAGCCTTAGGGGCTGTATGAGTTTGTGGGGGCGGCTGTGACCAAGGACTACAAGCTGAGGGGCTTCAACAGTAGAAATGTGTTGTCTCCCAGCCATGGAGGCTGGATGTGCAGGATTGAGGAGTTGGCAAGGCCCTATTCCCTCTGTAGCTCAACTGGTAAAGAATCCGCCTGCAATGCGGGAGACCTGGGTTCGATCCCTAGGTTGGGAAGATCCCCTGGAGAAGAGAAAGGCTACCCATTCCAGTATTCTGGCCTGGAGAATTCCCTAGACTGTATAGTCCACGGAGTTGCAAAGAGTCGGATGCGACCAAGTGACTTTTCATTTATTATTATTATTCCCTCTCAGGAACCCGGGGAAGGACCTGCCTTCGCTTCTGCTTCCTGATTGGTTGAAACTAGACCGATGGAGAAACTGGTAACAAGGGTGGCATCAGGAATCTCATCTTGTGGCTTGAAGGTATCATTTGCTCCTCACCACTCACGGCTCCACCTCTCACATGAAAAACCCAAAGAGGCTGGGAATTAAGTCAACACTGTGATTCTTCAACCTGCACGATCAAACTCTGTGCTTGACTTGCAGCACGTTTCAGCTCCATGGCTACAAAAAGTAAGAGAACTTTTTTTTTTCTTTCTTTTTTTTTTTATTTTATTTAAGAGAACTTTTAGGGCTGTTGTGGAAGCCCTCCAATGCTTTGCAAGGGGATACCCATTCTGCACGAGACCCGTTGGCCATTAGACCTGTGAGGAGGGCCCAGTCTCAGCATTCTCTGGGGGTGTGGGCACAGGGAAGACCCAAGAGGAAACATCTTTAACCCGAAAAGAATAGTAAGATTTTTGCTAGTTATTACTGACAGACATCTGGGAGCATTTGTGTGAGAGTGGATTTTAAGGATGTTATACCAAAAGGGTGGAATGTAATGTTGGATTAGATACAATTTATTGAGCTGGGTGCATTTATTGGAGAGTCTATATTCATGTTAACCATGTAGCTGGCAGGGACTCTAACTGACTACTTGGTTGGATGACTTCAACTTGGACTCCACTGTGGCCTAAGTTCGATGAGATCAAGATGCCAGCACAACCTTGGCTGCTGCAGGGGCAGGAACACAAAGATGTAATTGCTAGTGGGAATTGCAGGTATTTCTGCCTTGATTTGAAAGTTACGGTTGGGATGACATGGCTCATATCCCCATTTATCTATTTGAGTCTGTGCAGAAGGTGGATGGATCTTGGAGAAAGACTACAGACTGATTTCAACTTCATCAGGCAGTGACTCCAATGATAGCTGCTGTTTCAGATAGAGTTTCTTTCCCAAAGCAGTAATCACACAACCCCTGGTCCCTGCTATGCAGCTATTGGCCTATTGACTATTTTACTCCATACCAATATGCAAAGGGATTCCCTGGTGGCTCAGACAGTAAAGCATCAGCCCCGCAATGCGGGAGACCCAGGTTTGATCCCTTGGTCAGGAAGATCCCCTGGAGAAGGAAATGGCAACCCACTCCAGTACTCTTGCCTAGAAAATTCCATGGATGGAGGAGCCTGGTGGGCTACAGTCCGTGGGGTCGCAAAGAGTTGGACATGACTGAACAACTTCGGAGAAGGCAATGGCACCCCACTCCAGTACTTTTGCCTGGAAAATCCTATGGACAGAAGAGCCTGGTAGGCTGTAGTCCATGGGGTCGCTAGAGTTGGACACGACTGAGCGACTTCACTTTCACTTTTCACTTTCATGCATTGGAGAAGGAAATGGCAACCCACTCCGGTGTTCTTGCCTGGAGAATCCCTGGGATGGGGAAGCCTGGTGGGCTGCTGTCTATGGGGTCGCACAGAGTTGGACATGACTGAAGCGACTTAGCAGCAGCAGCAGCAGCAGAACAACTTCACTTTTTTTCTTTTCTTTTCTAATACATGAAGTCCATCAGAAGCATTTTGTTTCTGGCAGGGCCAATAGCACACTTAAGGGTCAAGTCACCTCTCCTCCTCTCTGACATAACGTACTGCTCAGAGACTCAGGACTATCTCACATTTCTCACAAAATCTACTGGTCCACTGCACTGATGACATCATCCTGATTTAATCTGATGAGCAAGAAGCAGAGAGTACTAGAGATGCTTTGTAAGACATACACAGACTAGAAAGTGGGAGATTTACTCCATTAAAATCTAGGGATGTAAAACCTCACTGAAGTTTCTGGAAGCTCAGTGCTGTACAGAATGTAAAGTTACCCTCTTCAAGGTGAAAGACAGCTGCACCTATATCAGCCACCTCTAAAAATGTCTGGTTGTACTCTTTGGGATCGTGGAATATATATCACAGGCAAGTGTGCCACGTTGGCCCATCAACTGTGTAACTCGTGAGGCTGCCTGTTTTGTGTGGGGATCTGGGCAGGAGATAACTCTGCAGTGAATCCAGGCTGCTCTCTCACTTCCAACTGGGCCTATGACCCAGCAGATCCAATAATGCTCAAAATGTCTGTGGGAATTGGTGAGGCTGTGTGGAGTCTCTGCCCAGCACTGATAGGGGATCACTGTGCAGAACTCTAGGGTTTTATAGAAAGGCCAGGCCCTCTTTTTTCCGATAACCATTCTCCTCTGGAGAGGCAGCAAAGGAAAATTCTCCAAGTAGGCAGAGCTTGGAGTGGCACAGCTAATTTTTCACAATTTTCCCCCCAACTTTATTGAGAGATCATTGTGTAAGTTGAAGGTGTACAGCATGATTTGGTACATGTATGTGTTGCAAAATGTTGACCACAATAAAGTTAACGAACACATTCTCCACCTCACAGAATTTTCATTTTGTTGTTGTGGTGGTGAGAACGTTTAAAATCTACTCATAGCAACTTTCAAGTGTACACTACGGTAGTATTAACTCTAGTCACCGTGCTTTACCTTAGATCTGAGAACTTATTCATCTTCTAACCAGAAGTCTGTGCCCTTGATCACCAGGTCTTCTTTTACCTCAGCCCCTGAAAAACACCATCCTTCCCATTCTATCTCTTCAGCTTTTTTTGAGTCTACACAGAAGTGAAATTACACAGTATTTGTCTTTCTCTGTCTGATTTATTTCATTGAGCATAGTGCCCTCAAGGTATACCCACATTGTCCCAAGTGGCAAGATTTCGTTATTTTTCATAGCTGAGTAATATTCCATTATATATATATTATATACTATATCTTTTTTATCCATTCATCCCCCGAAGGACACTCAGCTTGTTTCCACGTCTTGGTTATTGTGAGTAATGCTGCTGTGACATGGATGTGCAGAAAACTCATCAAGATAGTGATTTGATTTCCTTCCAATGTATACCCAGAAATGGAATTGCTGGATCCTATGGCAATTCTATCTTTTTTTAATTATTTTTTTTAACTTTTGGCCACATCATGGGGCTTTCCTGATTGCTCAGATGGTAGAGAATCTGCCTGCAATGCAGGATACCCAGGTTCGATCCTAGGTTGAAAAGATTCCCTGGGGAAGTGAATGGCAACCCACTCCAGTATTCTTGCCTGGAGAATTCCAAGGACAGAGGAGACTGAGGGTTATAGTCCATGGGGTCGCAAAGAGTTGGACATGACTGAGCACCTAGTGTTGTTGCTATCACTGGGGCATTCAGGATCCTAGTTCCCCAACCAAGCTTAGAGCCTTAATCACTGGACCACAAGGGAAGTTCTGGCAACTCTATTTGTTTTTTTTTTCATTTGCACAGTCCAGGTCTTTATTTTTACACCCATCAGGCCATGAATTCATAGGGAATGGGCTCCAACAGTTCGGGTTCCTTTCCATTGGTCCTCACAAAGTGTGCTTCTCTGGGTGGAGCAGGCTGACGCTTCAGCTGAACCCAAGTCCCTTTCTCTTTGGCTTCCTTCTTTTTCTGATCATTTTCCTTCACACGTTTCAAGAAGCTATCTCGGCTCTTAGAGTGCTTAATATGCTCGATACGCACATTAATTCTCTTGGCAAGAATCTTGCCCTTAACTTGTTTGTTTACAATGATGCCAACAGCATGCTGGGTGACACTGTAGACTCTTCCAGTTTTGCCATGGTAACATTTGTGGGGCATTCCTTTTTGAACAGTACCCATTCCCTTGATATCTACAATATCACCCTTCCTGTAGATTCGCATGTATGTGGCCAAAGGAACAACTCCATGTTTTCTGAAAGGCCTGGAGAACATGTAGCAGGTGCCCTGCCTCTTTCCCTTTGTGTTGGTCATCTTGGCGAATCAGCCTGAGGGGCCGGGAGAGAGACGAGAGGCGGCGGGAGCCACGCGCTGGCCTGGCAACTCTATTTTTAATTTCTGGAGGAACTTCCATACTGTTTTCCAAAGTAGTTGCACCAATTTACATTCCCACCAGCAGTACAGAAGTCTTCCCTTTTCTCCACATCTTCGCTAACACTTGTTATCTCTTGTCTCTTTGGTGATGGCCTTTATGACAGGTGTGAGGTGATCTTTCATGGTGGCTTTGATTTGCATTTCTCTGATGATTAGTGGTGTGCATCTTTCCATGAACCTGTTGGCTATCTGGATGTCTTTGGAAAAATGTCTATTCGGGTCCTTTGCCCATACTGAAATAGAATTAAATTTTCTGCTTCCTCTCCCTCCCTCTTATTACTTTATATAGCAATCCTTTTGATGCATAACTTTACAATTTAGTCTCTGGATCACAGACTATTCAAGTGGAACTATGACATTTAGAGGAGAAATTAACATTATCAACACCATGGCTGTCATCAGAGATGATTAAAAAGGCTTTGCGGGGAATTCCCTGGCAGTCCAGTGGTTAGAGTTTGGCACTCTCACTGCTGGAGCCCAGGTTCAATCACTGGTCAGGGAACTCAGATTAAAAAAAAAAAAAAGGCACTTGGGGATTGGCCTCTCTCCTCCTTGGGGAGAGGGTGGAGCATATTTTTAGGGAGGATGCTGGCATTTGGTCCAGCAGAAACATACAGTCATCACCATTGCTGATGGAAGTTCAAATACATGTAGAAGGGTTCGGACTGAGACTGAGAAGCTGAAAGGCATACAAACCCAGAGCTCGGCCACACTGGGCTTTCAATACTTCCTCCTCTTCTGACTGTCTGTCTGTTGGCTTCCACAAGTAGGCGCCCTAGAGGAAGACTGAAAGGTTGGAGTCCTGTCTGCCTTTGGTTCCTCCGGTTGACCTGACCCTTCCCCCAAGCCTTGGCAACAGCCACTTGGCAATAGCTTGGCGGCACCCTCTCCCTGGGCTCTGATTTCCAACTCTGCAGGGCTCCTTCCCTGAGCTTTGAGGCCTGTATCCAAGCTCTTTCTTGAGTTCTTCCAGCCTTGAAGGTGGCACAGGCTCCCTGTGGCCATTGCCTCCTGCTGCCTGGCTAATCAATTCTCTGTATTATATCCTAAATTAAACCCCCAATGCCGAGAAGCATCAAAAGAAGATGCTCAAGCCCAGCGATTATCAGAGAAATGTATATCACATGAAAACAACAGTGAGATACCATTTCTACCCATTAGACTGGCAAACACACACAAGCACAGATAATATGAAATAAATGCTGGCAGAGATGTAGGGCTACAGGAGCCTTTGTGTACTGCTGCTGGAAATACGGACTGGCACGGTCATTGTGGAGAAGAATTTGTCAGTATCTAGTTCAATTAAGTATGTACACACCTGGCCTAAGACCCTATAATACTGTGTCACCTAAGATCCAAGGTATATGCTGTCATGTGAGACAAAGTTTGCTGTAGCTTTATTTTCGGTGACAGGGAGAAGCAGGTAGGACACTAGGGAGCACTGTGGGCCCAGGGGTTGGGACTCTGTGCTTTTGCTGGGTTCAGTCCCTGGTGGGAGAACTAAGATCCCACAGGCTATAGGGCACAAGCAAAAAAAAAAAAAAACAACCAACCAAACAAAAGATTTACATGTAGACCCAGTGTCATAAAGAGAGCCTCAAAGCATGAGGCTGAGTGACTTCTGTGGCCAGCAAGGACAGAGTAAGCCATCTGAACCCCAGCTTTCACTGAGAACAACTAGGCAAGCTCAACAACGCATGAAAACATTTGCTGGAAAACGTGCAAGTGATAACAGGTAGTGAAGACTCATGAGGCCAAGGTATGGAAGAGGGAGCAAAGTGAGAGAGACATGAGCTCAGCATTTAAGGATGTTTATCCTCTAAGGCCACCTGCTTGGGTCCCACGGGGTCAGAGAAGCTGAGCAGAGCTGTGGACAGACTTACAGGGCAGAGGGTCCAAACCTGGAGTTCAGGGCCCACCAAAGATCTAAGAGTGAGTGTAAGGTGGAACTAGAATAGCCCTTGACAAGACTGCAGTCCTGTCCCCTAAGGGACTATACTCAAGATCTGAGCTATTTCAATCCCCAGAAACTGGATTCAGGAAATCCGGGATTTCTCATGTACCAGCTGTCCACCAGATGCAAGTATAGATTGTCTCTGGAGGAAAGAGTGGAGTCCTAACCGCAGGACCACCAGGGAATTCCCTATTTGTAGATTTGTTGATGAAGGCCATTCTGACCTATGTGAGAAGATATGTTGTCCCAGTTTTGATTTGCATCTCTCTAAAAGATTCTTTACATAGGACTACAACTTTCCAAGATATTTGCTGAAACTGACTCCTGATGAAAGATCAAAGAGGAATTTCAAAAATACAGCATCACTTGCTTCCTTTTAGATCAAAGAGCAAAATGAATATCTTGATTGTGTGACAATTCCTTTAAAAACCCTTCCTCCACTCTTGACAATATATCGTTGCTCTCTACCATGAGCTTTATTAACATAAAACGTTAAAATAGTCGATATATACATTGTGCCCAGCAAGTAAATTGGCAATCTGACCTAAATTCAACAAGATAAACCAGAAGCAAGATAATTTACCAAATTAAAGCCCTTTAAATATTATTGCATATGGTATTCATTCCATGATGCAAGGGGTAGCGTTTTGTCCTTACTGGAATGGACAGTCAGTGTGGCCTCCTCTGCCATGGAATTGACTGGTGTCACCCTCTAGCGTGAAACAGCTGGCTTGGTGGGTAGGAGGGTGGCAGGCCCTCTTTCAGACTCAGTTGTCATTCCAGCTGGGTGGCGACACCTCTGAGGCAGGGCCAGGGTCTCCAGAAGGCTGTGTATACAAAGCTGTGTACATTTTGACTCAGCGTTCGGTGTATGGAGCTGTTTCTCTTGCAGCCAGGATTCGTGGCTGTGGGCATCAGGGGCTGGAAGCTTCCTAATCCCTTGACTTTGTGCTCTGCTGGGCACAGAAAGTTAACCATCAGAGCCACCAACAATAGATGAGAGCTCCGACCTCTCCACAGCCTCTCCAACAATTGTTTTTATCCTGGCCATTCCAGTGAGTGTAAAGTGATATCTCATTCTGGTTTTCAGTGGTGTTTCCTGGGACTTCCCTGGTGGTCCAGTTGCCAAGACTCCACACTCCCAATGCAAGGGATCTGGGTTCAGTCCCCGGTTGGGGAACTATATCCCACATGCTGCAGCTAAAGACTCTACATGCCACAACTAAGACCCGGTGCAGCCAAAGAAATAAAAATTCTGTTGCCTGAGGGATAAATAGGATGCATTGTTTTTCACATGTTTATTATCCACTCATATGTTTTCTTTAGTAAACTGCCAATTTAAATCTTTTTTCTGTTTTTTATATTGTGATTTCACAAATAGGTAGTGACACTGATCCAGCCAAGATACTGAAGGAGGAAACAGACAGAACAGGCTCCATCTTGAAAGCAGGACTCCATCTTGGGCCGGACTGTGGACTTTGAGCTATATGCCCAGTATCTGTGGAAACAACATACCAATTGGAAAACCAGGTCCCTGGAAGAAAGAGCCCCAGGGCTCGTACCTAGACTCTCTGCTGCCTAAAAGAATATCCTAATTATCTGTGTAACCAAATAGAATCATACATTCTATTATGCTTATTGGGGTATGATCACAGGCCTATTGATAATTGTCCACTGTTAACTACCTAAGCTTAAGGCGTATGAATCATGGGTTAACTTTCATTGTATCTTTCTTTTCCTTTGTTCAGACTAGTTTCAGGGAATTTGGGGAGGTGGGTTTGGACACATACACTTAGGGTATATAAGGTTTTCACAAAAACTGGTCGGGGTCCTTGGCTAAGAGGAGACTCTGTAATAAGCTGCACTCCACTATCTGCACTGGCCTTCTGAGTGAGTTTGTTTCCCGGAATGCATGGCTACAACACTACCTTTCCATCACCTCGAGATTCCCTTCTGTCCCTTTTATAATCACACCCCATTTCCCCTGCCTCCAGCCCTTCCATATTCCTTGGTAATCAAGATCTGTTTGGTTTTGTTTTTAGCTGTGCAGCACATAGAATCTTATTTCCTTAACTAGGGACCCGTGCTCACTGCAGTAGACACCTGGAATCTTAACCAATGGCCTGCCAGGGAAGTCCTGGGATTGCTTTTCAACACTGAGCACAATCCTCTGGAGATTCTTCCAAATTATTGAGCGTATCACTAGTTCCTTCCTTTGTATTTCTGAGGGCTCCATAGTGTAGATGGACCACAGTTCTTTAATCATCCATTATTGAAAGACATTGGAGTTCTTCACAATTCTGGGCTATTATAAAGGAGCTACATACTGCTATAAACATTCATGTACAGATTTTTGTGTGAAAGTAAATCTATATTCTCTAGCATAAATGCCCAGGACTACAATTGCTAGGTCATACAGTAGTTGCATGTTTACTTTTATAAGAAACCTGCCAAACTGTTCTCCATAGAGGCTGTACCATTTTGCATTCCCATCAGCACATAGGAGTGATTCAGTTCTCTGTACCCTCACTGACATTTGGCGTTGTCACGATTTTTTTATTTTACTATTCTGACAGGCGTGTAGTGATAATCTCATTATGATTTTAGTTTGCCTTCTCCTATTGGACAATGATGCTGAACATCTTTTCATGAGCTTAGTGGCCATCAGTGTACCCTCTTTGGTGAAAGATCTTTTCATATCTTTTGCCCATTTTCTACTTGGATTGATTTACTGTTGGGTTTTGAGTTCTTAATATATTTACAATACTAATCCTTTCTCAGATATATGGTTTGTAAGTATTTTCTCCCAGTCGGTAGTTGGTCTTTTCATGCTCTCACTTAACAGAGTCTTTCAGAAAGCAAAAGCTTTTAAATTCTAATGAAGCCTGATTTATTAATGTTTTCTTGTATGGATGGTCTTCCCAGGTGGCATGGATCATTCTTTTGGTGTCAAATTAAGAACTCTTAGCCTAGCCCTAGGTCCCAAAGGTTTTCTCTTTTTTTTCCCTTGAAAGTTTTATATTTATGTCCATGATCCATTTTGAGTTAATTTTGAGAATATAGTGTGAAGCTTAGAGACTTAGGTCAAGGTTTATTTTATTTTTTAAAACTACTCTGAACGTTTAAAATGTGTTTGTTTGTTCTGGCTGTGCTGGATCTTAGTTGCATCATGCAGGATCTTTTGTTGCATCACAACGGACTCCCTAGTTGTGGTGCTTGGACTTAGTTGCCCAGTGGCAAGTGGGATCTAAGTTTCCTGACCAGGGATCCAACCTGTGCCCCCTGCAGTGGAAGCAGAGAGTCTTAACACTGGACTGCCAGGCAAGTCCCTAAATGATATTGCATTGTAGATTTTGGTGTCCACATGTTTATATTTAGTATATAGAAATACAACTGATTTTTGTGGTATTCTGCAGCCTCGTTAAATTTCCTGTATTAATTCTAGGAGCTTCTTGGTACACACTTTGAGATTTTACACATAGACAACTATGTCACCTACAAATTGGTACAGCTGTATTTCTTCCTTTCTGATCTGTATGCCTTTTATTTCCTTTTCTTGCCTTAATGCACTAGCTAGGACTTCTAGCACTATCTTGAATAAGGGTAGTGAGAGCAGACATCCTTGTTTTGTTCCCTCTAGATCTTAAGGGAAAAACAGTGTTTCACCTTTAAGTATAATGTTAACTGTAGGATTTTTGTTGTTGTTTAGTCGCTCAGTCATGTCCGACTCTTTGCGACTTCATGGACCGCAGAATGCCAGGCTTCCCTGTCCTTCACCATCTATTGGAGGTGATTTTTGTAGATGCTCTTAATCAAATTCAGGAAAGTCCTCCTCTATTCCTATTTTTCTGAGAGTTCTGAATCATGAATAGGTGCTGAATTTTGCCAAATGCTTTTTCTGTATCCATTAACATAATCATGTGAATTTTTCTTCTTTAGGCTGTTCATATGAGCTGCACTGACTAATTTTCAAATATTGGACCAGCCTGTATCTCCGGAATAAGATTCTCCTTGGCCATGATATATGTCTTTCTATATTTTGCTGAATTCCATTCACCAATATTTTGTGAAGCTTTTTTTGTGTCTAGGTTCTTGAGGAATATGGGTTTGTAGTTTTTTCTTTTAAAATTTTCTTTGCCTAGTTTTGGTGTCAGGGTAATACTAGCCTCATAAAATAATTTAAGAAGTACTTCCTCCTCTTCTATTTTCTGGAAGAGATTGTGAAGAATGGATATTAATTCTTCTTTAAATGTTTGCCAGAATTCTCCACTGAGACCATCTGTGACTAGAAGTTTCTATTTGGAGGAAATTTTTTTTTGAAAGAGGTCCCTCTCAGAAGGTGAGAGCAGCCCTAGGGTATGGGGTTGTTAAAGGGTTTTTTTTTTTTTTTTGCTTTTATTTATTTATTCATATTTATTTGGCTATACTGGGTCTTCGCTGCAACATGTACGATCTTCATTTGTGGCATGTGGGATCGAGTTCCATGATCAAGGATTGAACTTAACGCTGCACTGGGAGCACAGAGTCTTAGCCACAGGACCACCAGGGGAGATTTTAAATCATCAATTCAATTTCCTTAATAGTTATAGAACTATCCAAAGTATTTATTTTATATTGAGTGAGCCTTGGTAGTTCGTGGGTTTGGTCTTGTTTTGCTGAGCCAGGTCTTAGTTGTGGCACGTGCGGTCTAGTGGTCTAGTTCCCCAACCAGGGATAGAACCCTGGCCCCTGAACTGGGATGGTGGAGTTACAGTCTTGGCTACTGGACCACCAGGGGAGTCCCAGGAGTTTGTGTTTTTGAAGAATTGATCCATTTCCATTTCTTTTTTTTATTTTAATTTTTGGCTTTGCAGCACATCTTGGACGATCTTAGTTCCCTGACCAGGGATCAAACTAGGGCCCCCTGGTGGAGGTGCAGAGTCCTAACCACTGGACCACCAGGGAAGTCCCTGTCCGTTTCCATTTCTATTTAAATTGTCACATTCATGTAAGTTACTGGTAGAATTCCTGATCCTTTTGATGCCTGAAGGGTCTGTGGTGATATCCCCCATTTCATTCCTGATACTCATCATTTGTTTCTTCTCCTTTTTTTCTCTGTCAATCTTCTAAAGGTTTGTCAATCATACTTATCTTTTCTTTCATTAATTTTTTCATTAGTTTTTCTGCTTCCCCTGTCCTTGATTTCTGGTCCCATGTGTATTGTTTCCTGCCTTTGGCTTGCTTTCAGTTCATTTTGTGTTTCTTTTTCTACTTTCTGGAGGTGGGAGTTCAGGTAATTGATTTGAGACTTCTCTTCTCTGAGGTATGCATTTAGTGCTATAAATTTCCCTCACAGCACTGCTTTAGCTGTGTCCCACACATTTTGCTATGCTGTATTTTCATTTTCATTTTGCTGACAAATGTCTGTCTAGTTAAAGCTACGGTTTTTCCAGTAGTCATATATGGATGTGAAAGTTGGACCGTAAAGAAGGCTGAACACCAAAGAACTGATGGTTTTGAACTGTGGTGCTGGAGAAGACTCTTGAGAGTCCCTTGGACTGCAAGGAGATCCAACCAGTCCATTCTAAAGGAAATCAACCCTGAATAGTCATTGGAAGGACTGATGCTGAAGCTGAAGCTCCAATCCTTTGGCCACTTGATGTGAAGAGCCCACTGGTAAAGATCCTAGTGCTGGGAAAGATTGAGGGCAAAGGGAGAAGGGAGTGGCAGAGGATGAGATGGTTAGATAGTGTAACTGAGTCAATGGACATGAATTTGAGCAAGCACTGGGAGATAGTGAAGGACACAGAAGCCTAGTGTGCTGGAGTCCATGGGTTCACAAAGAGTCACATACAACTGAGTGACTGAACAACAACCACAACAGACCAGTGATCAGTGACAAGGCCCTGGCCCTTTGACTTTGCAGAAAAGAATTCCCACAAAGATGGAAAGCAGTGAAACGAGTAAAGAGTTTATTAGGAGGAAGAGAGTATAATACATGTAGACAGACACACTGAAAAGGAAGAGTTAAAATTTACATAACCTCTTGCTCATCTGCCTCTGTAACTCAGCTTGCTCCTTGCAAAGTCTAGATCACATAGGTCATGCAGTCTCAGAAAGTGGGGACTTACAATAGTAGGAACTGGAGATTATCTCACTCACCCTTGTTCTGCTCTTTGCAACTGCCAGGCCCTTGCAAACCTGCTTAATCATACCTGTCTGTGTAAAAGTCAGACATCCCCCTCCCCATCTTGACTGCTGTTCTCTCGTGCATGAAACCCCTTAGTTTAAATGAGCCTATTAACAGCCAGTGTTGCCCACTACAGTCTGTGTATAAAAACTCTGTAACCCCTTTGGTCTGGGGCTCAGAGCTTGGAGTGTTAACTCCTCTGGGCCCGCCGGCGTAATAAACCTGAATTCTCCAACTCTCCGAGTATGGTGTTTGGTTTCTCGAGTACTGGTTTCTGCAACAACACAGGTGCACTCAGAGAGAGTCTCACCTTCGTGGTAGTTTAAATCACCTTTATGGGTCATTTCTTCTGGATTTCCTTTGGCCAATCATCTTGATTTGCCTGGTTCTGAGTCTGTATTTGGCTTATCTCAAGATCCTCCCACGTGTGTGTGCATCTTTCAACCAAGATGGAATCCAGCAAAAAGGACTGTAAATAGCCTTAGCATCACTCCCCTTTTAACCTCCAAGGAGCCTTCTAGTTGGGAAGGTATCCTTGACTTTGAGACTGAGAAATGTGTGGTCTCTTCTCCCTTATCTGGGCAAGGCTTAGCCTCCTTTCTCAATTATCTTGTTATTGATATTTTAGAGTTTCTGTCCACAGGGAATGAATTCAAATTGCTCACCCTGGGGGCGGGGGCCATCTACGTCTTGGTTCACTATGACTATTGATTTGGACTGATGCAAGAAAAAAATGGCCCAAGGGACTGGTTTGTCCTAAGACTGGAAATAAATCTGGCCATGGATTTCAAACTCTGGAGGTTCCATCTGTGCCCTTGAATTGGTGCCTCCTAAGACTTGGATGCTAGATGATGGCCATGAGTGTGTTTGTATTTCATGTCCAAGACATGGTATTTGAGAAGATAGAACAATTACAGAAGAGCTTCAGTTATCATGTAAATGTGATGTTACTTACATATTTGATGAAAATTTAGGAGAAATGTATTGGGCTTTACAAGAACACTCTTAATTAAACATTTAAATTATACAACCCCAGACTTAAGCTACTCTAGACTTGGATTGGACAAGACTTTATGAGGAACTTCAAAATAACACTCAAATAGTTAACTATTAGAAAGCTTGGGTAATAGGTCACAACAGCTAGCAAAATTAATAGAAGACAGGAAAAAAATGTGCGTTGCTTCCCAAGAATCTGATTTAACCTTTTCCCATTGGTATATTTAAAGCTTCTTCTATTTCAAGGCAAATATCAGGCTGCATTGTGAAATTCATCCTATTGTAATTCTGATCATTGTTTTGCTTTGCATTTTTCTTGCTGGTTCTTCAGGCATTGGCAATTTGCCCCTCGCCCAGAAAAAGTTAAAAGGACAGTGGAGATAATGAAGTATTGTAATGTGACGATTTCTTAATAACACAAGGAGGTGGTCCTTGGAAATATTCAAATGAAGAGTAGGAGCCTTCCATCTCCCCGGAGAAGATAAGGTGAGAGACTCCCCCTCCTGGACCTTTTCTTTCAGAATTTCCTCCTCATTCCTTTTAAATATATGCAAATCCTCTCATGACTCAGGAATGTCCCCCTCCTCCAGGGTCGGGGAGCATTGTTTTGCATTGTAATCAAGCTGCAGCCCCCGCAGACCTCCTGGCTTCCTGGGAGAGGTCTCACTATAGCCAACTGGACTCCAAATGGCCAAAGCTACAGGTTAGGGGCGCGGGGGCGGGGGGTGTCCCCCACCCCTTTGGAGAATCCCCTGGCATCAGCATCCCTCTGGCGGGGTGCTTGTGTTTGCACAGATTATTCTGATTTTTATCTTTTCTGCCTTTGTGGCCAGGTATTCCTGGTTGGGAGATTGTTTTCAGTTCTGTGTCTCCAACACACTTCACAGCCACGGAGAAAGGACACGTTTCCTTCAGTGGAGATGTGTTCCTTAAATATCCATCTGGAGGAAAAAGAAAAGAAAACACTTCTTTCCTCAAGTGTCACCATCAGGCAGAAAAGGGAAAAGTCATCAATGCACTGAGTCTTTTTCCCCTGTGAAAGTGCCTCCCTGCGCCAGGGCCGGGCGTGGGGGCTGGAAGACTGTACCAACCTTAAGTCTCACTGTGGCATGCCAAGTGGTTCCTATGCCACCTGTCATCTGAGCCCAAACCTCTGTGTCTTATCAGTGCTTCACAAATGCAACAGGCCTTTGTGGTAGAAAGGTAGAAAAGTTTCCTGTTCTGGTCACTTCTTGGGGTCTTCCTTGAATTGTGAAGGTGGCCAGGTTCACATAAAAGGTTAATCAAGTGTTTGCATTTCTCCTGTGAATGTGTCTTGTGTTAGTTTCATTTCCAGGCCCAGCCGGAGACCCAAAGATGGTAAAGGAGCATTTACCTTCCATGTCCCTTTGGGTCACCCCTGCTCCCCCCAAACAGAGATGTATGTGCAAAGGCTTCTCCAGCAGTGGTGGGAAAGCGGGGAGATGCTGAGGGGACTTGGAAAGAAAGAGGAAAGGAAGGGGCAATGCAAGAAGGGTCCAAGTGAGAGACCCCACACCAGCCCCTCCCCCAGGAACTCAAAAGGTGCATTTCCTCTGGGAAGCAATGGAGATCAGGCCCGGAGAATTTCCACCGGCCCCCTTACAATTTAAAAATGGTCAAGCCCTGACAGGGATAAGTCAATGCTTCCGCCCTCAGAGGGACTTGCATTTCAATGCCCTTGAGTTCCTAGAGGCGGGGAGAGCCTTCCAAGTGTGCGAACCCACAATGGCCCCTCCCCACTGGAGAGGCCTTTATTCCTGGAGGCCATTGTGAGCAGACCCGACGAATTTCTCAGACTTCCCTTAAAACTTAAAAGTGCCCCAAGACCCAAGCTTGGAGAAGCAAATGTCCCGCGGGCAAAGGGACTTGCATCTCAATGCTGTGTCCTTTGAAAGGAAAACAGGATTTTGGCCAGCTTTCCTGAGTTCTTCAAAACAAAGATCTGGAAAACCAAGCTGGATCTCAGGATTAGACCCTACAGAGCGTCTGCAACCTGGAAGTCTTTTTTTTTCCCCCTCTTTTAAGAAATAATAAATAAACCCTGACCGCTGCCGGACACCATGGACAAAAATCAATTCCAGTTGTACTGGAAATGCAAAAGGCAAAATAGCAAAACTTGTAGAAGACGACAGGAGAACACTTTCATGATGTTTGCAGTTGAGAAAGACTTTCTTAAGTGGGATACAAAAAGTACTAACTTGTAGGAGATGTTGATAAATGAGTGTTTTCTGAGCTCCTGGAGCACTGGGTTAGTTTGATATTTTCTGTTCCACACTCCCACCCCCCTGCCCCCATCTCCCCACAGAGTGGCTCCTGGCTTCTCCTTTCTGTTGCTCCAAGCTCCTGCTTTATGGGGAGCAGGTAGGATTACCCCGAGAGGATGAGCCCCTCAGCTACAGAAGTGCACTTTGTTTTGGGTGTTTTCTGAGATGTCCTGTCCTTGGCTGCTTTGTTATGCTCTTCATCCTTTAACGATATGTATCCCCTGCTTGGCTTCCGTTCGGTCTCCTCCCGAAGTGCTCTGGATCCTATAGCTCTTGCTGTTGGTAGGGACATTGGGTTACCGTCACAGAGTCAGCTCATGACTTGGATAGAGTGCTCTGATCTCAGGATGGGGCGGCCTCACTGTGGACTCTGTATGCCAATGCTAACTGCCTTGGGGCTGAGATCTGTCTCTTAGGGGTTTTTTTGGCAATTTAATTTTAACATCTTTCCCCAGTTTTCCCAATTTATGCATTCTTTCTGTCTCTTAGTTTTGTTGAAAATGTTTTTTTTTTTTTTTTCTGGGGGGGAGGGGGAGTTCCATGCAACTTATTGCCTTTGTGACATCACTGGAAGAGTCAAAACAGTCTCACTTCCTTGCACTTTCTTAAAAAAATTATTTTATTGAAATATAGCTGATGTACAATATTGTGTTAATTCCCTTCTCTGATTGTCAACCTGATGCGAAGAACTAACTCATTTGAAAAGACCCTGATGTTGGGAAAGATTGAAGGCAGGAGGAGAAGGGGATGACAGAGGAGGAGATGATTGGATGGCATCACCAACTCAATGGGCAAGAGTTTGGGTAAACTCCGGGAGTTGGTGATGGACAGGGAGGCCTGGAGTGCTGCAGTCCATGGGGTCGCAAAGAGTCGGACATGACTGAGAGATTGAACTGATACTGATACTGATTGTGGTAATTGCCGCTGTACAGCAAAGTGACTCAATTATACACATATATGTTCTTTCTCATATTGTTTTCCATTATGGTTTATCACAAGATATTGAACATAGCTCCCTGTACTATGTAGTAGGACCTTGTTTCTTAGCCATCCTATATAAAAGAGTTTGCCTCTGTGAATCCCAAACTTCCAATTCTTCCCTTACCCATCCCCACTCCGCCTTGGCAATCACAGGTCTGATCTCTAAGTCTGTCAGTCTATTTCTTAGATGTTTGTGTCGTATTTTAGATTCCACATATCAGTGATATCATGGGTATTTGTCCTCCTTCTTCTGATTTACTTCACTAGTATAATAATCCCTACCTCATATTCTTTCTTTTTAAGAGTTGTCCAGGCTGTTCTTTTATTTAGTTATTTTTAAAATATTTATTTGGACATGGTATCTTCCATCATCATGGTAGCATGCAGGAAGTTTTTTTTCAGTTGAGGCATGTGGGATCTATTTCCCTGATCAGGGATGGAACCTAGATCCCACACATTGGGAACCTGGAGTCTTAAGCCACTGGACCACCAAGCAAGTTCCCAGGCCAATCTTTTCTTATGTCTGTTATTCTTAAGGAAAAGATTCCTCTAAGGTGAGCCAAGCTTAGCAACTCATTTTAACTTAGAGCAACTATTTACTGCTTCACGAGATTCAGCCATCTAACAGGATTCTCCTAAGTCAGCTCTCATTCCAGCTGCTGCTGCTGCTAAGTCACTTCAGTTGTGTCCGACTCTGTGCGACCCCATAGATGGCAGCCCACCAGATTCCCCCATCCCTGGGATTCTCCAGGCAAGAACACTGGAGTGGGTTGCCATTTCCTTCTCCAATGCATGAAAGTGAAAAGTGAAAGTGAAGTCGCTCCGTCGTGTCCGACTCCTAGCGACCCCATGGACTGCAGCCTACCAGGCTCCTCCATCCATGAGACTTTCCAGGCAAGAGTACTGGAGTGGGCTGCCGTTGCCTTCTCTTGCTCATTCCAGCAGTGCTCTGCATACCTGCTTGGGAAGCTCCGAGGGAAGCAGATGAAATTAATTAGGATACAGCCCATCAAAGCCAGGGCAAGTATTTCACCAGCTGTGTACAGAGACCTTCTCACAACCATGGCAAAGGCCACAGAATAAATATTTTTACCACTGAGAGTTTCATAGTCACTGTCCTTTTTGACTCACTCCTCCTCTCTTCAGCTCTCTGTCCTGACAGTCTCAGCCAGTCCACCATGTTTGTTCTCCCAGAGGCATAAGGATTTCTTTTTAGCTTATTTTTGTGGTTTACCCAACTAACCGGGAAATCAAGCCTTTGGGACAGAAGGTAAAATCAAATAAACAATCCTCTGAATGTCTGGGAAACGGCTGCTGGGCCTTCAACTTCAGGAGACACTTGGGCCAGCTGTGCTCTTCTACGTGGGGTCCTCCTCATCCCTCACCACATCGTCGCTGGTTCATATTCTTTTTTAAAGGAATGAGTTTGATCAAATGAGTAATTAGCACCTACTGATGTGATCAAGCTGGTTCCTCTAACTTGCTGAGTAATAATTTCTATGAAAAGATTTCGTCACATTGAATTACCTTTGTATTTTTGGACTAGACCCTACTTGGCCATACATAATACACTGATCTTTTGTTACATTGAGGGAATCCACACAGTTATTCTTTCCATTTGCTTATAAAAAATATAGGCAAGTATCTTTTTGACTTCAGGGTAGGGAAGGACTTCTTAAGCCAAGCATAAAAGGCATTAATCCGTTACAAATTTTGGTATATTTAACTATGTTAGAATTGGGGACTTCTGTTTAGCAAAGACTCAAGAAAGTGAAAAGGCAGGCCACAGACTGAGAAAATATGTGTAACATTTGTAACTGACACAAGATTAGTATCTAGAACATAGAAACAATTCTTACAAATTAGTGGATGGGTAAACAAGGGAAACAGCAACTGACTTTATTTTCTTGGGCTCCAAAATCACTGCAGATGGTGACTGCAGCCATGAAATTAAAAGACACTTGCTCCTTGTGTTGTAGACATGCATTCTGGGAAACAAACTCACTGAGAAAGACAATGCAGATAGTGGAGTGCAGTTTATTACACTCGTGGGCCAAAGGAAGGGTCTCCTCTCAGCCAAGGATCCCAACCAGTTTTTGTGAAAACCTTATATACCCTAAGTGTTTGTGCCCAAACCCACATCCCCAAATTCCCTGAAACTAGTCTGAACAAAGGAAAAGAAAGAAACAAAGTTAACCCATGATTCATTTGCCTTAAGTCTAGGTGGTTAAAAGTGGACAATTATCTATAGGCCTGTGGTCATACCCCAATAAGCGTAATAGAATTATGATTCTATTCAGTTACACAGATAATTAGGGTATTCTTTTAGGGAGAGTCTAGGTTCGAGCCCTGGGACTCTTCCTTTTGGGGTCCTGGTTTTCCAGTTGGTATGTCGTTTCCACAGATATTTGGGCCACAGTCCGGCCCAAGATGGAGTCCTGCTTTCAAGATGGAGCCTGTTCTATCTGTTTCCTCCTTCACTTGGAAGAAAAGTTATGACCAACCTAGACAGCATATTAAAAAGCAGAGACCTTTGCCAACAAAGGTCCATCTAATCAAGGCTATGGTTTTTCCAGTGGTCATGTATGGATGTGAGAGCTGGACTATAAAAAAAGCTGAGCGCTGAAGACTTGATGCTTTTAAACTGTGGTGTTGGAGAAGACTCTTGAGAGTCCCTTGGACTTCAAGGAGATCAAACTAGTCAATCCTAAATAAAATCAATCATGAATACTCATTTGAAGGACTGATGCTGAAGCTGAAGCTCCAATACTTTGGCCACCTGATGTGAAGAACTGACTCATTAGAAAAGACCCTGATGCTGGGAAAGATTGAAGGCAGGAGGAGAAGGGGACGACAGAGGGTGAGACGGCTGGATGGCATCACCGACTCAATGGACACGAGTTTGAGCAAGCTCCAGGAATTGGTGATGGACAGGGAGGCCTGCTGTGCTGCCGTCCATGGGGTTGCAAAGAGTCAGACTCGACTGAGCAACTGAACAACAACAAATCAGTAGGCAAATGGAAAAAGAAAACACTACAAAAAAGGGCAAAAATCAAAACCAGGTGCAACATAAAAGAGAAAATGCAAATGACCAAGAAACTTAGGAAGGAAAGATTTGCCTTGCCAGTGTCAATGAAAATAATCAATAAGCAATCTATAATAGAATAGAAAAGAGTTTTAACTGAGCCAAAGTGAGGACTCTGTGGTGATCCAAGGATGAAAAAGCAGATAAAACCAAGGAGGGCCTTGGAATGCAGGAACAGAAAAACTACACCCTTATCGTCCTTCCCTCCCGCATGTAATATCAGGTCCTCCTGAGCAGGATAGCCTGTCTCCCCTCCTTACCCCATAGGGGGAAGGTATTTGCCTTACTCTTCCCTCCACCCTTCCATTGAGGCTCAGCTGGTAAAGAATCTGCCTGCAATGTGGGAGACCTGGGTTCGATCCCTGGGTTAGGAAGATTCCCAGGAGAAGGGAAAGGCTACCCACTCCAGTATTCTGGCCTGGAGAATTCCACAGTTTACAGTCCATGGGGTCACAAAGAGTCGGACACAACTGAGTGACTTTCACTTCACTTCACTTCCTTCCACCCAGTATACATGCCTCATACAATCAGCAAATGACCCACAAGACCATTATCCCACTTGTACCCCGGGTATAAAAATGTGAGAGTTGAACTATAAAGAAAGCTGAGCGCCAAAGAATGGATGCTTTTGAACTGTGGTGTTGGAGAAGACTCTCGAGAGTCCCTTGGACTGCAAGGAGATCCAACCAGTCCATCCTAAAGGAGATCAGTCCTGAGTGTTCATTGGAGGGACTGATGCTGAAACTGAAACTCCAATACTTTGGCCACCTGATGTGAAGAGCTGACTCATTTGAAAAGACCCTGATGCTGGGAAAGATTGAAGGTGGGAGGAGAAGGGGACGACAGAGGATGAGATGGTTGGATGGCATCACCGACTCAATGGACATGAGTTTGAGTAAACTCTGGGAGTTGATGATGGACAGGGAGGCCTGGAGTGCTGAAGCCCATGGGGTCGAAAAGAGTCGGACACAACTGAGTGACTGAACTGAACTGAAGGACCCCTGCTCAACGTCAGTTCTCCCTTGAGCTGGCCCGCTGGTCTAACAGCTCTCCCACTCTGATAAACTTTATTTCTCTCTCACTCTGCCTCATGTCTGGAAATTCTTTTCCAACCCGTGACCAGACCATGACAGACTCTAGCCTGGAAGACAGCTTCTCAGAGTCAGTCAGAGCCTGAAACAGTGTTCTGGAGATGCATGGTGTTCAGAGCAGTTCCATAAATTGTCAGAACAAAGAACATCAAACAAGTCAAGGATACACTCCTTTAAGTTAAAACAACAACAACAACAACAAACCAGACCAGCTGATGAGTCAGTAAGGCCTTGGCACCTGGGAAGGGAGCCTTTTCATCCAAGCAGCCCCAGGAAGGGGGACGTTTCATTTTTATTTTTATCATGGACAGTCTTTACTTCTGGTCAATGTGTCCTTTTCTTTCACAATTAAAGCAGATGTACAGTTTATATTCAATAGGCCACAAACAGTCTTAAATTTGAGTTAAGTCATGCATAAGCCAGAATGCCTTCCCCAGACCTCAGTGCGTGAACATTTCTACCATAATTAGTAATCAGGAAAATGCAGGATCATAGTGAGAGAGCATTTCCACCCACCAGCCTGGCAGATATGAAGTCTGAAAAAACCCAGTGGTAAACATGGCAAATTTTGTGTTATACATATTTTTTTTCAAAATTTTAAAAAGCATGAGAATGATAAATCCATCTGTGGCTTATTGTTGTGATGGAGCATTGGAGTGGTAGGGTCAGGATGGTATATGGCCCTGTGCCAGGGTTGGGTGGTGGCTTCATAGGTGTTAATGAGCTTTATTCTTTAAACAAACAAAATGAAAATGGGCCTTGAGTGGACCTGTCTGACAGATAGTGAGTAATCCAATTCTATGCATCTGCATTAAAAAAAAAAAAAAAACAAACTAGAAAACCAAATACCCATGACTTGTTCTTAAAACGAACACAAGAAGCCCCTTGGGTCCACCATTTGCTTCCTCTATGTCATCAACAGGGTTTTCAGTTTCGCTACATGGAATAGTCCCTGACAACTACTGTCAAGTGATCTTTGACAAAAGAGCAAAGGCAATTCAATAGAGAATGAATAATCTTTTCAAGAAATGGTGCTGGAACAACTGGATGTCCATATGCCAGAAAAAAAATAATCTAGATACAGACTTTATGTCTTTCAAAAAAATTAACTCAAAATGAGTAACGTGGAATGTGAAACTAAAAAATCCGAAAGATGATGACCTAGAGGAAAATCTAGCTGACTTTGCATTTGGTGATGACTTCTTTGGCTACACCACCAAAGGCACGAGCCATGAAAAACACAGAGGCAAACTCAAAGAATTAGGAGAGTACAATCTCTTCATTCCAGGATTCAGGCAGGAGGTAGATGCCCCCACACCCACCCCCTGTAAACCAATTGGAGATTCATTCCCTGTGGACCAAAACTCCAAGATGAGAAGAGCAGGACAATTAAGGGAGGAGGCTAGGCCCTGTCCAGATCACATTTCTCATTCTAGAAGTCAGGAGACCTCTCCGACCACGCATGCACAGAAAGGCTCCTTGAAGGTCAAAGTGGGGGAGTGATGTCAAGGGATGCTTTACCCACAGGCCTCTGGGATAGAATCCATCTTGGCTAAGAGATGTGTGTGCACACATGGGAATATCCTGAGTTGTACCAAATATGGACTGTGAACCGGGCAAATCAAAATGATTGGCCAAAGGAATGCCCCATATAAGTGATTTAAACTACCACAAGGGTATGACTCAAGGAGTCTCCCTCTGAGTCTGCCCATGTGTCTACCCACACATATTATTGTCCTCTTTTCCTCTTACTAAACACTTTACTTGCTTCAATACTGTCTTTGTGGGAATTTTTTAAAATTTTTATATATATATATATATATATTTATTTATTTATTGGCTGTGCTGGGTTTTGTTGTGGTGCACAGGCTTCTTTAGTTGTGGCATGCAGACTTAGTTGCCTTGTGGCATGCAGGATTTTAGTTCCCTGAGCAGGGATTGAACTCATATCTCCTGCATTGGAAAGCATATTCTTAACCACTCAACCACCAGGGAAGTCCCTGTGGGAATCCTTTTCTGCAAAGCCAAAGGAACAGGGCCTTTGTCACTGACCACTGGTCTAGTGGCTAGGATCTGGTGCTCTTACCACATCAACTCGGCCTCAATCTCTGGTTGTGAACCCAAGTTTCACTCCAAGCCATCACAGGCTGAGGCCACTCACCCGAGATCAAGATGACAGATGACAAAGAAGCCAGGCTCTCAAGAGATGAGAAGCTGGACAGTTTCTCGGTTGTGCTCTGGCCCCTGCTTCCCTGGGAGCTCCATTCTGGGGACGCCAGTGGGTAAAGTCATGAGTGACTACTGGGAAACAGGGCTTCCCAGTGGGGCACCCGGCAGGGCAGGGGTGAGGAAATATAGAGTCACGATAGCACCACTCCAGATCAGAACCTGGGCCAGAGTCACCTTGGTATTCAATGGCCATGGGGATTACAGTGGTGATACACCACCCACCTTGTCTGTCCCTTGTCTGTTGCAGCCTGGTTGCCTGCCATACCTGTCTCCCTCCTGCTCTGCTGGGGTGGCCCTCCCCGTCCTCCTCTTTGCTGAGCTCAGATCAAAGCCCCTGCTCCCAGATCCATCGTCTGGCTCCCATCTTCTTCTCCCACACTCTCAGGTTTCGTACATTTGCTTTTTTTTGATCGCCGGAAGACATGGACTCGACCTTCAGCAAGAAAAGGGATTTATTTGGCATGAGGCTGGGTAGATCACCCAATGAGCAGAATGTCTCATCTTAAGCAAGTCTCGAGATGTGCAGCTGTCACTTGTTTTGAGAGTGGTCCAGAGTATGAAAGGGCCCTGTAGAAGGTCAGGGCTGCAGACCAAGCTGCTAGGCCACTAGAGCTAGAAGATGCAGCCAGTCTAAAGGCTCAAGAGGATCTGTCCATGGTAGATAGTGATGCCGGGACAGAGTCTGGGGGAAAGCCTCAGTAGAAGGATTCCAGTACAGATACATAAAGGTTTGGAGCAAGGCCATATCTTCCATGGAAGAGCTATTCACCACTCAAAAAGCAGCTGTTGTCATGCTACTGGGCTGTGGTCCAGACTTTGAGCCTGATCCCAGGATATCAAGTGCCTATGTGACTGATGATGCCCATCATGACCTGAATATTGGCAGACCTGCTGAGTCCTGTAGCCAGGAGGGCATGGCAGCAAACCAGTAGAGATGGCACCTTCCCGAACAGGCCCAACTGGGGCCCAAGGCCCAAGTCGGGTACACGGACAGGTAGTCAAGACCCCAGGTCACCTGCCTGCATCATACAGTACCCTCTCCCAGCTTACACCTTCTGGGCTTCTGGGCAGAGGTTCCCTATGACGGACCCATGCAGGGGAAACACTCAGACCTGGCTCTTGGGTGTGTCACCGTGGTGAGGTGAGTACTCCAGGTGGGCAGGACACTTGGCTGTCCCCTTGGTAGAGAGAGCTATGGCCTGAGATAAAGATGTCATGGAAAACAAGTTGACTGATTGGTCCGGGACCCAGGAGGAATAAGACTGGGTCAGTAGAAAGTGTTCTGCACCCAGTTCCAATGTGTGGTATGGAGGTCTTCCCCAGTTCAGATCAGTTCAGTTCAGTTGCTCAGTTGTGTCCGACTGTTTGTGACCCCATGGACTGCAGCACTCCAGGCCTCCCTGTCCATCACCAACTCCTGGAGTTTACTCAGACTCATGTCCTTTGAGTCAGTGATGCCATCCAACCATCTCATCTTCTGTCATCCCGTTCTCCTCCTGCCCTCAATCTTTCCCAGCATCAGGGTCTTTTCAAAATGAATCAGCTCTTCACATTAGGTGGCCAAAGGATTGGAGTTTCAGTTTCAGCATCAGTCCTTCCAATGAACACTCAGGATTGATCTCCTTTAGGATTGACTGGTTGGATCTCCTTGCAGTCCAGGGGACTCTCGAGAGTCTTCTCCAACACCACAGTTCAAAAGCATCAATTCTTTGGTGCTCAGCTTTCTTTTCAGTCCAACTCTCACATCCATACATGACTGCTGGAAAAACCATAGCCTTGACTAGGTCTTCCCCAGCACCAAGCAATTCTCACACACCAGCTGGTGTAATTCAGCGCAACGGCAACACACTTTGAGTCTCCCCGGAGACAGCATCAGATCCCACATGTTAAGGGCTCAGTCTCAAAAGACTGCCCCTCACCACTTCAGATGCCAAGCACAAGCCAGGTTGTGTTCATGGACACAGACGCTCTCGAAACCCCGTCCTGTTGAGTTTTTATTAAGGCTTCCTCACACAGGCATTATTGATGAAAGCTTAGGCCCTCTTGGGCTAGAGGTCCTGACTTCTGGGCTCAGGGCATTGCTTCTATCAGAGCTCATGGGAAGGGCTCTGTAGAAACCTGCCATCTGGCTAACGTGGACTCCTCATAATCAGGGATCACCTGGCCAAGAAAAGACTGCTGTATTGGCAGGGCAGTTGATCCTGAGAACTTCAGGAGCTAGCACTGCTGCTCTCCAACGACAGTAAGAAGTATGTCCGTGACACACAGATTCACTAGGGGTTCAAGCCCTGGTCAGGGAACTAGATCCTGTATGGGGTAACTGAGTTCGCAGGCACAACTAAAGATCCCACACATGGCAATGAAGATCCTGCAAGCTGGCAACACACACCTGGTGCAGCCAAATAAATAAATCTTTAAAAAATATTAATATACAAGCAATTTAATAAACTTGAATGATAAACAAAATAAGCAACTGCACAATGGTGGCCTAATAAGGAGAAAACCATTAAACACTCAGAGATGTGGTGGGTAAAGGTCTGGTTCAGTCGTCCAGGAGAATCACCTAGACCAGTGGAGATGCTTTCTGAGGGAGAGAAAGATCTAGAATGGGTGATGGAGGAGGGTACAGTAGATGGCAAAATGGACACGAAGCGCTCTTGTTGGAGTCTGCCCCCATGTTCGAGACACTCACGGTCTTATCGACTGTGACTTTTGTCTCTCCTCCCACCAAGAGGCAGAGTCCATTTTGGCAGGCTGAGAAGCTGAACTTGCCAATGTGTAGTGCATAGAGCCACATCCTCCAAAAAAGTTCAAGTTCCTTAAAAAAAATAAAATAAAAATGTACAGACATTAAAAAAAAAAAAAGTTCAAGTTCCAGTCCTTGGTACCTGTGAACATGACCTTCTTTGGAATTAGTCTTTGCAGATGTTACTGAGTTAAGAAGGGGTCACGCTGGATTTGGGTGGGCCCTAAGTCCAAAGACTGGGGTCCTGAATTTGTATTGATTTCTTTATTTTGCTGCTCAGCGGTGAAAGTGCAAAGTCACAACCACTGGACTACCAGGGTGTCCTTAGAAAGAAGAAGGAAAGTTGGACCTAGACACAGAGGAGACACATGGGGAAGAAGGTCATGTGAAGACGGAGACAAAAACTGGAGCCATGCAGCTATAAGGCAAAGAAGAGCAAAGATGGCTAAGAGCCCCCAAGCACCTAAGAAGAGGCAAAGGAGGACCACCCCCCCTACCAGAGCCTTCAGAGGGAGCATGGCCCTACCAACACATTCATTTTGGACTTGAAGCCTCTAGAACTATGGAGAAAATACATTTCTGTTTCTGTTGTTTGAAGCCACCAAACTCGTGGCCCTTTGTGGTATGGCAGTCTCCTCTTGGGGCTTCCCTGGTGGCTCAGGTGGTAAAGAATCCACCTGCAATGCAGGAGACTGGGTGCCATCCCTGGATTGGGAAGATCCCCTGGAGAAGAGAAAGGCTACCCACTCAGGTATTCTGGCCTGGAGAATTCCATAGACTAAGTCCATGGGGTCACAAAGAGTTGGACACAACTGAGCGACTTTCACCTTCACCTTCACCTTCACCAGTCTCCTCTTGGGGTCTGGGATAGACAGTTATATCCAGCCAGCCCATAGCAGGGTCAAGTCCCAGCAGCTTCAAGTGCCAACCAGCTTGAGGACATACCCTGACATCGGTTCTCATTCCCCTGAGACCACTTTCTGACATATGCAACCTACACACCAGCCCTGTCTCCAGGGGCATATACATCCACATCTCATTTCCAGACTCCAGGCAGGCCCAGCATATTCCTGATTCTTGTTCTCTAAACCAGGAGTCAGCGAGGAAAGGAGGGCTATGGAGGGGCCTCTGCCAACCGCTGTGGTGTAATTAAACAGCCCTGTGTGGTTATCGATTCCATCACTTGCCAAGGCCTGGCAATGAAGCAGGCAACAATTGAATCAAGTTATCTCTGCAGCCAGAGGGCTTGGACTCCGCGGCTCTCCCTGGCAGCCCATGGGAACCCGGCCCTCCATCCGAGGCGGCTTTCCAGGCCAAGGCCTTCTTTCTCCAGGCTAGTCCAAGGAAGCCAGGGCAGACTGTGGGAGAGATAAGGGAAGAGATGGAGGGAGCGTGAAAGTGGCACGCTGGGCTCAGGCGGGGACAGAGAGAGACGCAGGTAGGTAGCTAATCCGGTGCACCCGGGGCCCCAGCATCCCAAACCGCTCGGTTGGCTCTCCCAGAGACCCACCCAACCTCACGCTTTTCTCTCTTATTAAAAAAAAAAAAAAATGTTTTCGTTTTTAAAATTTTAACAAAGGTATACGTTTACAACGACAGCGAGAGAACGGCTGAGTTGGAGAGACGGGATCGTTAAAGGGAATCCGGAGAGACGGATGCTGCGCGAAGGATGTGCGAAAGGGGCTTAAATCGTGACCCCCCTCCCCCAGTCCCGAGGCCGCGAGCTCGTGGGGGATCCCGGGAGGCGCTCCTCCACCCCGGACCCTGGTATCCCGGGCTGGCCCCGCGCAGTCGGCATATCCAGGGCCAGGTGCTCCGGGCCGGACGCTGGCGATGGCAGGAAACCGTGGAATCGGGGACCCCCCCGCCCCCCCGCCCCGGGACTCCGGGAAAGGCCCCGCCCCCGGCTTCCCGCGCTGGCTCCCGCGGCCTCCAGCCTCGCGCTCGCCCACCCAGCCCCGCTCCCCTCGCTCCCGCGCGCGTGCGCCCGCTCCCCTCTGCTGACGCGGGCGCGCGCGCGCGCCGTGTCCGTCGTCCCAGGCGGGAGCCGGAGACCGCGGGGCGGGCGGCTGGCCGGAGAGCGGGCGCCCGGAGCGCCTGGAGCGCGGCCCATCTAGGCGGGAGCGCGGGCGGGGAGGGGTGGGGCGGGGAGCCCTGGCTGCGAGCGGGGTGGCCGCCGATCCCCCGAGTCGGCGGGCCCGGACGCGGCGCCAAGCGCGAGGGCCGGGCTCCCGGGGCGGGTGGCCATGGGTGGGAGCCAGAGGTGGCAGCTGGAGCCGCGGAGCCGGCGGGCTGGGAGGGTTTCGGCCCGCGGCCCCTGACGGCCCCCAGCGGCCTGGCGCGCCCCCGCGCCTACGCGGGGGCGGGGGGGGGGCGGTAGCCGTGCAACGCCCCGCGCTCCCGCCCATCCCCCGCTACCCTTTTTTTTTTTCCTGGCGGGGTGCGAGGGAGCATGCCCGCGCCGGGCCGCGGACAGCTAAGGGTTAACCGGAGAGGCGTGGAGCTGCCCCCACCCCGGGGGCGTGCCCCCCTCCCCCGCTAGGCGGCCCGCCCCCGAGCTAGGCTATGGCCCCCGGCCCCGGCCCGGGGCCCGAGGTCCCGCGATCGGGCCAGTGAAAGGCGTTTTCCCGTGGCCGCCCTCCTCCCCTCGGCGGCCGGCACCATGGGATGTAATATGTGCGTGGTCCAGAAGCCGGAGGAGCAGTACAAAGTGATGCTGCAGGTAGGGCTGCCCGGCCGCGGGGGCGAGGGGCGGGAGGGCGGCACCTGGAGGGGAGGGCCCGATGGAGGGGCCGAAGGGCCCCGAGCGGAGAAGGTTACGGAGGCATTTTCGTCCTCCGTCTCTAGGGCGGCTGGATGTTGGTGTCCGTGGGAACCAGGCACAGATGTGGGGGCGGATGGGAGTCCCTGCGTGGAGATCGGGGTACGGGACGCATCCCTGGGGCGCTCGATTGATTGCGAGGCGAGCCCTGGATCCCGATCGGTCCGGGTCGGGAAGTTGGGCTGAGCCCGGGTCCGCTGCGCGAGCACCTCGGGACCCTGAGCCGGGAAACGAGTTGCCGCCGGCGCCGGCGCGGGACGGGGGTTGCATAGCAACGGCCTGCGTTTCCCTGATCTCGCTGGCCCCGCTGGCCCCGCTGGCCTCGGGGCTGGGGAAGGGAGGTGGGCACTCTCGGAGCGCCGGGAGGCGGGGGCAAATCGCGGTCCCCGTGGGGCAGGGGTACGGGGGCCCGCGGGCCGCGCCCCGGGACCCCGCCGACGCCCGGCCGGCGCGATCAGGTACCTCCCCCAGCAACCCCTCTCCGCTCCGGCCCTGCCCAAGCCAACGGTGGGCTCCCAGGCCTTCAGGGCCTCGGGTGAGCGGCCGTCGCCGGGTCTACTAGAAGGGCAGCCCGCGGCCTTCGGTGCCCGGCCCGCCCTGTGCCCCGCAGGGCCTTTGGGCGGTGGGTGGGGGCGTGGACCCGGCAGTACTCTACGCCCAGAGAGATGGGAGACTCCAGGTCGCGCTCTCGGACCCGGAGCCGGGCTCCTTTGCTTGTGCGTGGCGTGACTTCGTGAGTGCGTGCTTGTGCCCCGTCTGTGTGTGCGCGGAGGCTCCTGCCACCCCGTGTGTGTGTACTTTCTCTGTGAGCCCTGAGAACCGTCTAGAGACATGTCCTGGATGGCTTGGTCTGAGACGTCCCCCGGGCTCCGTGGAGGGAGTTCAAGGTCAAAGGTGGAGGGGATCTGGACCCAGGGGCAGGCCGGGCTCACCCAGGTATACGTTTCTACTCTGGGTTTGTTGGTCCGGACCGGGCGCACGTGCAGGTCGGAGAGGTGCTGGCTGGGAGAAGGGGATCTCCTTAGGAAAATTGGGGAACCTCCTGCAGGCATTGGCGGTGGCGCGGGGGAGACGGGGGAGGACGTGGTGGGAGTGTAGGTCCTTGGGCCCACCCGGGTAGAAGCCGGCGGCGGGTGGGACGCGGAATCTTGCCCCAGTCTGGTGGCGCTCCTCCCCGCCTGTCCCAGGCCGGTCTCCGTGGACGCGCAGGCCTTCTGCTTTCCCTGCTCGTGGCTCTCCGCCTTCTTTCTGCTCAGCCCCCCCACCCCCGCCCCCCAGCCCCGCGGTTAGTTTCATCTGTCCTTCCAGGTGTTTGGAAATCTTGGCTTGGCTATTACCTTTTCCCCTTCCTGCGATCCGGTTCGGGAATGACCCAGGTTGGGATCACTAGAGGAGGCCTTCCGGTGGAATCCCAGGGGTCGCCCCCCCCCCCCACCCCCAACCGCAGCCCCCTGCTTGGTTTCATCTCTCCTTCCAGCTGTTTGGAAATTTTGGTCTGGTTATTTCTATTTCCTCCTCCTGCGATCGGGTTGGGGAATGACCCAGGTTGGGGTCACTAGACCAGGCGGTCCTGTGGAATCCCAGTGGTCTGCACCAAGGCTGCAGGGAAGGAGGTTGGGAGCGGTAGGTGCGTTGCCCTCGTTGGTCGATGAGGCCATGCCATCCCATCTTCACGGTTGCCTTTTCTTGCAATCGTTCCATCAAATAGCAAGCAAATCCAAAGCTCTTGAGTTGGCTCTTGATGGTAGTAGCCCTTCATTAAGGGCCAACCCAGTGGGGATGTGTGGAAAGTGGAAGGCAACCTGCCCCACGCTGCAGGCCTGAGTTGAGCCAGCCAAGCTTGGGAGAGGATGCTGCTGTGATCTTCTGGATTCCCCAGGGCAGGAGTGGGGGTCCTCAGGTCTGGCTGGGTTAGCCTTCAGGGAGGCTCCCTGTTAGAGGAAGGCTTGAGGTGAACCTGGACAGGGAAGTCCTGGGCCAGGTCTCCTGGAGGGAGACCCCTGAGCCCTAGGCAAGTAGCTCCCCCGAGAGATGGGTCCTTTTCCTTTCCTAGTCTTTGCCAGCCCTCACCGACCAGGCCCTGGGGACATTGATCCCTTTTAAAGCTCCCATAGAAGTTTGGACAGAATCGGAGACTGGATGTAGTTTGATTTTACCTTTTACATCTTTACATTGATCTTTTAATTTTTACTGCACTATAGTTGATTTATATTGTTGTGTTTCTGCTGTACAGCAAAGTGAATTATTTATACTTACGTCTACTCTTTTTTAGATTCTATTTCCATATAGATCATTACAGAGTACAGAGTGGAGTGCCCTGTGTTACACAGTATGGCTGCAGTTTTTTAGAAAAGAAACTGTCCTTTCAAAGGAAAATCAAAGAGAATTGAATTGTAAAAAATCTAGAGAGAAGGGAAAGCCATTAGCTATCCCAAATGACTCCGGGTCTGTTGGCTAGCAGGGACCTTCTCCTGGCTTGAACCTCTTTTCAGAGGGAAGAAAGTTTTTGTCCAGAAGACCAGCTTCCAGGACCTCTGCCTACCTGCCACTTAAATTCTGGTACTTCCCGATTTCAGAGATGCTTCTCCATGGCTTGTCCATATGTGCCTGTGGCCCCAGCATCTTACCAAAATAAGGAACCCCACCAGGACACAGTGCAGCCCAGAGACACACACAAGGACACCTACACCACTTGCCATGTGGCTTCCTTATGCCCTGAGGCTCTTTCCTAGGTCCCCAGAGGCCTCTGACCCCCAGGTTAAGAAGTCTCAAGTCTCTATTCCAGCCTTGATTCCAGACCCTTTTCTCCAGATGATTCACAGGTATTTTAAAAAAATGCACACATAGAGAGTTATATTGATGTATAATCCACATACCTTTGCAACATGTAAAGTTGAGTGGTTTTTAGTATATTCAGAATTGTGCAACCATCACCAATTCCAGACCATTTTCATCACCTTAAAAAGAAACATTGTACCCATTAGCAGTCACATGCCCATTCGTGCCAATAGCTCCTAGGCTCTGGCAACCACTAGTCTACTTGTCTTTATGGACTTGCCTGTTTCAGACATTTCATTTCAATGGAACCAGTTTCATTTTAGGAACTGTATGATACCTGATCTTGATACCTGATCTTTTTTTTTTTTTTAGTTCTACCAGTTTATTGCTACCAACCCGTGACCCTCCACCCTCATGCACACATGCTCAGTCATGTAACCCCATGGACTGCAGCCTGCCAGGCTCCTCTGTCCATGGACTTTTCCAGGCAAGAATACTGGAGTGGGTTGCCATTTCCTTCTCCAATACCTGATCTTTTGTTGTCCAACTTTTTTATCATGTTTTTAAGGTTCTTCCACATTGTAGCATGTTCTCGGTATGAAATTTCTTTTTATTACTCAATAATATTCCATTGTGTGGCTATATACCACATAATATTTATCGTCATCCAGTGATGGACATTTGACTTATTGCCACCTTTTGGCTAGTGTGAACAGTCATCCTGTGCACCTGAGAGTACAAATATCTGTTTGAGTCCCTGCTTGCAACTCTTTCGGGTAAATACCCAGAAATGGATTTGCTGGATTATATGGTAATTATGGTTATTATTTTGAGAACTGCCAAACTCTTTTCCACAAAGCCTACATCATTTTACATTTTATATTCTCACCAGCAGTGTAAGAGGATCCTAATTTCTTTACAGCCTCTCCAACATACGTTTTAGATTAGAGCCAACCTATTATTTGAGGTGGTATCTGTCTCATTGTGCTTTCCAAATGCATTTCCTGATGAGTATCCTTCCTGTACTATTGACTATTTGCTTATCTTTTCTGGAGAAATGTCTATCTTTATGCCTTCACCACAGCTTTTACTAGAGCTTTGTAAATAAATTTTGAAGTGTGGGTCTTCCAACTTTGTACTCTTCAAGATTGTTCAAGATTGTTGTACTCTTCAAGATTCAGGTGTCTGTTCTGGGTCACCTGAATTTCCATATGAATTTTCGAATCAGTTTGTCACTTTCTGAAAAGCCAGCTGTGATTTTGTAGGAATTGGGTTGAATTCATATTGAATATTGCATGGAATAGATATTGAAATTGTATTGAATATTACATTGAGTTTGGGGGAGTATTACCCATGAACATGGGATGTCTTTTTATCCCACTTGTGAAATCTTAGTTCCCTGTCTAGGGATTGAACCTGGGCCCTTGGCAGTGAAAGCACAAAGTCCAAACCACTGGCCCACTGGGGAATTCCCCGGGTCTTCAATTACCTTTACCAATGTTTTGTACTTTTGTTAAATGTATTCCTGAGTACTTTATTCTTTATGATTTTATTGTAAGAGTTGTTTTCTTAATTTCCTTTTCATTTTTCTTGTTGCCACTGTATAAAAATACAATTCAGTTTTTTGTATTGGTCATGTATCTTGCAACCTTATTAAACCCATTTATTAGCTGGAATAGTTGTTTTGAGTGAATTCCTCAGGATTTCCTATATATAGTAGAGATAGTTTTCCTTCCTTTCCAATCTTCCTTTCATTTCATTTTATTGGTGGAGCCTTGCGGTTCTTGGATCAACCAGGGATTGAACCCCTACCCTGTGGAATGGAAGCACTGAGTCTTAACCACTGGACGGCCAAGGAAGTCCCGTCTCTTGCCTTTCTTTTTCTTGCCTACTTGCTCTGGCTAGCACCTCCAGTGCACTGTTGAATGGAAGTGGTCAGTGGGCATCCTTGCCTTGTTCCTGATCTAAGTGGGGAGGCTTCCAGTCTTTGTCCTGTGAGTATGAAGTTAGCTGCGGGTTTGTCATAGATGTTCTTTATCAGGTGGAGGAAATTCCCTTCTATTCCTAGTTTGAGTGTTTTTATCATGGAGGGTTGTTAGATTTTGTTGAATGGTTTTTCTGTGGCCACTGAGGTGATCCTGTGGTGTTTTTGGCCCTGGGTTCTTCTGATGTGGTCTATCACAGGTATGTCAGAAGTGCAGCCTGTCAGAACCCCAGTTCCATTTCTGTTGTCCCAATCTTATCTTCCAATGATATTTAACCAAATGTGGGTGCTAGGGGCCTGGGGGGCCCAGGGAGAGCTTGGAAAATCTGGAAATGACCCTTAGTGGGGGGCCGGGTCATGCAGGTTGTTAGGAAGAGGAAGAAGCCAGGTCACAAAGGGTAGAAAGGACGATAGTCTGGTCACTGTACACTGAGACACCAAAGAGCCTTCGAGAGCCATTCCTGGTGTCCCTGCTTGCTGGGCTTGTGTCCTTCTCTCTGTCTGACACCATGACCCCTTGTCCTGGATCTGTCTGAGCCATTGATAGAAAATTCTAGAAAGGCAAACTATAGTGACAGAAAGCAGATGGTGGTAGTGGGGGGGGGGATGCTGGTGGCCTGAAAAGGAAAGTGTTAAGTCACTCAGTTGCGTCTGACTCTTTGAGACCCCATGGACTGCAGCCCGGCAAGGTCCTCTGTCCATGGAATCCTCCAGGTAAGAATACTGGGAGTGGGTTGCCATCTCCTTCTCCAGGGGATCTTCCTGACCCAGGGATTAAACCTGGGTCTCATACATTGCAGCCAGTGGGGATGGCCTGCTGCTGCTGCTGCTAAGTCACTTCAGTCGTGTCTGACTCTGTGCGACCCCATGGACTACAGCCTACCAGGCTCCTCCATCCATGGGATTTTCCAGGCAAGAGTCCTGGAGTGGGGTGCCATCACCTTCTCTGAGGGAAGCCCTAGTGGTTAGGATTTGGAGCTTTGACTGCAGTGGCCCAGGTTCAGTCCCTGATCAGGGAACTGAGATGCTGCAAGCTGGCCTCAAAAAAAAAAGCAGGTGGGGGGCACGCAGGTCAGTATTTGCAGGGATGGTGGAAGGGGTGGGAGGACCCTTTTGGGAATGATGGAGATGGTCACTCTGTTGATTGTGGCGATGGCTTTATAGATGTACACATACCCCTGATATCAAAACTTTTTCAAACCGTATGCTCTAAATACGTGCAGCTGATCATACGGCAATTTTACTCCAGTAAAGCTTTAAAAACAAGAAGGCAAAAGGAGAAGGGGGCGGCAGAGGATGAGATGGGTGGATGGCACCACTGACTCAATTTAACATGAGTTTGAGCCAACTTCAGGAGATAGTGGAGGACAGACAAGCCTGACAGGCTGCAGTCCATAGGGTCGAAAGAGTCAGACACGACATAGCAACTGAACAACACATACACTTAACAAAAGCACTTTTCTTACCAAAAGCACATGGGAGCACTTAGCTTAGCAGGGGCCCCTGGTAGGGCCAAGTAAATCTTTCTTACCTTCTCCTTCAGGGCCCCTGCCAGGGAATACAGTGTGTGGAGGTACTGAATGGTTCCCTGACTCAGTTCCTCAGCTTCTACATGTGCCACATGGGAATACAGAGGGCCTGCCTCCTGGCATCACTGCCATTGAGAAATCAGCAGGGCATTTGGTCCCCTGGAATCTCATCTGGGTGGGCGAGGGGTTGTGAACATCTGATCAGGCACTAAGGAGTGGAAAGTGGATGGAGAAGGCCTTCCTCATGAAACTGTCACAATGTCCAGTGACAGAAGAATGTCCAATATTATCGTGAGAGTTTTCCTAACAAGAAAGAAGTGGGGGGTACTTACCTGGCCCTCCCGGCAGTTAAGACTCTGCCCTTCCAAGGCAGTGTGTTGGGGACCCCCTGGTCCGGGAACTAAGATCCCACAGGGTGGGGTACAAAACCAGACGGGCCCTGAGTTGTGAAGTAGAAAATATGAGATGAGTCAGGCACTGGACAGATACTGAGATGGAGGTACACTGAGTCCTTCTGCACATGAGCCGCACCAAAAGAAGAAAGACCGAGAAGCTGGGGTTCAGAGCTGGCTTCAGATGTTACAAAGCATCGCCCCTCTTTGTTAGTGCAGTCTGTCTCTTCTCAAGCTTGCTTTGAGCAGTGGAAATAAAAGGAATATTTTCATTTTGCATTGATCACTGAGGAAGGCTTCATTTGAATGAAAAGAATATTTCAGTCTTTATGGAGAATATTTGGATTACTGCAAGACATGGCCTTTGCCTTTGGGCCAACCAGGTTAGCCCAGAGGTACGTAGGTGGGAAGCTGTGAGCACACAACCAAGGATGACCTTAGGAAGTGCTTTGCTTCACTTGTCCAATGTGGCTTCAGTGGGGCATCCCTCACTCCCAGCCTCTCTCCAGGCAGGACTTGAGAGGTGCCTGAGAGGCCTGCTCAACCCTGGAAAGGCAGGAGGTTCAGGGCTGCTGGGTCGGATTTCAGCTTGCCCCTGGGTGGGCACCACCCACCCTTTGGGGAGGGCTTGGTGGGAAGAGAGACCCTGTGAAGCCCTTGCCTGTGGTCTGAATCCCTTCCAGGTGCCTGCAAGTCCCGGTTCCTCAAGGGGGCGCTCTGGGCCAGCACGACTACCCTGAGGCCCTTGTTAAAATGCAGAATCTGCTTCAACAGGTCCAGGGTGGGGCCTGAGATTACTCACATGCTCCCAGGGGATGGATGTTCGTGCTGCTGGTTTTAGCCTACACTGAGCAGTGAGGACCTTGAGCGGGACTTTGGATAAATCCGTGAACCCACAAATTCCATCAGTATCACCTAGCAAGAGAGTTTATTACAAATAAAAGGGAGGAGGCCTCAGCTCATATCTATCAAATCAATTTCCAGGGATGATTGTCCATGTGCGGCCCCCAAGGGACATAATCTGCTCTTCCAGGCCACGTGCAGCTCACTGAGCCTCTTCACGTCACCCACATCCTTACCAATAACCCATAGGTAGCTCACATGGGAACCCAGACACACTCACCACCCCAATACTAAAGGATCCATTGAGATGAAGGCTTCCTGTGTGCTTCATTCTCTCCGATCCTGCCCCTGGGCAGAAAGGGTGGGTAGAGTTTTAGGGGTGGATGGTATAGCTTGTCCAGGCAGCCTCAACTGGGAGCACACCATTCACTGGGTCAGTCATATGTTGTTGGCATGTAGTGTTGTTTCCCTGCTAGAATTCTAACAAATGAAGGCATTTTGCAGCCACCAGTGTAATTCATCCAGTTGAACTGATCCAGCTGGGGAGCATCCTTGGGTGGTCAAACCATGAGATGAAAGTTGTTGCGGAAAAGAGTCCCTGGGTCTCAAGATATCACCCAGATGACTTGTGCATTAGGAAGGGACAAGGCAGCTTTACCAGGGAGAGACTGAGTGATCACACTGAGCCTCCCTCACACCGTGTGGGGAGGGACACAGCCTGCCCAGGGTGGCCGGTCTCCTCAGAAGGCCTAAGCTGAATGTAACCAGGAAGGAAGGAAGCGAATCCAGACCCTGGGACTTGCTATGAGGCCAGTGCCCTGGACTCTTCCAAGAGGTCAGTGTCATGAAAGTTGTTTTTCAGTGCATAGGTTGTTGTAGATACAGGAGACTAGAGACCTAAGAGACTTCCCAGGTGGCCCTAGTGGTAAAAGAACCTACCTGCCAGGGCAGGAGACATAAGAGACATGGGTTTGATCCCTGGGTCAGGATGATCCCTTGGAGAAGGACATGGCAACCCACTCCAGTATTCTTGCTTGGAAAATCCTATGGACAGAGGAGCTTGACGGGCTACAGTTCATGGGGTGGCAAAGAGTCAGACACAATTGAGCAGTGGAAGTGGAAGTGACAAATAGATTCAAGGGATTAGATCTGATAGACAGAGTGTCTGAAGAACTATGGATGGAGGTTTGTAATGTTGTACAGGAGGCAGTGATCAAAACCATCCCTAAGAAAAAGAAATGCAAAGTCAAAATGGTTGTCTGAGGAGGCCTTACAAATAGCTGAGAAAAGAAGAGAAGCAAATGGCAAAGGAGAAAAGGAACGATATGCACCTGAATGCAGAGTTCCAAAGAATAGCAAGGAGAGGTAAGAAAGCCTTCCTCGGCGATCAATTCCAAGAAATAGAGGAAAACAATAGAATGGGAAAGACTAGAAATCTCTACAAAAATTAGAGATACCAAGGAAAAATTTCATGCAAAGATGGGCACAATAAAAGACAGACATGGTATGGACCTAACAGAAAGTGGAAAGTGAAAGTCGCTCAGTTGTGTCCGACTCTTCGTGACCCCATGGACTATATAGTCCATGGAATTCTTCAGCCAGAATACTGGAGTGGGTAGCCTTTCCCTTCTCCAAGGGATCTTCCCAACCCAGGGATTGAACCCAGGTCTCCTGCATTGCAGGCAGATTCTTTACCAGTTGAGCCACAAGGGAAGCCCAAGAATACTGGAGTGGGTAGCCTATCCCCTGTCCAGCAGATCTTCCTGATCTTCCTGACCCTGGCATCGAACCAGAGTCTCCTGCCTTGTAGGCGGATTCTTTACCAACTGAGCTATGAGGGAAGGACCTAATAGAAGAAGATATTAAGAAGAGGTGGCAAGAATACACAGAAGAACTATACAAAAAAGATCTTAATGACCCAGATAACCACAATGGTGTGATCACTCACTTAGAGCCAGACATCCTGGAGTGAGAGGTCAAGTGGGGCTTAGGAAGCATCATTAAGAACAAAGCTAATGGAGGTGGTGGAATTCTAGCTGAGCTATTTCAAATCCTAAAAGATGATGCTGTGAAAGTGCTGCACTCAACATGCCAGCAAATTTGGAACACTCAGCAGTGGCCACAGAACTAGTCCATTGTTCATTCCAATCCCAAAGAAAGGCAATGTCAAAGAATGTTCAAACTACTGCACAATTGCACTGTTTCACACATTAGCAAAGTAATGTTCAAAATTCTCCAAGCCAGGCCTCAACAGTATTTGAACCATGAACTTCCAGATGTTCACACTGGATTTAGAAAAGGCAGAGGAACCAGAGAACAAATTGTCAACATCCATTGGATCATAGAAAAGCCAAGAGAGGTCCAGAAAAGCATCTACTTCTGCTTCATTGACTAAAGCCTTTGTGTGGATCACAACAAACTGTTAAAATTCTTCAAGAGATGGGAATACCACACCTCCTGAGAAATCTGTATGCAGGTGAAGAAGGAACAGTTAGAACCGGACATGGAACAACGCACTGGTTCCAAACTGGGAAAGGAATACGACAAGGCTGTATATTGTCACCCTGCTTTTTTAACATGCAGAGTTCATCATAAGAAATGCTGGGCTGGATGAAGCACAAGCTGGAATCAAGATTGCTAGGAGAAATATCAATAACCTCAGATATGCAGATGACGCCACCCTATGGCAGAAAGCAAAGAAGAGCTAAAGAGCCTCTGATGAAAGTGAAAGGTGAGTGAAAAAGCTGGCTTAAAACTCAACATTCAAAAAACGAAAATCATCGTATCTGATTCCATCACTTCATGGCAAATAGATGGGGAAACAATGGAAAACAGTGAGAGACGATTTTGAACTGTGGTGTTGGAGAAGACTCTTGAGAGTCCCTTGGACTGCAAGGAGATCCAACCAGTCCATCCTAAAGAAAATCAGTCCTGAATATTTATTGGAAGGACTGAGGCTATAAAGAAGGCTGAGGACACTGAAGAATTGGTGCTTTTGAACTGTGGTGCTGGAAAAACTCTTGAGAGTTCGCTGGACAGCAAGGAGATCAAACCAGTAGAGGAAATCAACCCTGAATATTCATTGGAAGGACTGATGCTAAAGCTGAAACTCCAGTATTTTGGCCACCTAATGTGAGGACCTGACTCACTGGAAAAGACCCTGATGCTGGGAAAGATTGCAGGCAGGAGGAGAAGGGGACGACAGAGGATGAGATGGTTGGATGGCATCACTGACCTGATGGACATGAGTTTGAGCATTGGTGATGGACAGGGAGGCCTGGTGTGTTGCAGTCCATGGGGTCTCAAAGTGTCAGACACACTGAGTGACTGAACTGAACTGAACTGAACTGAGTGACTAACACTTTCACTTTCAGAGACCTAAGAACCAGATGTGTGATCCTTGATTGGGTCCTGGATCTGGGGGAAAAAAAAGGTTATAAGGGCATTAGCAGTATAATTGGAGAGATGATTGTGTCTGTGTTCAATCCCTGAACACATTAAGGGTGTCAGGATTTCCCGGGAGGGGAAGCTTGGTGCCAGCTTTTTGCTTGGGAATGTGTGTGTTGAGACAGGAGGGAGCAGGTGCCTGGGATCTGGGTAAGGGGCATGCAGACGTCCCTGGGCAGATGCCGTAGACAGATGTGCCGATGGCCCTATGGATTGACAATTTTCCAGCTCCAGAGATGGGAAGGCATGAATGAAGACTTCTTTCTGGGCCCCGGAAAAGAGCCTGCCCTGCTCTGGGCGTCTCCTTTCTGGGTCCCGCGGAGCCAGACACCCAGCTGTATCCAAGGTGTTCCCTGGACACTGGCGACAGCAGAGCTGAGCTAGCCGGTGGGATTGGGTGCAGAGGCTAACTTTGGTTTCTGTTCTGCCTGGCCTCGGTTTCCCAATCCGCAGAGTGGGATTGGGAGAGGCAATCCAGCCGTGGGCGCCCCTCGAATTATGGCGTCAACCCCCTCCTCCTCTCCTGACCCTGGGTGAAAGGGGCGTTCCCCAGACCTTCCAGGGGGCCGTGGGGCCTGTGGGACCCCCAGTCATCCGGCCCAGGGCTCTTTTCTCAGACTACCCTCCTCGCCCCGCTCAGCGATTCTCAAATCCGAGCATCTGGGACGGATGCTGAGGGCCTTCCACCTGAAGCCCCCAGCCTCCTAGAGCCGGGGCCGGACATCCACCAAGGCTGGGGGCGGGGGCGGGGGACCAGAGGGGTAGGGGCCGTCGATCGGGCCGAGAAGCGCGGGAGAGACCCGGCCAGAGCGCGGGGGACCGGACCGGCTGGGCGACCCAGCCTTGCTCGCGTCGCCGCCGCGGCGCGCTCTTTGTCTGCGGCTCCGCGCCCGGGGGGCGGGGCGAGCGCGCCCGGGCCCCGCCCTCTGCCGCCTCGGCCCCGCCCCCTCCCGGGCCGCGGCCGCCTCGCCGCGGGCGGGAGGTGGGGCCGTGCCTCCGGCTTCGCTGATCAGGCCCCTGCTTGATCCCCATTGCGTCGCCGAGCTGTCTGCGTTGCTGTTCCCTGACCCCTTGCTCCTGTGTCCTCTCTTTGCCCTCATATCCCCACCATGTCCCACCGGACACCAATGTCCCTTCTGCTGCTCCACCGCCATTTGCCTCGCTCTTGCCCCCTGCCCCCCACCACGTGTTTCCCTCGATTCCCCCCCACCCCCACATATACCCCCTACCTTTTCCAGGTCTGACCCTCACTCTTTTTTGGCATTTAAAAATTTTTCGTCTTCTGAACCTACCTTTCCCAACAAGCATTCAAATGCTCTCACATGTCTGTCCTGGTAGAAACCAAACCTAGGGCTCTCCCACACCCCAAAGCCCCTTCCACCCCATTCTCTGCAAAAGCTCCCAAAGGCTGAGTCTATACAGGCCGGCTGGGCGTCCCCCTCCCCGACTGCCCTCTTTTAACCAATCTAGAGGGTCCTTCTGCGTCCTGATCCCATCCAACCTCCCGTCCTTGGTACACTGTCTTGCCCAGCTTCCCTTCTTCACTTTCCTTCTCTTTGGGTGACTAAGCTCTGTATCTCTCTCTGCAACTGCTCAATGTCAAGGTGCCTTCGGGTTCTCCTTGGGCCTCTTATCTCCTCCTACACTCAATCCCTGGCTTATATACCTCCATCTCAGCATTTATAAAGGGTCTGCCTACAATGCAGGAGACCTGGCTTCGATCCCTGAGTCAGGAAGATCTCCTGGAGAAGGAAATGGCCACCCATTCCAGTACTCTTGCCTGGAAAATCCCATGGACAGAGGAGCCTGGTAGGCTACAGTCCATGGGGTCGCAAAGAGTCGGACACGACTGAGTGACTTCACTTCACTTCAGCATTTTAAGTCAAGGACAGTCAATCCCTACTTGAATTCAACAACAATGGTCATATGACACTGGTTTGGTGGCTTGGTTGGAGACGCATGTAGGTGGAGTGGGGGATATCTGCAAGTCTTAGGAACTTCAAAGCAGAGATCAAGATTTGCATCGGGGCTTCCCTGGGGGCTCAGTGGTGAAGAATCTGCCTGCCAGTGCAGGAGTCATGGTTCGAGCCCTGGTCCGGGAAGATCACACATGCTGTGCAGCAACTGAGCCCATGTGCTAAGAGAAGCCAGCTCAATGAGAAGCCTGTGCACAGCAACTCGAGAGTAGCACTGGCTTGCTGCAACTAGAGAAAAGCCCTTGCAACAACAAAGACCCAGCACAGCCAAAAATTAACAAATTTAAAAACTTTTTTTAAAAAAAATGATCTGCATTGAGTAAAACCAGTTCCCCAAGTCCTGCCTATCCCCCAGCTCTGTGTCTTTTCCAGTGACCTGCATCTCTGTGAGGGCACCTGTGGTCTCTGTGGGTTCAGGGAGCAGTTTTAATTTTTT
Organism: Bos taurus; assembly: GCF_002263795.3. NCBI lineage: Eukaryota > Metazoa > Chordata > Mammalia > Artiodactyla > Bovidae > Bos > Bos taurus. The sequence continues at coordinate 37,032,128 of NC_037357.1, read as the reverse complement.
ATTGTGGGCAACGATGTATGTCATAAAGTTTCCCATTAGTGATATTTGAGTACTTTCAATGTGGTGTCATTGTCACCACCACCTAGTTCCAGAACATGGTGGTCACTCCCAAAGGGAACTTCCTACCATTATGCAGGCTCTCCCACTCTCTCTTTGCACTCCTCGACTTTCTGTCTTGATGGGTTTGCCTATTCTGGAATCATACAGCATGTGGCCTTCTGTGCCTACTTTCTCTCACTTGGCTGGGCTGCTGGGCTGTATTCATCCATGCTGTATTATTAGCATGTATCAGGACTTCGCTCCTTTATATGGTGGAATGATCTGCCGGGTGGACATTCCCCCATTATGCTTATCCATCTGCTGGTGAACATGGAGGAGGCTTCCAAATTCTGCCTATTTAGAAAAATGCTGCTTGGAATTTCCCTAGCATTGCAGCGGTTAGAACTCAGCACTTCCACAGCTGGGACCCAGGTTCAATCCCTAGTCATGGAACTAAGATCCCCACAAGCTGCGCCACGAGGCCAAAAAACAAACAAACAAAAAAATAGTGCCGATATGAGCATTTGTGTACAAGCTTTTGTTAGGGTGCCTGCTTTCCATTCTCGTGGTTATGCTGGATTGTATGGCAGCTCTAGAGAGTTTTCCACATCCACTGTTCTCCATTGACATTCCTGCAGCCTCATGCCCTCCCTTACTGTGCTCCTTCTAATCCCTCTGATTCCGGAGAAGCCCTGTGGAGACAGCACAGCAGGACCTTGTGCCTGGAATCCTTGTCCTCACCCCCTGGGGCCCTCCTCAGTGCAGTGGGCAGTGACCCAGGCACCCAGACTCTTTGCCCCGGTTCAGCCTCTGATGCCAGGGGGTGAGGGGGGACCTCCCCTTTCTTGCTAACCTCCCCAACACCCTGGATTGTTAGAAGGGTCTTCCCCTGCCCACCACGACTGCCTCCCACTTAGCCTTTGGAGCTTGGGTTGAGCCAGTCCCTGCGCCAGCTGTGTGCCAACTGTGTCTCCTCTCCCCTATTCCTCCCACTCTCGCCCCTCTCCCAGCTGCCACAGGCACCTGCCCTCTGGTTGTTGGAGGGGTCTCACCCCAGGGCCTGGCTTACTTTGAGGGGCTGGGGTGGGCAGGGCCCCCCTCTGAAGGCAGACCTGGGGGCCTGCTGTCTTCTCCCCCTTCTCTGACTGGTGCCTCGTGGGTCAGTGTGCCCCCATCCCTGGGGCCTCCTGCTGCCTTCTACTCAGACATGGGGCTGGGGGAGCTCGGGGCCCATTCCTTGGCCACCCACAGAAAACCCCTTCTGCAAATGCAGACCTAGAGCCGGTGGCAGGGTGCACATGGGGGAAATAAATGGAGGGTGGGAGGGAGTCTGCTCGGTCCTGCCCTAGGCCTGAGACTAATTGACAGCCCCATGACAAGGCCCTTCTCGAGCCTTCCAGAACCAGCTTCCTGGTGTTCCCTGGGGTGGGCCTGGGACCCTCCTGGCCACTTCCCCTAAGGGTGGAAACTGCAATCCACTCAGGGGATCCAAGGTCCTGGGAGCTGCCCCTTCCATTTTAGGGACACCTGGACAAGAGCGTGCCTCCCCTGAGCTTCCCCAGCTCAGATCTGGATGTGAAATCTGATGTGACTTTATCACCACTGCTCCCAAGGGGCCTGAGCCCAAAGGCTGCACCCCCCCAGCCCCGGGCCAGGCCTGCCCAGGGGCGGGGAATACAAAGCTGCCCCTGAGCCTGGGGCCTCGGGAAAAAACTCAGAGCAAGGCACAGGCTAGATTGTTCTTGTCTGTTTTCTCTAGGTAGGCTAGATTGTTCTTGTCTGTTTTCTCTAGGTAGCCAAGTAATGTTTACAGGAGAAAATGCTGTAAAGAACAAAAGACGAAAGTCACCTAGAAATACTAACTCCCAGAGATAACCAGCTACTGCTGGAGGAGTCGCTCCGTTGTGTCCCACTCTTTGTGACCCATGGACTATACAGTCCGTGGAATTCTCCAGGCCAGAATACTGGAGTGGGTGGCCTTTCCCTTCTCCCGGGGATCTTCCTAACCCAGGGATCCAACCCAGGTCTCCCACCTTGCAGGCAGATTCTTTACCAGCTGAGCCACCAGGGAAGCCCAAGAACACTGGAGCGGGTAGCCTTTCCCTTCTCCAGGGGATCTTCCCAACCCAGGGATTGAACCCAGGTCCTCCCGCATTGCAGGCAGATTCTTTACCAACTGAGCTATGAGGAAAGCCCCGACCACTGCTGATATTCTTCCATTTTCATGAATTTCCTTCCAGTCTTTAAAGAAAGGATTGTGTAATAATACTGATGCAGGTACCAATGAATATATATATCAGGCACGCCCATTCCAAATAGTTTTCACAGCCCGGTTCACTCTCCAAGCTGCATACTTATGGCACTACGATGCTCCTGTGGGCACATATCTCTCTTCCCACCTGCACTCCATCAGTTCTCGAAACTGGGCTCACACTGAGCTCTCCCAGAGGTGCTTGATAGTTTATTATGAGACTTGTCCAGCAATGCTATCTTTTTGAAGTCCATAAACAGTTTTTCAAAAAACAATTTAGCCATGGTATATAAAGTTGGGAAGAAAGCAAATTCTCAGATCTTCATTTCCCTGGAACAATGTTTCTATATATTCTTTTGCAGTCTTTTACCTTAAACATGCATTTTACATGATAGTCATCAGAATTCATGTGTCATTTTGTATCTTTTTTGAGAAACGCTTGTTAGAAGACTCTGGTAGGGCAGCTGTACATTTCCATGAGGCAGACACCTGTACTAAAGACTACTGTAAAGTTTTTGGCATTAGAAATAATGCTGGTACCTCCATACATTAAATAGAGAATGACCATATGGCCCCAAATATTTGAAAACAGGGTCATGAACCCTTGGACACAAATGTTCACCATAGTGTGATTCACAATTGCCAAAATGTAGAAACAAACCAACGTGTGTTGAGGGATGACCGATTTATCCACTCAGTGCAGTTTTCTGGAATAGGTTGCAATATTACCCATAAAAGAAATGAAGTACTGATGCCTGCTGTCATATGGGTGGACCTAGAAAACATTTTGTGGAAAACTGCCAGACATACTGGACCACCTGTTGTAGAATTCCACTTAGGAAATGTCTAGAGGCAATTGCACGAAAGAAAGATTGAGTGCCAGGGTGGGGTGAATTTGGAGAGAATAGGTAGGGGGTCTCCTTTTAGGGGCTGAAAATGTCCTGGAATTAAATAGATGTGATGGTTGCATGACTGTTCGGAGGCATGAAATGCCACTGAGTTGTACACCTGAAATGGTTAAAATGGTAAATTTGACGTTTGCTGTATTTTCGCACAATATAAATAATAATGAATGCTTCTCTGTTCTGAATATCCTTATCATTCATGTAATATAAATTCTGATTATTTTAGGATCTATTATTTATAAGAAATATACTGGATAAAAGGATATGATGAACATTAGCAAGGTTCTTTGTAGTTATCAAGATTCCTCCAGCAAGTTGACCATCTTGTGTTCGGAGGTGAAACACCTCAGGCCCACACAGAGTGCCCCCGACTGGGGATTGCTTCTGGGTCTAAGCAGAAGCCGGGTGCCCCAGCTCTGCCTGGAAGACAGACACGGGTACAGAGCTGAGGGCCACTTGGAGCGCTTCTCCTCTGAGCCAGGGTTGTGCCATTGGTCCTTGGGCCCGCTGACACGCACCCTGAGCCTTTGACCTCCCACGCTGGGAGGCAAGGCCCATGGGTAGCCTCCAGAACCTGATGGAAGGCGAGTCACCCTGAAAGCGTCTGCTTGGCATTCTCCCTGGGCGGGTAGGGGGGTTGCCAGGCCTGGCGTGACTCTTGGGCTTGGAAGGGACACACCGGGGCATTTCGCCTTAAGTGCGTGTAGCTGTCCGCGAAGCAAGAAAGAAGGGCGTTGGAGGGAGAGAAGGCACCACAGGGGCCCAGCAAATGAAAAAGTTTGGCTGGAGTGCCAAGACCATCTCCACCTCCTCCACAGCTGCCACCCCAGAATCCCCTCCAATTCAGCCAAAGCCCCACCTTCTCCCCCCATCCCAGGGGTACCCACCATCCACACACCCCCAGCCCCTACTATATATAGTCTGCTCCCTGCCCCTCACCAGCTGGAGATACCAACCGTGGTGGGCATGTCTGGGTGAATGGATAGTCGTGACATGTTCTGCTCTGAGTGTTTTTTGGCTGGTCCTGGAAAACGGGCACTAAGAGATGTATACCTGACAGATGAGGAAACGGGGGAGGCTAAAGGATTCACCCAGGATACAACGCCCGGGCCAGAAACCTCTGCGCCCCAAGTCTCACCCCTTCCACATCCTAATAGGTGACGGCTGCTGTCCCTCCATGTGGATGTGTTCTGAATTGTTTCTCGAGTATTGCGTGTGTACTGCCATCCAACCTCGAGGTGGGCCTTGTGGGTCTCATTGTTCTTCCCATCCCTGACCCATCCCTCCCCTCCCCTGTCCAGGGGGATTCAGGTTTGTCACCCCGAGGTACATTTTCTCCTATCTGTGATGTTCATAAGCATGTGTATTGCCACAAACCACGTGTACGAATATACCACAACTTTTGGATCCATTTTACCAATGGCAGACCTGCACTCTTTCTGGTATTTACATCCCAGTGTCCTGAAGGGGCATCTCCTCAACCCTCCTCAAAAGGGTTCAGGGTCCCTTTTCCTAGAATCCCTGCTTCCCTACTGAGTTCTGGATTTTTCCAGTGTCCTGTTTAGTTCAGTTCAGTTCAGTCCAGTCGCTCAGTCATGTCTGACTCTCTGCGATCCCATGGACTGCAGCAAGCCAGGCCTCCTTGTCCATCACCAGCTCCCGGAGTTTACCCAAACTCATGTCCATCAAGTCAGTGATGCCATTTAACCATCTCATCCTCTGTCGTCCCCTTTTCCCGCCTTCAATCTTCCCCAGCATCAGGGTCTTTTCAAATGAGTCAGCTCTTCGCATCAGGTGGCCAAAGTATTGGAGTTTCAGCTTCAACATCAGTCCTTCCAATGAATATTCAGGACTGATTTCCTTTAGGATTGACTGCTTGGATCTCCTTGCAGTCCAAGGGACTCTCAAGAGTCTTCTCCAACACCACAGTTCAAAAGCATCAATTCTTCGGCAGTCAGCTTTCTTTATAGTCCAACTCTCACATCCATACATGACTACTGGAAAAACCATAGCTTTGACTAGACGGACCTTTGTTGGCATTGTTCTGTAAGAGTTCTTTATTCTGGATAATCCTGTGTCCATTCTGTGCCTGTCTTAACTGTAGTTATGATGTCTTTTGTTATCCAGAAGTCTTATAGTTTAACACAGTCAGAGTGATACCTTTTTCCATTCTTGTTCGCCCATGTTTTATCTCCAGGTGATTCCCTTGCTGTCTGGTGGTTAGGCCTGGGTGCTTTCGCTGCCATGGCCCACATTCAGTCCCTGGTCTGATCCCTGGTCAGGGAACTAACATTCCACACATCGTGAGGCCCGGCCAAAAGAAAAAGAAAAAATGGCTTCTCTATGTCAGCACCATAAAAACACTTATCTCACTCGTCCAAGCTAGTTTTAAAGCTCGATCCATTTAGGACTTGGGTCCATTTCGAATTGGCTTGGTGTGGGTTTGGAGCAGTGGCAGCCAGCCAAGGAGGTGGGGCGTGCCTCTGGCGGGTGTAGACTGTGATCTTACCTTGTGGGGGACTCTGATGGGCTGGCTTTGGTTCACACCTGTCCAGACAGGAGCAGGGACATTTGAATGGTGGCTTGGCCCGTGCACACATGTCTTTCTCTTCTTCATGGCTGAAGGATGAGGAAGCATGAGAAGTGCAGAATACTTCTTTGATCCTTGCCCTGAATGTCGCCATCTTGTTGGTAGCCCTCACCCTCCCTGGGAGGCACTCATGTCCTGCCCTGTTCCTGCCCCTTATTAGCTCTGGGGGCTCAACGGGATGGCTGAGGAGGAGAGGAGGTTGAAGGCGCCCCAGGCGCTTGTGGCAGGAGCGGCCTCGGAATTCTAAGCCTCTGCACCCAGAGCTCTGCTTCTGCCTGGTACCACATGGGTCAAGGATCGGATGGCTGCAGGGTTATCACAGGGGTGGCCTGGATCTACGTGTGTGTGCCCATCCCTCTCTTGACATCCCAGCCCACCCAGCTCTCCCCTCCCATTGCCTGGGCCGTTTCCATAGCAAAGCTGTGGCTGGCTACCGTTTCCAGGGAGAAGTACATCCCTGTGTTTCTCAGCGTCACCTGAGCATCCCACTGCACACCATGAAAATGTGAAATATGCCTCCTTCTGAAAATTCTGACTGCAGCAGCTCCACACGTCCCCTTCTGGACTTAAGGGCAATGGGGCATCAGTTAATGTTCTGAAAAACCCTGGTTGGGAGTGTTTGTCGATTTCTATGGTGTGAATATTCCCACCACGACCACCACCCCGGCGTCACCGATCACTGGGTTGGGAAGAGACGCACAGCCACCCACCATCCTGTGGCGTGTCCTTCCAGACACACTAGACTAAAGGAACCCTAAGGGGCCATATAACTGGAAAATGTAGTAGTTAGAAAACCATAAGTTTGGAGGATTCATGGCCTTTGTTTTTAAGATAATTCATTTAGCTGTACGCTTGTACCATTGAAAGGTCGATACTGGATGTGCGTTAACGGATGCCTCAAACATTCCTTGACCCTTTTGGCTCTGCTAAGGGCTTCAAGGCCAGTCTGCCCATTCCCTTGGCCCCCAGCCTTAGCCAGACCTGCCTTTACACACCCCGTCATGTACATAGCAGCTGGTCCTTTTCTCCCACGCACCTCCCTTCCCTCCTCTGTTTATAACTGCAACCTCCCTGGCTCTCTTGATCCTCTAGGGCTGTGCTGATAACATTCTACAACTAATATCTGTTTCCTTGATACTCTTTGATCCAATAATTCCACTTCTGGAAATGTTCTCTATCACCACCTAGATTATACAAAGACATACATAGATAATAGGTACAGAATGTACAAAAAAAGGTGTCTCTGCAACCTTCTTTCTGATTGAGAACCACTAGTGATAGACAGTAGAGACCAAACCAACACAGAGTGGATGGTCCATGAATAGGCTGCCTGCAGTCACAAAGTGGGAAATGACCAAGGAGGAGATATGCCAACAGTCACAGCTTTTACATCCTTGAGATTGTGGGTGATTTCTGTTTTCTTCTTTAGGATTAAGTCTTTCTCAAATGTTCTACAGTAAAACTCTTTATTTGATAATTAGACAAACCTGATTAAAAAATCTTTCCTGACTATGGAAAAATTGGGGAGAGAGGAAAGAATTTCCTGAAATTGCTGTCTACAAAGGACATATCCAGGTAGCCACAAGATGACTATCTGGGTTCCATGACTCAGAGGAGCCACCGGCTGTCCAAGGGTCTTTAGGACTCTGTACTTTCCTGGAACGATACTCAGGGGCTGGGCTGTTCTTGACAGCCCCGAAACCACGATTTTGTAACTATACTGGCCATCTTGGTGAAAACCCTCATTCCTGGAGACGCCCAGCTTGGGGGAGCACTGTCACAATTGAAGACTGGGAACACTGTGGTCTTATCAGGGCCACTTCCTCAACCCCTCTCTTGGGCTCGGGTGTGTGGCATCCTTTTCTCTGTGGCAAGCCTTGGCTGCCTTGAGGATGGAGATCCAGTCCTTCGAGCCTTTTTGCTCTTCATGGCCCTTGCATCTGAACCTGTTCGTGGACTGACTTCCATTGGCAGAAGGCAGTCAAGCTCTCCCTCCCAACTCGGATGCTCGAAGGAGGAGGAGGGTGGCCCAGCAGGGCTCTAGGCGAGGCCCCCCAGCCCTCGAGGTGTGGCCCTGCCATCCCCAGATGGCTCAATGTGGTGGCGGAGGGGGCCAGGGTCAGCAGGGCCCTGGCGCGTCCTCACCGGGGCGTGTCTCTGCCACAGGTGAACGGGAAGGAGCTCTCCAAGCTGTCTCAGGAGCAGACTCTGGAGGCCCTGCGTGCCTCCAAGGAGCCCCTGGTGATCCAGGTGCTGAGACGCAGTCCCCGCCTCCGGGGGGATGGCTCCTGCCACGACCTGCAGCTGGTGGACAGTGGCACTCAGACGGACATCACCTTCGAGCATATCATGGCACTGGGCAAGCTGCGCCCACCCACCCCGCCCATGGTCATCCTGGAGCCGTTCGTCCCATCTGAGCTGTGAGTCGCCCTTAGGAGGGCCCCGGGCCCTGCCTCCAGAGAAGGCATGCCACCTGGGGCGGCCATCCCAGGCTACCCAGAGCTGCTATGTTGTTGCAGCTCTGGGCATGGCGGGGAAACCCCGAGTGGGTGCCCTCTATGGCAGAAAGCAGGCTCCTTGGCCTGCAGAACTGACTGTCACACCCCCGGGCTCAGGAATCTCTGGGCTTCTAGCCTCTGGCTGGAGGCCAGCTGGTTTTGGGCCCAGGGGGTCTGACACGCAAGCTTCCCATTGTATCTACCCCCAGGGCCACAGGAGGACCGTCCTGGGACCTTGCTGCCGGAAGGTTGGGGTCCTCAGCTATTCCTCCTCCATTCTCTCTTCTCCTCTGCCAGCATCACCCCTCAAATCTTCTTGCATCTTTGTCTGTTCCATTCCTCTTCCTGCTTTCAGCTTCTTCCATCCCTTTGACTTTCTTCTTTTGCCCACTCGGAAGAAGGGCCTCTCCTCCAGGCCTGATGGCTCATGACCGTGTGAGCGCTGACTCGTTTCGCTAGAGTCTCCCGGGCAGCAGGGAGGTGGTCCCGTGATCCCCTCCTCTGCAGAGAGGCAGACCAAGGGCTGGCAGTGGCCAGGTTAGCCTCGGGGCCAGGAGGGCTGCCTCTGGATGGAGACTAGGTCCTGCTCCGCTGCCCAGCCATCCTCCAGGGCCTGAATAACTCCTGGGGGCACTGCGTGAGTGGGTCCAGTGCCAGCTGGGAGGGGCCCCTGCTGACTGGCATGGTGAGAGGCATTGAGCTGGTGGTCAGGACAGGAATGGTCCAGGGCAGGGTGAGGAGAGCTTAGGCACGCCTGGGTCCTCGGTGCGGACGACCTCACAATCCTGTTCAAGATATATTCCTGGTCTCTGCCTGGGTGCGTGTAGCGCAGGAGGGGTATGGAAGAGGTAGCTGGGCTGCCACCTGATGCCCCACTTCTCCTGGGCAGCCCCCCCATCAGTCATGAGTATTATGACCCAGCGGAGTTCATGGAGGGCGGCCCGCAGGAGGCAGACCGGATGGATGAGCTGGAGTACGAGGTGAGACGGGTGGCCAGCCCTGGGATAGCTGTTGGCCGCCCAGCTCAGGCCTGGCTCCCACTGCCCCCAGGTGGCCAGACCTCACGGTCCTGTCCTGTGCGTGGCTTTTTACTCGGGCCCAAGGGCCAAGTTGGGCTGAGTCGGGGAGGGCACGCGTGAGATCCCTCACTTGGTTTGTGTTGCTGAGTCTGTGTCTTGCGCCTGTGTCTATCCCATGAGTCCCGTGTGTCCTCTGTGTGTGTGTCCTGGGTGTTTCCTGGGGTAGGGGAGACCACGGGACCTGTGTGCCGTTTGGGATGGTAAGAGAGAGCCTTGGGAGCTCGGCTGATGTGACACAGTCCTGGGGTCAGGGCTGAGCCGAGGCTGCCCCCTCCCACCCCCCCGACCCCCCCGCAGTTTCTCATTGTCTGTTTCTTCATCCCCCACGGCAGGAGGTAGAGCTGTATAAAAGCAGCCACCGGGACAAGCTGGGCCTGATGGTCTGCTACCGCACAGATGAGGAGGAGGACCTGGGCATCTATGTGGGAGAGGTATGAAGCTGGGAGGGGGCAGGGGTCTTCTTGAGGGCTCCATGCAGCCTCCCTGTGCAGCAGCCTCCCTGTGCAGCAGCACCCAGGAGGGGCCAGGGCACCCCGAGGCTCTAAGGCTGCTCAGAAGGAGCCCACTTAGCACCACAGGGAGGTTGCCGGTCAGCGAGGCCAGGGCAGCCCATGGCTTCCGTGTGTGTGTGTGCAGTCAGCTGGTCCTCCCCACAGGACCCGGGCTTGTAGTGGAAGAGCCCTTCCCAGCAATCACAGGGGTCCTTCTCCTCACCTGTCTGCTGCACTCAGAAAGTCAGCCCCCTGTTCGCTTGTGGGGCTGCCCTGAGGCAAGACTGCCCCTTCCTACCAAACGGGCACCTTAGTGGAGGGGGCCGAGGCCCCATTGATGCCCGTGCCTTGCAGGTGAATCCCAACAGCATCGCAGCCAAAGATGGCCGGATCCGTGAGGGAGACCGTATCATCCAGGTGAGCTTGGGGAACAGGCTCTCTCCCACTCAGAGCCTAGCCTGAGGCTGGGCAACCCTCTACCCCCGTACCTGAAACCAGGGCTAGGACTTACCTCCCTGCTGCACAACCATGCCCCCGGCTCCTGTGTGCTCATGGGATCTGCTGGCATGGCAGGCCCCTTGCTAGCCTGTCCCTCCGTGCCCCCGACATGAGCAGGTCTCCCACTCCACGTGTGTCTCTGAGCACACGTGCTCTTGGGTGGGCCAGGTGGTCTCCATCCATGGCATCTTCCACTTGCCTCCATCTTGCCACACTCCAAAAGCCCATCCTGGCCCAGGGTGCTTGCTTTGCAGCTCCAGGGGAGGGGGACCCCTGTAGCTTAACTGGGCCCTGCCCCCAAGCCAGCCCCAGGATCTCCGCTGATGGTCTCTGGCCTGCTGCAGATAAACGGCATGGATGTCCAGAACCGAGAGGAAGCGGTGGCCATCCTGAGTCAGGAGGAGAACACCAACATCTCCTTGCTGGTGGCCCGGCCCGAGAGCCAGGTGGGTGTGTGCCCACTCAGGTGTCCTGGGCCCCCGACCCTGGGTTAGGGCTTGGGCTTTCTGGCACCGATGGGGGGCAGGGGGGTGCGATTCCAGGGCCCATTGCCCTCTCTGGGCTCTGATGAAAGGGGGGTGCTCTGGGGTGGTCCTTGAGGCCACAGGGACAGCACAGGCCTGTCTCTGCAGCTGGCAAAGCGCTGGAAGGACAGCGACCGGGACGACTTCCTGGATGACTTTGGCTCTGAGAATGAGGATGACCTGCGGGTGAGGAAGCTGAAATCCCCCCCAGCCCAGCAGGTGAGGAAGGGGGGGTGCGGGTGGGGAACCGGGTGCTGGAGGGCAGAATGAGGAGGGGTTTGGGGGGGCTGTAGGAGATGCAGCAGACCCAAAAGAAGCCCTTGTAATTCCCACCCCCTGGCGACATCCCCCCAACCCCGCCCTCCCACCCGATGGGGCCCCCACTGAGCAGGACTCCTCTTGCCGCCCCAGCTTGGACACGAAGAGGAAAAAGGGGCCCCTGAGGCGGGCCCAGGCCTGCACAACAGCCAGGAGCTGGACAGTGGGGTGGGCCGGACAGACGAGAGCACCCGCAACGAGGAGAGCTCCGAGCACGACCTGCTGGGGGACGAGCCCCTGAGCACTGCCAACACGCCTGGGCCCTTGCGCAAGTTCGGCCTGCAAGGGGACGCCCTACAGAGCCGTGACTTCCACTTCAGCATGGACTCCCTGCTGGCCGAGGGCGCGGGGCTGGGCGGCGGTGATGTGCCAGGCCTCACGGACGAGGAGTATGAGCGCTACCGTGAGCTCCTGGAGATCAAGTGTCACCTGGAGAATGGCAACCCACTGGGCTTGCCCTTCCCCCGGGCTGCGGCCAGCCACGGCGCTCTGGATGTCAACCGCAATGAGAGCGCGGGCCATGAGCTGGCCGTGCTGGAGGAGGAGCTGCGGCACCTGGAGTTCAAGTGCCGCAACATCCTGCGGGCACAGAAGATGCAGCAGCTGCGGGAGCGCTGCATGAAGGCCTGGCTGCTGGAGGAGGAGAGCCTGTACGACTTGGCGGCCAGCGAGCCCAAGAAGCACGAGCTGTCTGACATTTCTGAGCTGCCCGAGAAGTCAGACAAGGACAGCACCAGCGCCTACAACACAGGCGAGAGCTGCCGCAGCACCCCACTGCTGGCCGAGCCCCTGCCTGAGAGCCCCCTGCGGCGGGTGGCAGCAGCGGCGGGCAACTCCAACCTCAACCGGACCCCCACGGGAGCCCCTGGCGCCGCCCAGCCCAAGGCCACTGCCCCCCCTCCCCCGGGGAGCCCCGCCAAGTTCCGATCCCTCTCCCGGGATCCCGATGTGGGCCGGAGACAGCACTCGGCTGAAGAGCGGGTCCGCCACGGACCCAAGACAGGGGTGGCCCTGGAGCACGTGGGCCCTGAAGGCAGCCCCTACCTGTCGCGGCACCACCGCGGCCCAGGCCAGGAGGGCGAGCACTATCACAGCTGCCTGCAGCTGGCCGCCCCACGCGGCCTCGAAGACCTGGGCCCCGGCCCCTTGAGTGTGGCCGCTGGCCCCCGGGTGGGTGGAGGGGCCGCGGCTGTGGGCCCTGAAGCACCCCGCATGGAGTGGAAGGTCAAAGTGCGCAGCGATGGGACCCGCTACGTGGCCAAGCGACCCGTGCGCGACCGCCTCCTGAAAGCCCGGGCCCTGAAGATCCGCGAGGAGCGCAGTGGCATGACCACCGATGATGATGCGGTGAGTGAGATGAAGATGGGCCGCTACTGGAGCAAGGAAGAGCGGAAGCAGCACCTGATCCGGGCCCGGGAGCAGCGGAAGCGGCGCGAGTTCATGATGCAGAGCCGGCTGGAGTGCCTTCGGGAGCAGCAGAACGGAGACAGCAAGGCCGAGCTCAACATCATCGCCCTGAGCCACCGCAAGACCATGAAGAAGCGAAACAAGAAGATCCTGGACAACTGGATCACCATCCAGGAGATGCTGGCCCATGGCACACGTTCGGCCGACGGCAAGCGGGTCTACAACCCTCTGCTCTCGGTCACCACCGTGTGAGCACCCTCTGTGCTCCAGGGCGCGGGTCCAGTGACCTGGCCAGATCCCCATCTCCTGCCCTCGCTTAGCATCTAGCCTGTGTCTGTGTGTGAGCGTGGGACTTTGCTACCCAGACAGAAGCCCCTGCAGAGAAGGGATGCCTCTCCTCATCAGCAACTTCCTTCTCCTCAGGGAGAGTGACCACATCCACAGTTGGCCTGGGGACAGACACGTATCTGCCTCCCTTCAGCCGTAGGGTGTGTGTGTGTGTGTGTGTGTGTGTGTGTGTGTGACCTGAACCCAGGCACATGTATGTACACACACATGTACTTCCCTCTAGAGTGGCTACTTGGGGACAGGGAAGTCTACTGAAAAGGAGAGGCAAAGAAAGACTGTCCTAAGCACAAGAGAATGTCCATTATTTGTAGACAGAGGCAACCCTGATTTTTTGTGGCTCTTTCCCTTTTCTGTGCTTGCTAATTGTTTTGGTTTGTTTCTTTTGTTTTGTGGACCTGCTCTGGAGCTTGGCAGCTCCTTCAGGCAGCCTGACCAAGGTGGAATCCCCAAGTGATGGCTGGGAAGGAGGGGGTGGGGGGAAGAAGGGATGGGCGGGGGGCGGTTTGGGGGTGGGAGGGAAGGTGGGGAGATGAAGGAAAGAAGGGGAAGCAGCTTTGCAGGGGGCCTCCCCTCCGAGGTGTGGGGACAGGGAGTGTAGGTGTGGCTTGCCATGCTCACCCTGGAGGTCACCTCCTTCCCTGGTGGCCGTTGGGATGTAAGGGGCAGTCTCCATCCAAGACATCAGCGAGCCCAGGCTATGTCAGACACCCCTGGAGCTTGCCTTCTCTCCTGAGTGGCAGGAGGGGTCCAGAAGCCAAGTCCCCTGAGTTGCAGCAGAAGATCCTGGTGATGAGACCCATATGGAGCTAGGGAGCACCCTGGCACTGAGCGACAGGCAGGTGCTGCCAGCTGGGTGGACTGGGGAGCAGATGCCCTTGCACCTCACTTTGCCAGTGTGGACGGGGGCCCCCCTCAGGGACCTGTGTATCAGTAAGAGCTGGTCTCAGGACCCTTCCGCAGTTCAGAGGGCCTCAGATGGGAGGCAGACAGGCTACCCATCCTTGCCCCCTGCCAGTGTCGTGAGAATAAAGCAAGCTGCCTTTTGAGGGTGACTCCTGGTCTCCTGGTATTCATTCTTCAGCACTGGGGGCTGGTTTGGGGCTTGGTGGGTCACGGGGAAGCTGAGAAACAGGGAAGTGTCCTGCAGTCAGCCTCCAGAATGCCGGGAGGAGGAGGGACAGAGCGCCAGGATCATTTCCAAGGTCTGGCTCAGTCACAGGGATGGTACCCAGGTGCAGGAAGCGAGGCAGAGACTGGACTCAGGACTGGCAATGGCCTGGTGCTGGCATGCACCTGAGGCCAACACTCTAGCTCTGGTCAGGTCCTAGAGAAGTGGTTCAGGGAGAGCCTTACAGGGCAGTGGGCTGTGGTCTTCTGGAAGGCAACGGCTAGCACTCATGAGATGTGTCTTTTGACCTGGGCTGGTGGGAACTCCCAGAGACTCCATACAGCACAGCAGTCCTGCTCAGTGCCAGGAACCCTGCTAAGTCTAGCAATTCCAGGGACCATGTGTGTGGCCAGCCCTTCAGCTTGGTGTCCTGAACAGGACAGGACACTGCCAGCACCTTAAGTGGGTGGGGATACATTTAAACATTTTCTTGGAAGAGCAATAGACTTCCTCTAATTTGCCAAGATTGGTGTGAGCAAGAAATCAGCCCATAGAAGTGGAGTGCCCTGCTGAATGAACAGCTGGGAGGGAAGACCCAGCATGGCACATGGAACAGCAGTGGTTTCTTCCTGAAAAGGGCAAACAGCTGACATCCTAGGCCTCTGGAGCTGGGGGCTAGGCATGGCAACTCTTGGGACACGAGTGTCCTCGAGAGGGACACTCCATACACGTCCCTGCAAGAATGGGGTGCCCACGGCCCAACCTGTCACAGAAAACTGGCTAGAGCAGGTGACCAAGGGCACTTACTTTGATGGCTCTAGAGGCACCTCATTCTTGCTCTGAGGTGGGGTGCCAGATGCCCAGGGCTCCTGGGATGGGGTCTAGGACAGGCCTGTAACCTTGGGTCCCCATGTGAGAGCTTAGCTCTCATTGGCTCTGGCAGATGTGTCATCACAATGCCCTGGACCAGCAACTTCACATTTGGGTCTCACCCTCTCCCGGCAGAGTGGTGATGGAGCCTGCATCTTAAAGAGCCCCAGCGTGGCCAACTGCTACTGTGCGTTTTTAGGAGCAGTGCTCAACTAGCAAGCACCTATGTGGAATACAGAAAGCCCCTCAGCCAGGGTGCCCTCGCCCCTTCAGGTCTTAGGGGCACTCAGCTGTGACCTGGAACCTCCCTATTCCTGCCAGTCACCCCCTGCCCACCTGAGGGTGGGGGCAAGGAGCAGCTGGGATCCCAGAGTCCTAAGAAGGTTCCCAAACAAGTCCCTCCATGCTCCCAAGGACAGAGCCCACAGGAGATCCCCTACCTGCTCAGGTAGGTTTTGAGTCTACCCTGGTGGCTCAGACGATAAAGCCTCTGCCTACAATGAGGGAGACCCGGGTTCAATCCCTGGGTTGGGAAGATCTCCTGGAGAAGGAAATGGCAACCCACTCCAGTATTCTTGCCTGGAAAACTCCATGGATGGAGAAGCCTGGTAGGCTACAGTCCACGGGGTGGCAAAGAGTCGGACATGACTGAGCGACTTCACTTTCACTTTCCCTTTTGGTGCAGCCTCCCTGGAGGCTTGTTATTCATTCTCTCTGGTAACAGGTGATGGGCGCCAGGTGCTTTGCTGGCTGATCCCAAAACAATCTCTCACTGATGCCCAGGAAGCAGCCAGGTCACAGGTGAGCAAACGTGTGCAGTGGGGAAGGACCCTAGGCATTCCCCCCTCACCCACCCGTGGCAGGAGGGAAACTGGACTGGAGGGACGGCTGTGGGTTGACTCGGAGCATGGAGCCTGCACAGGAATGCCTGCCAGGTGCTGGTGGGGCGGGGAGGGGTTGCTAGGAAGCAAGGTGCAAGGCCAGGCTGGAAAGGGCTGACAGTGGGCTCCTCAGAAGCTTGGGCGGGGGCGGGGGCGGGGGGGGGGGGGTCTGTCTCTGCCTTTCTCTGGGCCCCACCTGATGTCATGAGACAGGAGCATCCTGGGGGTAACTGGCTGGAGCAGAGAGCCTGCAAGGACTATCCCCCAGAGAGCTACTGGAACTCGATTCAACAGCATCAGCTCCATAGGGGTGCCTGCAACACCCCCCAGGAAAAACACAAAGTACTGGGGTGTGGCTTGTGCCCCGAGTTCCAAAGCCCAGGAACCCTTCCAAAGGCCAGAAGGGCTGCGCCTGCATATGCTACTAACTCCTGAGTTCCAGGCAAGCTTCCCACACCACTGTCCCTGGGACCCTGCCCTCACAGTGGCAGGTGGTCAGAAGGCCCTTCCCTAGGTGGGCCCAGGCAGGCTGGGTGAGGGCAGGCAGACAAGGCCACACTCTTCCAGAAGACGGGTGGGAGGGAAACCATGAAGGCAACCCTGAGAGATGCTGGGCACTGAGCATTCAGTCCCAAAAACCATCTGAGGGCTAAGAACGGAGTGGTAGTGACAGCCAAGGAATGAAGCAGACACACATGAGGAGGAGAGGACCTCCAGACCTGTGCCGTCTGCTCGGGTGGATGGATGCTGGGCACCCAGCTCTGCCCATGTGCGTGACCCAGCTCCAGTGCTCAGGATAGCCAATAGCTCTTTATTCAAAGAAGCAAGGGTGGGGGCGGGCACCACCCTCAGGCCTGGATGTGGCTCTTGGCGCTGAAGGCAAGGTAGTAGATCACTAGTCCGATGGCTGCGGCCAGGACTTCAGTGGAGACCCAGGGCCCGTTCCAGGTACCCTGCAAGAAAGGAGAACCATGGTCTCCTTAGACGGGGGAGGGGGCCAGCCACTCCAGGGGGCACAAAGACACGCCACCCACCTTGGCGAAGCCCCCAGTGCCCCCTCAAAGGTGAGGCTGGCCATGTGCCCCACCCCTTCCCCTGGGCTGAGCCAGTCCCCTCCTCCAGCTTACCCGATGGTCTACGCTGACTGTGAATAGAGGTGGGATGACAGAAACGTCCTCATTGTTTCTCTGAGCCTGTGAGGGAGGTGCTGGGGTCAGGGGGCTCTGCCGGGTGGGCAGGTTGAGGCAGAACCCTGCCCAGAGTTGTGGGAGAAGAGAGGTGGGCAAAGGAAAGGCATGGGGCTAGCTGGGGTGGGCGGTCAGGCAGGAAGGTGGCTACCCATCCATCCTGCTCTGAGTTGGGAAGGGGGATGGGGATTGCAGGGGAGAGAAAGCTGTGGCTGTGGGCTGCACCCTCCCTCCAACAGGCCTGGGGGGCTTTGGGGACACTCACCTTCCTCAAGAGGCTATAGGACTCCTCATCAAAGAACCGGACCTCATAGGTGCCCGCATGGGCGCTCTTGTGATCTAGGCTCCAGGACACCTGGGTGGGGTGCGTTTGGCAAGGGGTGGATATGATGGGCGTGCTGCTGCTACCAGCGCACAGAGTCCAAGGACCTCAGCTCAGCTGGCCAAGCCGCCCAGGGCTTCAGGCTGCACCTGCGAGCAGGTGGCCTCCCCCTAAAGTGACGGCCACAGCCTCCCTTACCTGGTAACGTCCCACGTCCTGGCCCCGGGTGACAGGAAATTGTTTTCCACTGACGTCAGCATAGAGAGCCATGTTCTGGGGGGAGGGGATAAAAAGAGAGTCACCTTCTCCCTTCTTGTGCTGTCTGTGAGGTTCCGCTATGCCCACGCCTAGGGTAAGCAGGTTGCCAGGCAGAGTCAGGGACTGTGCTGGGTCTGGTAGGGGCACCAAGTGAGAACCATGGGGGCCAGTCTCTCCATGTTGGTCTTGCTCCTTGGGGACCACACCTCCCCGCTGGCCTGGCCTCCCTAATCCCCAGCAAGCCTGTTAGGTGAACAGGGGTGAGATGACTGAAGTGTTCTCTTTTCTTCTCTTGAGTCTGGAAGTGAGTACTGGCATCAGGGGCACCCAAGGAGCTGCCTAAAGAAGGTGGTACCTAAGAAAGCCCAACTTCCATCTTTCTTTGGGCCTTCAGGTTGCAGGGACCCAGGCCAGGGCTGCTCAGTTTTTAAGTCACCAAATGCCCACGTAGACACACGTTTCAGCCAAGAGCAACCAGAAAGGGGATACAGGAGCCCTGGGGCTGAGCCTGGCTCTCTCTCTTCCCATGAGCATGCTTTCCAGACACAGCAAAGTGTCTGCCTACACTGCTGCGTGGGGGAAAAGTAGACCTGGCCGGTGAGCTGGATGTTCTTTAGTCACCTGTGCCCTGTTCTCGCCTTCAGCTGGGCAGCGAAACCCTGATGCTCGCTCTGTCCTCGTGGAGCCCTGGGTCTGGGCTCACCTGGTGCTACTGAGGACCCAAAGGCTCAGGCTCCCTGCCCACCTCTGAGCCTTTGCCCTCTTGGCTGAAGCCCTGCTGCCTCACCTGGACCCTGTTCTTGCAAGTCAAGGAGATCTCCACGATGAAGACAGTCTCAGTAGAAATGACAGCATCCGAGGTGGTATAGTAGGAAGGGGTGATCTGGGGCTCCACACAGGCCTCTGCTGCAGGGAGGAGGCAGAGAGGGAGGGATAAGGCCTGGCTTTCGCTCACTGAGTTGCAGGGCAGAAGGGACCACCCTACCCCACTTCCCAGAGCTCATCCACTAAAGACACAATGGGCCCTTTGGACCCTGCCAGGTGGAGTCTGGGAGACGGATCCAAATGACCAATCAGAAGTGCAGGGGACAAGAGGGGTGGGGTAGCCTTTAAGGAAGGCAGAGAAAGGGGGATGGGAAGACTGTGTGTGTGGAACCTCGATGTCAGGGCAAAAGAACAGGTGAGCATGTTGGGGGGTGGGAAGTGCACTGTGTGAATTCACTGCACAACTCAACTCTGTACCTGGACCTACAGACAGAAAAGCCATGCAATGGTTTAGGGATACAGCCTGCCCTGGAATACCCCAAAAGCCCAGGGCTAGGCTGACCTCAATTCAGAGCTGCAAGGCCCTAGCTAGTTGACTGAAGACGTGCTCTGCAGACATAAAAGCACAAAAACTTATGCGGGCTTCCCACATGAAGGGTCTCTGCCCCAGACAGTTGACAGAAAGCCAAGACTGGCCCCAGCGGTTCCGGAGGAAAGGAAATGGGCGATCTGGGTCCAGACGCACAACTTGTCCTCCTGCTGCCCTGAGAGAAAGAACACACCCTCACCATCTCCACACTGCTAGAGGCCACAGGGAAGGAAAGGTTTCACCAGGCACCAGCTGCTCTAACGCGGTGTCAGGGCAGGGCCATGACTTAGGCTGAGGCTTGGGACTGAACCAGTGGGAGGAAGATGCCTGGGAATGTCGCTGGGAAGTGGTTCTCAGGAGCCACGTTCCCCAGATGCTTCCACACTTTGCCAAGTTTGACCTTCCTCCAGACGCGGGAAAGCACAGTTTCACGGTCAGGTTTGTCCTTTCCAGGCATCACTGCCTACAGCATGGGGAGTTCCTGAGGAGCCAGTGACCAGGGTGTGGGTTGGGTGGCCACTGAGGCTGGTGAAACACTCCAGGCCATCAGGGGTGCTGGCCTGAAGTAGGGCAGATAAAGTGCTCAAAGTGGTCCTAACCCAGTCCAGGCCCCCAGGCCCATTGTGGGCTCCTGGAAGGACCTCCTGCTAAACCCACTTCTGGACTCCAGTGTCAGTCAGAACTCAGCCGGGCCACTGTTAACAACCTCTCAAGAATGTGAAGCCATCTGACTCTGCTGAAAAACCCTATACGGATCCAACAAGGCCTTAGGGGACACAAACCAAGCGTCTGATCCAGACACTCATCTTTCCCTCTTCAGGTCCCTTCTAACTCGTCTGCACTCTGGGCCCTTCTGCCTGGACCGTCTCTGCTTCCTCGCTTCACTCGGAGCCCCATTCCTAGGGAGGCCTGACCCCACATCGGGTCAGATGGTTCCTCTCCACCGGCTCAGTTTTTCGCTCCGATCGCCCTACACTGCAGAGCTTTGCTCCTGTCCACTCCCCTCCCCGCCCAGATCGGGGGCTCTAGGAGTGGCGGCAGGGACGAGTGTCACTTTCCCTGCTGGAGCTGGGGCCAGGCGCACAGAAAGGCTCTGGGAGTCTTCCTCACTGGAGCAGACGGGGCACAGATCAGGCTGTTTCTTCCAGCAGCTCAGCTGCTGGGTGAACGTGTGTGGTGCACGAGAGCATGGTGGCCTCGGCCGCCGCGACCAGAGACCACCTGCCTCTCAGAGGGAGAAGGCCCAGACCCCCGCTCTGCCCGCACCCGTCCTCCCCCGACGCACCACCAGTCGTGGGTGAGAGGCTCGCCAGAAAAGAACTCCGGCCAGGCCGCTACCTGAGCAGCAGGAGAGACCGGACAGCAGCAGTAGCGCCAGGGCGCCGAGAGATGCCAGCGCCGCCATCGCGTGTTCTCTGCCAAGGGAAAAAGAGAGTGGTTAGCCTGAACACGAGGAGTAGACGAGGAAGCGCGACGCGTCAGCGGCCGCCGCAGCCAATCGGGCGCCGGCGGGCTGGGCGGGCCTCTGACGTCGCCGGCGGTACTGACGTGTCTCCTCCCCGGACCAGGCGCCCAGCCGACCGCCCCCCAAAGATGGCGGCGGCGGCGCCTCCGGCGCCGGAAAAAGGCGTGGGAAACCGGCGCGGCCGTGTGCGTGCGTACTGCCGGGACCACGCCCCCTCCCGAGACGTCGCGCTCCGCCGAGTCTCGCGAGAGCGGCAGCTGCGTGTCGGAACCTGCGGCTGTCTTCACGTTCTGTCATGGCGCTGAAGGTGGCGACGGCCGCGGGCGGCGCTGTGAAGGCAGCGCTCAGGCCGGCCCTCCTCTGGCGTCCTTGGGAGGTGAGAGGGAGGAGCGGCCCACGGGGACATCCGCCGCACTCACTAAGAGCTGTTAGCAACTCGGCGGGGTTAGGCGGGCCGCCGCCGCGCTCGGACCGTTCTGGAGCCCGATTGGCTGCGGGCCTCACGGGGAGGGGAGCGTGTCGCGGCCCGGGGTTGATTGGCCACCTCCGCTGTCAGTGAAGGGGTTAGCTTAAGTTGACCCTGGTCTGGCGCTCCAGGAGTCTGCATGTGGTGGCGGGGGAGTTCCCGGCGAGCGGGGGGCAGTGTCACTTCCCAGTGTCCTTGTGGGAACCCTTGTGAGGCGGTCGCGTGTCCGGCCCGCCTTGCTCCTGTGCTCCTGGGAATCCGTTCCCGGCCGCCCGTCCTCCTCGGATTTCCCTCTTATGAACCGCTTTGCCACCTCTCCCAGTGGAGGTGGCCAGTCTGATTTTTCGGTGCCCCAGGGGCTTTCCCACCCTGCAGGCGCTGGGAATGGGAAGGAGCTAGGATTCCTGAAGCTGGCGGCGGGTCGGGAGGCCGCGAGGACTTTGCTTCCATCGTTCTCTGTTTAGGATCTTGCTTGTTCGGGTCTGATTCCTCTCGTGACACACTTCCATGAGGATAGTGTAGTCCCTAGGTGGGTGGGAAGTCCTAAGCGTCATCAAGTCGGGACTGGCCCGAAGGGATGAGAGGTCTGACCTCTCTCTCTGGGCTCCAGTTTCCCCTCGCTGTCAAAGAATCCACCCACCTCTGACCTTCCAGAACTCAGTGACTTTGCTGACACTCCTTGCGGTCACATCTCCTGGCATGCTTCCCCGCTCTGAGCCTTTGGGAAGGCTGGCCTGTCGCAGCTTCTGCCTTATTAAATTCTGTGTTAAGTGCTGACTTCTCCCACTTGCTGGCGAGAGGCTTTCTAAAGGTTCCTAGCCGCTAGGCTCTTGCAGGATCCTGATGGGGACATTTGTCTCCTTGCTGACTTCACCTGTGTGTGTGCTTGTGTTCATATTGGGCCGGGAATGAGGAGACTGAAAGGCTGCTAGCTGGGGAATGCCTTGCCCCAGACTGGTTGTCTTGGGTATGGGAACCTTTAGAGATGAAGCCCAGATCTTTGGTCCCAGTTAGTGGGACCTTGTGGGAAAACATGCAGACACCATTGGTACTTGATCCAACAGAAACATACTGAAGAGAGAAACTTCACTAAGGTGTGCAGCACAGGAGCCCTTTGGTTGAATCACATACCATTCTGGAGTGCTTTCTGTGGTACTCTGAAAGGACGAGGGTAACAGTCCACCTTCCTGCTTGATGAACAAGCTGGAGACCAATGCATGTATCACATCTTGCCTTGTCCTGGGGTCCTTTGATGGATAGGTTCACAGAATCTTTGTAACTCTCTGAAGGAAGGGGCCTGAGTCTGTCCAGAGCAAGGTCAGGGAAGTTGCTATCCCGAGAGCTCTCTGGGTCTTTGGCCAAAGCTGGATGGAACATGTAGCATTGGGACCAGATGAGGGAGAGGTTCAGCCCTGGTGGTAGTCATGGGACCCACGGTCTGGTGGGGGGTTCTTGCACTGAAATAGAGCCAGGCACGGTGTGAGTGGTGGCTCACCATCGTGGCCAGGTCACCTGCCCCGTGCCTGTGGGCCTCAGAGAGCTGGAACCCAGGAGGAATTAGCTGGCAGCCATAGGGGCCAGCCCAGCATCTCCTCATTGGTCACCAGCCTTGCACACTGGCCTGAGGGGCTGCTGAGGTGAAGGGGAGCCCTCATCCCTCAGCTCGGGACTGAACAGCTTGCATACCTCTTTTCACTTAATGCTTCCAGTGGTCAGATAAAGTAGGCACCTCTGTTCCATGGATTTCAGGTAAGGGGAAGAAGCTTAGCAAGGTTAAGCTGTTTGCCACCAGGAGTAGTGGATGGAGGCTTTGGACTGAGGTCTCCCTAGTCTCAGAACCTGCCGTATCTTTCTTCATCTTTTGATGTGTTCAGTTCAGTCAAGAAATGTGTTTCGTGTCCCAGCTCTGGACCAGGCATTCTTCTGGGTCCTGGGGTGATAGTAGGAGATCAGACAGACACCGCGTCCACTCTCTGGGGCTTAAGGGTTGGAGAAGGAGTGAGGCAGCCATAACCTAGGGAGATGGGGATTGGGAGGAAGGGAACGAGTAGGGCTTTGCAGCCCAAGGGGACCAGCAGCTCAGCAGCCTTAGGGCATCGGGAAGGCTTCCTGGAGGAAGGGCAGTCTAAGCCACCATGTGCAAGTTTGTGTCGAGAGCCTATAGAGAGATGAATCTAGATACTGACAGTTGCTAGAAGGCAAACAGAAAAACCCCAAGCATGCATCTGGCTCCTGATCCGGGGGCTCCGCGGATCAGTAGAAACCCAAGGAGCATCTTGTCCTGTTCATCACCCCCTTCCTAACTCCTATACCTGCAGAGCTTTGTGCAAGTGGGTACCTTGTGAAAACCAGCCGGAGAGACCCACATGGGGTGGTCAGCCTCTGCCTGAGCTTTCTAGACTCCTAGCAGGAAGGCAAGGCTCTTTGGGAAATGGCCACAGTGACTATCATTGGCTGGCATCCTCTGCTGCTCCCCCAGCAGGCAAGTGGCAGGGCATCCCTGAGTGAGAAGGAGGGACTGTGGCTCAGTCCCCGCCTCTTTGCATTGAGCGGCACACAGGTGGGGCTCCCCAGAGAGGAAAGTGTGAGCCTGTAGCCCCCTGTGGCAGGAGCTGGGACCTGGGCTTCTTCCTCCAGGTAAGTGTGGGGACTCCAGATGGGTCCCTCTGAGCACCTGTCCCATTTGACTCAAGTGGCTGTTGCTCTGAAGCTCTCAGGCATGGCACCGACATGACCACGTGTGGCCGTTGCAAGTGGGGGGGTTGGGGACATCTGTCATCCACGCAGGCCACGAAGCATCTTTGCAAACCTTTATAAAGGCCTTAATTAAGGATGAGCATCTGCTCTTCTTCTGATCCTAGAGGGCTATTCCCCATGTGGCCAGTAGGGCTAATCTTTGGCTGGGCAGAGGGCTGGGTGCTATCTTTTCCCCTCTGGTTTCCATGATCCGGATCGTCGCCATGTTCTGATTGTATGCTGCTTTTGTAGTAAGGAGACGTGATGGAAAAAAATGACATGCATCACGGTCGTGGTAGCCTTGTGGTTTGCTATTATGGTTTCCCTTTTGTACTGTGTTGAGTGTGCCAATTTCTGCTCACTCAACAGACCGCACTGAGCAGGAAAAATTGGCTGAGAAAACTCAGAAACAGCAAAAGGCGGGGAGGGAAGCGTCAACATTTCTGTAAATGTCTTTGGACAGCGGAAGCTCCAGAGCCACAGGGCCTATCTGGGCATGGTGGGGGTGCCCACCTCCCCTGCCAGGAGCTCGGCTGACCCTGGCCAACTTGACAACAACCACTGGCATCTGGGTTCTCTCTGCCAGGTTCTAGGTTCCCACGAGGCCCCCCGGAGGAGCTTCTCAGTAAGTAACCTGCCCTAGTGCATACAGGCACGTGTCCGTCTGTACGTGTGTGCAGAAGAGTGTGTGTGCAGGTGCATGTGGATGGGTTTGTGGGCACCTGGGGTGTAGAGGGGTGTGTGTGTGGGCACATGTGTGTGCCACGCCTCTTGGCTCTGTTCCCTCCATGTGTCCCCTGAGGCGCAATCTCCACCTCTCCTCCTTCCCTCCTCTCCTCTCCTCCTCCCCTGAACCCTGGGGGCAAAGCCTGGTTCCCTGGGCCCTGCCTTGTTCTTCTAACCTCGGCTGATCTGTGTCTTCTTCCTTCCTGTCCCCGCCTCTAGCAACAAACAATTGTGAGTATCCTTCCCGCCTGCCTGTTTGTCAGGTTGGGGGCTTTTAGTGGCTTTGGGGTTGACCCAGTTCCAGGCGGAGGTGGGACCTGCTTCTGTGGTTGCCCTCCTGACTTGGGGGGACTGCAACCCCCCACGAGCAGCGCTGCACTGTGGGTGGGGCAGGGCATATGGTTGGGGTACCCTGAGTTGGCACCTCCCAATTGGCTGGCCCACTGAGTCAGGACTCGAGGGAGGAAGGGAACTGAAGGCCTGCCCCCTCCCCCTCCCTTCCAGCCCCCGTCGGCGAAGTATGGTGGGCGGCACACGGTGACCATGATCCCGGGAGATGGCATTGGGCCAGAGCTCATGCTGCACGTCAAGTCAGTGTTCAGGTATAGAGGGGGACCCTGAGAACGGGGCACCATGAGGGTAGCGAGCCAGTGGTGGGCAGCCCCTTGTCCTGGTGCCTGCCCTCCTGCCAGGCTGAGCCGGGTGAGGGGGAGGGCAGAACCCGAGCGACTCATGCCTTCTTGGAGTGTCAGGGCACCCCCATCAGCTGGCACAGCTAGGCTCAGTCTCCCCTTGGCCAGAGCCCAGGCAGAGTGGGCAACAGCAGAGGAGAGACCTCTGTGCCCTGTGCTCGGGGCCTGGGATCACCGTCCTGATCCCACTCTGCCCCAGGCATGCATGTGTGCCTGTGGACTTTGAAGAGGTGCACGTGAGCTCCACCGCGGACGAGGAGGACATCCGCAATGCCATCATGGCCATCCGTCGGAACCGCGTAGCCCTGAAGGGTGAGACTCCCTTGTGAGCTGACCCTTGTCCTTGGGCGCCCATGGGTGCTGCACCTCGGTGGTCTCGGTGTCACTAGCTGCTGTGGGAGCCTGTCTAGGCGTGGGCTCCCTCCCGCCTGGGGCCGCCCTCTTTGCTGGAGTCAGCTGTGGCTCTCAGAGTCTTCCTTCACACGCTGGGTGTCACACCGATGCAGGTTTAAGCCCCCACTGGTGGCCTTGGCTCTAGTTGGCACAGCTGTGGAAGTTACAGCTGGGAGCTTGACCCTCGCTGAGTGTTCCTCAGTTGGGTCCAGCTCCTTAAACTTTCCATCACTCATTCTGCACACTTGAGCCCATCACCTGCTCTGTAGGAGCAGTGAGTGAGCCGAGACAAAGGTAGAGATGCAGGCCCTGGCTGTCGCCTGGAGGGGCTGACATGCCAATGATAGGGTGCCCAAGGTAGCCCCGTGGGGACCTGAGAAGGGCCCCCTCAACTTGGCATTCTCTGACTGCCTTCTCTCAGGGGCAGCTGGCCCTCTGGGTGCCCTGGTTCCAGCCAAGGTGAAGGCGTGGTCTTTTACAGGCAACTCTTGCCTGCCCCTGAGCTGGAGCTCTTGTGGCACCTTGACACAAGGCCTGGCACGAACCCTGGCCAAGCTGCCCTTGCAGCTGGACCCTGGCCTTGCCAAGCCTCACCCAGGGTCTCGCAAGACCTTCTGGCTAGCTGCCAGCTGTTTTCATCCCTTCCTTCATTTAGTATTTATCGAGCGTCTGTTATGTGCCAGGAAGCCATCAGTGAACTCAACACTCAGACGCACACATCCATCCGCCGTCATGGCACTTCGACTGCAAGTGCGCTAGGGTGTTCTGTGAAGCCCTGCTCCCACCAGCTCAAATGCGGGAGTACACTGGAGCCTGGGCCCTTCTCCAGCCTGCTGGTCTTGTTTCTGTCCTGCAGGCAACATTGAAACAAACCACAACCTGCCCCCATCCCACAAATCGCGAAACAACATCCTTCGGTGAGAGCCAAGGGCGCAGCGTGGGTGCTGGGTGGGGATGGTGGTGGCCGCGGCCGGCTGATCTGATTTGGTACACCTGCAGCACCAGCCTGGACCTCTATGCCAACGTCATCCACTGTAAGAGCCTGCCAGGTGTGGTGACCCGGCATCGGGACATTGATATCCTCATTGTCCGGGAGAACACAGAGGGCGAGTACAGCAGCCTGGAACACGAGGTGAGTGGGGCGCAGGGGGCACCTGGTTAGGCCGGTAGTCAGGAAGGCCATGCCTGGACAGAACCTCATGCCAGAGGGCAGGCTCCGACAGGATATGAGTCTCCTGTCCCTCCTCACCTTCCCAGAGTGTGGCGGGCGTGGTGGAGAGCCTGAAGATCATCACCAAGGCCAAGTCCCTGCGTATTGCTGAGTACGCCTTCCAACTGGCCCAGGAGAGCGGGCGCAAGAAAGTGACAGCCGTGCACAAGGCCAACATCATGTACGTCCCCAACGCTGCCCCTCTGCGCCAGGGCCCAGGCCTGCTCTCAGTGCACACATCGGGGGGAGGTGGAACGGGGTTCTTCCCACTCTGCAAATGGGACTGGTGGTTCTGTGGTGTTGGTGAATACCGTCCCTCTGGTGGGTGGTGGCCGTGGCCAAGCTGGTGTCCTGCATCACCCTAGGAAACTGGGCGATGGGCTTTTCCTCCAGTGCTGCAGGGAAGTGGCAGCCCGCTACCCCCAGATCACCTTTGAGAATATGATTGTGGACAACACCACCATGCAGGTAGTTGGGCTGCCATGCTGCATGGGCCCCTGCCCTGGGTGCATGGGCCTGCTGGTGCTCCAACTCCTGACTGCTGCTCCCCACCCCACAGCTGGTGTCCCGGCCCCAGCAGTTTGATGTCATGGTGATGCCCAATCTCTATGGCAACATCGTCAACAACGTCTGTGCTGGGCTAGTTGGGGGCCCCGGCCTTGTGGCTGGGGCCAACTATGGCCATGTGTATGCCGTGTTTGAGACGGTGAGTGCCACCAGCGATGCCAAGGTCATGGGCCTTTGTGAACTAGGGCTCAGTCAGTTCAGTTGCTCAGTCGTGTCTGACCCTTTGCCACCCCATGGACTGCAATCATGCTAGTCCTCCCTGTCCATCACCAATTCCTAGAGCTTGCTCAAACTCATGTCCATTGAGTCGGTGATGCCATCCAACCATCTCATCCTCTGTCGTCCCCTTCTCCTCCCACCTTAAATCTTCCCCAGCATCAAGGTCTTTCCCAAGGACTCAGTTCTTCCCATCATGTGGCCAAAGTATTGGAGCTTCAGCTTCAACATCAGTCCTTCCACTGAATATTCAGGACTGATTTCCTTTAGGATTGACTGGTTTGACCTCCTTGCAGTCCAGGGGACTCTTAAGAGTCTTCTCCAACACCACAGTTCAAAAGCATCAATTCTTTGGCACTCAGCTTGCTTTATGGTCCAACTCTCACACCCATACTTGAAAGTGAAAGTGGAGTTGCTCAGTCAGTGTCCAACTCCTTGCGACCCCATGGAGTGTAGCTCTTCTGTCCACGGGATCCTCTGGGCAAGTACACTGGAGTGGGTTGCCGTTTCCTTCTCCAGGGGATCTTCATCTTTCCAACCCAGGGATTGAACCCTGCTCTCCAGCATTGCAGACAGACTCTCTACCATCTGAGCCACAAGGGAAGTCCACATACGTTACTACTGGAAAAACCATAGCTTTGACTAGATGGACTTTTGTCAACAAAGGTCGGCAAAAAACTATAGCTCATACACTTTCTAGTTCAGTCATTGAAAGTAAATTATTTAGTGGTTTCTAGAATATTCAAAATTTTGCAAACATCCCCACTAATTCTAGAACATTTTCATCACCATAGAGAGAAATTTTGTAGGCCCTTGCCCTCTGCGATGGCCCACTCTGTAGAGCATGCTTCTCTCTGAATCTGAATGAATCCACTTCTTACCAAAAAAAAAAAAAAAAAAGAAATCTGGTAATTGTGGCCAGCATTCTCTTTCCCTTCCCCCCAGCCCCTCGCACCAATCTCATCTGCTCAGTCTCTGGATTTGCCTGTTCTGGACAGTTCACACCAATGCAGGATACCCTCAACATTCTTACATTCACCAGCCCCCTCCTTTTTCATGTCGCCTCTTCCAGGCTACAAGGAACACAGGGAAGAGTATTGCCAATAAGAACATTGCCAACCCCACAGCTACACTGCTGGCAAGTTGCATGATGCTCGACCACCTCAAGTAAGTGGCTTCTCAATGCCCGGCCATCAGCCCCCAGACTGCGAACGAGGCCCAGAGGACTGAATTCTGTTCTTCTTCCTCAGGCTGCACTCCTATGCCACCTCCATCCGCAAGGCCGTCCTGGCATCCATGGACAATGAAAACGTGAGGCCCCCCAACCCCCACCCCTCTCCCAGGTTGAGCTGATAGGACGCCCAAGGGGCTGGAAATGGTGACCTAGCGCCACCATGAGGAGGGTGACACCAGGTTGGCTGGGCCTTCTTGGCCTTAGCTGGTACTGCGGCCCCCCTGGTGGCCCTTCCAGCTCCTGCAGGCCACAGAGTGTAGTGGGCAGCCCTGGGCTGCCTGCAGGCCAGGGCTCAGGGATTGGCCGGATCCTGGTGTGTGCCCAAGTTTGCCCGTCTCCTGCAGATGCACACCCCAGACATCGGGGGCCAGGGCACCACGTCGGAAGCCATCCAGGACATCATCCGCCATATCCGTGTCATTAACGGTCGGGCCGTGGAGGCCTAGGCTGTCCCCAGGACTGTTTAGGCCCACTCTTCAGATCTGCTTGGCGCCACCAGCACCCTGGGTGGCTCAGTGGGCGGACCCAGAATAAACCCACTTCCGCCCCAGCCCTTGGTGGCGTGCTTTTGTCACTATTGACGCAGGTGTTTCAGGTCACACTTTATTAAGAAAAGAAACAGCACACTTCCCATTCAGAGGGCCCCTCTGTGAGGGTTGGGGGGCAGAACACATTCTGAAAGGCCAGGTCCTGGCCTCGGCAGATCTGTCTTCCCTGGCCTGCCCCGCCCAGGTGGGTATGAGAAAGCTCCCACTCAGCAGGGTGGGCAGGAACTGTCCTGCTTTCCCTGAAGGCACTAGGGGCCGGGGGTGTAGGGAGGGAGCCGGGCCCGCCCCAAGCTGCCCAAAGTGCCCACAGGGCCTAGGGATTGAGCCAAGGGTGCTGCAGGCAGTCGGCTGCACTGGCCCGCTTCTCGGGGATGTATTCCATCATGGGAAGCAGGAAGGCGCTGAACTGTGTGGCCTGCTCCAGGGGCCACTCGTACTTCTCCATGAGCACCTCGTATAGGCCCCAGTGCTTGAGGTTGTGGATGTGCCGAAGCTCCCCTGGAGGCAGGCCAGCACGCCACAGGTCAGCCTCCTCCTGGGAGGCCTGTCATCTGAGACCCCTCGCTGGCCCCCAAGTTCCCACATCACCCCTCCATCCAGGTGGCCCCACCTCTCCGGTTGAAGAACTCCCGGGAGTAGCGGCCTGAGAGGGCAAAGGCTGGGGGGATGTCTCCTAACAGCTCCACAATGTGGGCGATGTGGTCTGTGGACAGAAAGGGAGCTGGGAGGTTGGCCAGGCGGCTGGGAGGTCCTGAGGCCGGACCCTGGGGTTCGCCACTTCCTACCCTCATCACGACTGTAGTCTTCTCCCGAGTGCGGTTCAAATAGGTAGTCGCCAGTGGCCAGCTCAAAGGCCTGAAAAGGGCAGAGGGTAAGGCTGTTGGCCCCAGTGAGTCTGCCCGGATGGGGTACAGCCACGGGCAGACATACCATGCACGCTGTGCTCCAGATGTCAGCTGGGGGCCCATACTCGGCGCCGATCAGCACCTCCACAGCCCGGTACTGCCGTGTCTGGATGTCCTCGGTGAAGTGCTTGTGCTGGAGGCAAGGGGAGCCCAGGGGAGGGGCTGGGGCCAGGGCTGGTCTGCCCTTAGTTGCCCTCAACATGTCTCCCACCTCTTGTGGGCCCATGCACCCCAGGAGAATCGTGGGGCTCGCTCTGAGCCTCAGGGGCCCCCCTTGTCCTAAGAGGGCCTGGCAAGATGACCTGAGACAGGCTGGTCCCTGCACCATGGCCGTCCACCCCCGCCCATGGGCCCAGTCCTGCCGACCAGGTGGGAGAGGTGCTGTTTTGGGCTCAGCCCTGGGACTGCAGCCTGAGGCAGGCATGGGGGTCTGGTCGAGCCCCGGGGACCAGCCTCATTCATAGCAGGGTGCCTGCTCATACCACCCAGCAGGCGTTGCCCAGGTCTGCGATCTTGATCTTGATCTTGTCTGCGTTTTGGGGCTCTAGGGGGTTCACCAGGAGGTTGGAGGCACCAAACGGTGCTGGGGAAGCAAGAGAAAGAGTGGCTGAGCTGGTTGGGCACTGGCCCAGCCCTGCCCACTGCCCGCTGGCCTGGTCCCACTTACTGCTAGGGGAGAGGAGGCCGCCAACCTCCCGCTGGTTGGACGAGCCTGAGAGGATGGAGCACGAGGCAGGGGAGAAGAGGGAGCCCGAGAAGCCTGAGGTCTGGGAGCCCGGGCTGAGGCTGCGGTTGCCCCTGGGGGCCGGGGATGAAGAAGCCGGCGAGGGGTCAGGCCCCACGCCGCCCAGGTGGCAACCGGAAGAGGATGTGGAGCCACTGCCCGCCTCGAGTCTGGAGCTGGAGTCTGGGGAGACAGGCCAAGGTGCTGAGTGGGCAGCCGCCGCCGGGGGGCCCGCTCCCTGCTCCCATCCTCACCCTCGGCCTGGGCCGCGGCCTCCATGGCCTCCAGCTTCTGCAGGTCACGCAGCCGC
The DNA here is from genome assembly GCF_002263795.3 of Bos taurus. Classification (NCBI taxonomy): domain Eukaryota; kingdom Metazoa; phylum Chordata; class Mammalia; order Artiodactyla; family Bovidae; genus Bos; species Bos taurus. Next base: position 37,001,008 of record NC_037357.1, on the reverse strand, counting down.
TCCTCCAGCAGCCGCTTCTGCTGTTTCCGCTTGCGCCGCATTTTCTTCCTCTTGTTTTTCGACAGCTTCCCCGTCTGCCGAGAACCAGGGTCAGCCTGGGGGTGCCTGGCAGCCAGCCACGGAGCAGCCCAAGTGTCTCCACGGGGCTCCCACAGGGGACAAGCTCTGCAGGTCCCAGGACCCCATGGCCACCAGGACATGGTCCTGCCACCTCGCCCACCTCCTGGGTCCCCTCCTGCCCTCCACTCTCCAGAGCTGGAGGCCAAGGAAGAACCAAGAAGCCTCTGGCTGGGCGCCAGCCTCCCCTGGGGCCAGCTGTTAACACATTGTCCTTTCGGGGAGGTGGTGGTGAGCCCCAGTGGCCACCCAGGGCCGTTTGGGGCTTGTGGCCCCCTCTGTATCACCCTCATCCAGGCCACCCAGCCTTTTGGAAATGCCCCTGCAGGAGTGTTGGGCAGCAGGGAGAGTTAGGGAGAAGGGGGAACCAGAGAGGCTGAGAGGTGAGCTCTGAGCAGATGGGAAAATGAGGCCTAGGAAAAGAGGCGGCCCAACTTACCAAGACCTCCTGGGGGGCGGTACTGACTGCGGTGGAGCAGGCAGAGCCGGGAGGAAGAGAAAGGAACTGAGACTCAGGCCGGGGCTGAGGCCCACGGGCCCTGCCCTGGCCCCACGCAGGATCTGGGTACCTGTGGAGCGGGATGGGGGTGGTGCCCCTGACTGTTGCCACTCTGTGGCCTCAGCGGCCAGGCGCCGGATGTAGGCATCCCCCACACACAGCAGAATGTTCTCGGGCTTGATGTCCGTGTGGATGATCTTGCACTTGGTGTGGAGGTAATCCAGGCCGTGCAGCACCTGTAGAGAGCCAGTCCTGAAGTCCACCCACCCTGCCCTGGCTGCGTGCCACAGGGCTCTTCCTGCCGAACTCAGGAAGAGCTCACCTGCCTCACGATGCTCTTCACACAGGGTACGGGCAGGCCCTGGTAGTTGGACTTGATGATCCACTTGAGCAGCTGATGGCCAAGGACCTCCAACACCATGCACACATCTGGGGCCAGGAGTGAAGGGCAGCCGCTGGGCATGCAGCTGGGGCCCAGGTCCTGCCCACCTTCAGCTGGGGTGGGGGAGCCCTGAGGCTCAGGCAGCATAGAGCTGGGTCTGGGAGGTCCTGTATCACCACTGTCCCGGTGGCGCTATAGTGTCCCTGTCACTCTCTGGTGTGCCAGTTGGCACCGTACTTTCTGTGGTCTTCCTAGGGACAGGGCACTGGAGGAGTAGACAGGTTTCTCGGAACAGCTCCAGTCCTGTGTCCATGTCTGCCCAAGAGCCTATTGACAGCCCCCCCGAAAGGGAAGGCACACTGAGACGGTGCCTCCCACTTGGGGGTAACCTAGCCATGGATTGCCAATGCCAATCTGGTTATCTGCTCCACCCCCCATGCCCAGACACAAATCCCTGAAGTGGTGGGGGTATTTCATAGACTAGTGTCATTGGAAGGGATAAACAGCCCATCACACAGATAGCAAACTGAGGCCCCTGGAGCTGGAAGGCACCAGCCAGCTATCTCCTGCTGAGATGCCACACTTGTTTGCTCAGCCTGCAAAGGATATGGACTCCGTTAACCCCTGAGATCCTGAAGTCATCGATGAGCTGGACAATGGTTTCTCTTTTGGGGTCACTGGGGTCACTGTCTCGGACCTGCAGTAGAAACCAAAGGTCCACATATGGCCTCAACCTCCCCCTTGCCAGCTGCTCCCCCGGGGTGGGCAGCCCCTCCGGCCCCCCTGTCCCGCTGTGCTTGGGCCTCACTGGAAGAAAAGCCTCAGGCCCGCCCTCCGGGTCCTCCCCCTCGGCCGAGCCAGCTGGAGCCTACCCCTGCGGGCGCCCCGCCCCAGCCTGTGGAGCCCGGCAGGCCCCAGGCGGCTCCCAGGGAGCTGGGAACGGGTAGGGGAGGCGCCTCACACATTTCAGGAGCTTGATCTCATCTACAGCTGTCTCCGTGTAATGCCCCGCGCTCTTCACCACTTTGAGAGCCACAAAACGCTTGCGCCTGCAACACCGAGACCCATGTCGGCCGCCGGCACCAGACAGACCCACGGGGCCCTCGCCATAGCCGCAGGCGTGCCCAGGGGCAGGATCCCAGCTGGCATGGAGCCCCGGGGCAGGGGGGACGACACTCACTGGATGTCCCAGCAGAGCCAGACAGTGGAGAAGTGGCCCCAGCCCAGCTTGCGCACCACGTGGTACCGCCCATTGAACAGGTCCCCGATTTTCACAGGGTAGTAGCCGCCTGGAGAAGGGAGCCCACAGAGGCCGCTGAGGGTGGCGCCTTACCCCTGCCCCAGCACGGCACCGTGCTGCCGGGACCCTTGGCCCACGTGGGTGGGCTCCGGGCCCCCTCCTCCTCCCCGGGGCCTCACCCTTGCAGTAGTCCTTGGGGTCTTCCTGCTCCTCATCGTCGGAGCCCAGCAGCCCCTGCAGCATCTGAGGCGCAGGGGCGATGGGGGCCAGTTCGGAGCCGGAGGACTCGGGCCCGCAGGAGGCCTGCGAGCTGCGGGTGGGGCGGGCAGGCAGTGAGCGCGCGGGCCGCCAGGGGCCCCAGGCAGCCCGGCCTGGCCTTACCTGCTGCTGCTGTCGCTGTCGTCGCCGCCGCAGCCGCCGCTTGCACTGGCGCTCATTCTGGCCGCGCTGCCCGCAGCTCCGGTGCCCCGGGCGGCCGCTCCTCTGGGGCCCGGTCGCAGCCCGTGCATTTATAGCCTCCGCTGCTGATCTCACCCGCCTTTATAAATAGCCTCCCAGCTGCTCGGCTGTGGGCAAGGTATGCAGCGGGGAGGGGGCGGCGCGGTGACAGCGGCCCTCGAGGGCCCGATCCCCCAGGACGAGCCCCCCGCCCCCATCCCAGGGCTGGCCAAGGGCGCCGCCGTGGGGACACAGTGTGCCACTGCCTCCCTGGGGAGTTCCCTGGCACCCTAGGACCACCATACCGGGATGTGGTGACCTGGACCCCGGGCTAAGCTCCTGCACCCCAGGACTGGCAGAGGGTGCTGCAGAGTGGCCACGTGGTGGTGAGCTGGTCCTCAAACTGGAGTCCCGGGGCTCCAGAGCCTGGTACGGGCCCTGTGGGCACGGTGCCCCCTCTCATATGCCCTCGGGCAGTGGCCACAACTGAAAACATGCTCTGGCTTCTGGCTTGTGCAAGCCTGCCCAGAGGCGACCCCAGCCACTCTCGTGGGTACCTCACTCCCTGGCCACTCGGGTCCTGGAGCCCCAAGACGCGGCAGCCCAGTGTCCTCTCGTCCCTCCATGTGGCATCCTGAGGGGCCCTGGCCAGGCGCGGGTCGGGGGCGTGAGGTCTTCCCACCAGAGGTACAGGCCTGGGGGCTGCCCATGTGGGACCCCAGGGCTGCACGGCATGCCTGTGGCTCCCTGGGTCCATCTCTGCCTTGCTCCCTGGCTCCAACAAGTGCACATGTCCATGTGGGATGCACAGAGAGGTGTCCACCCTGGCCCTGCCCTCGGGGAATCTTCAAGTGGAAAGCAAAGGAACCCATGGCTCTAGTGGCCCAGGTCACACAGCCCTCCAAAGCCTGTGACCTTGGGGTGGTAGCCAAGGGACCAGGTTTTGAAGAATCCGGTCCCCCAAAACGGGGTGGGCAGGGGAACCTCCAGAGAGGGAGCAGGACACACTGGAGACCTCCGTGGCTGGTCTTGGCTGAAGACCAGCTGTGGGTGTGGAAGGCGAGGTGGGGCGAGGGGGCTTAGGTGATCAAGGAGCCCCCCAGAGCTTGCGGGCACGAATGTGGGGTTTCCGCAGAGGGTCATGGGCACTTTGGCTCTTTAGAGAGAACACGCTGATTGCTCCTGGGAGGGAATGGAGTCAGAATGGAGTAGAGGGAGCTTGGTAGTAACTGGTGATCCCAAGATGGGACATACTTGGTTCTACATCCCTGTACCAAAAAATAGTTGGGAAGGTGGGGTGGGCATAGATGGTGGTGGGAGGGCAGGGGCACCTTTCCTGCAGGGGTCACGTGAGGGAGGAGAAAAGGCCTTGGGGTCCTCTTTTTAGCATGTGGCAGAAGTTCTAGCTGCGGGCTGGGGGCTGGGCCAGGGCACCCAGGAGACTCACGGGGAAGGTGGGGCTGGGAACTGGGCATTTTCTAAAAAGACATGTTTGTGTTTTATTTCCAGATGTGATCCTCTAGCAAGCACATAAATACAGTGGGGGAGGGGGAAGGATTACTATAAATTAGAAAGAAGCCCCCCAGCAGCGTGGCAAGGAGGGAGAGGGGGAGGCCCTCCCACTCTGTGCAGACCACGCCTCGGTCACAGGCTCCATCCAGGGCTCCATCCTTTGTCGAGTGCGGGAAGGCGCGGAGATGGTGGGTCCTGCTGCCGCCTGACTCACAGTTCGGTCACCTTGTTCTCCACCAGCGCGGCCATCTGCTGCAGGCGGCAGGCCAGTTGCATCTTCTGGCCCACAGGATCCTCCTCCAGGGCACCAATGATCTGCCAGGGCAGAGGAGGCCACCCAGCCTGAGGCCTTGGCCTCTGACCTGCCTCCATCTCAGTAGCAGGCTGGGAGCCAGACCTTCCTATCGAATCTTCCTCCATGAGGAAGCCGAGCCCCTTCCCCAGCCCCAGGCCCTTCCATTCCTCTGCCTACACTGGACCTGGACACTCCCGCCCCCAAGGGAGACTCCTGGGGCCTCCCTCTGGGCTCCAGAGGCACGCCCCTCTCCTCGGAGTGCCCCCAGGTCTCACCTGGTCATAGTACCTGTGGATGTGGGTGTAGAGTTCTTGCAGAGCTTGCAGGCAGTGGGGAGCCGAGGTGTAATTCTGGGGGAGGCACATGGTGGGTGAGGCCCCGGCCCAGACCTTGAGCCCCCAGCTTCCCCCTTCCCTTGTGTCCTCACCCCCGAGAGCTCAGTCAGAGCTGAATTCATCTCCTGGTAGCTCGCTGGAGGGCTCTGGCGGATATCAGAGTAGTATCTGCAAAAGGGCACAGAGTTAGAGGCAGGCAGCCCAGAAGGTCCCTAGTCCATGATGCCCAACACCTACCTCTCTACCATCTGCTTGTATCGAGGGATCTCCCGGGCGTAGAGCAGTTTGTTCACTGGGGAATCCTGCTCCGGGCGGGGTGGGCATAAGTGGGGAGGTGCCCCCTCCTGGGCCCACGCCCCGTGGGGGCCAGCCCCACCCAGGGCTCAGTGCAAAGCCCCTGTGGCTACCCTCTCCCCAGGCCTTCTCTCCTCGGCCCTCACCCGGCCCACTTTATGCTCCGAGACTGTGCAGGAGTCCATGAAGGTCTGGGCGATGACGGCGAGGACTGCGTCCACGTTGTCTGACACCCGCACGTCAAAGATGAGCTGCGGGTTCTTCAAGGTGTTCACCCAGAACCGCAGCAACAGGCTGGAGACACAGGCCAGCCGTGGAGTGAGTCCCGGCCAGTCCAGCTCAGCTCCTCCACCTGGACCCCCATGGCCCTGAGCTGCCTGGGGAGCTGGTCATACCAGGGGGGGAGGGGGGCGGGGAGCGACTGGTCACCCAAGGTGATGGCCCCCAGGCCTGGGTTCCTGTCCTGGCCATGCTGGCAGTGTCCTGGTCTCTCTGGGACTCCTCTGCCCGGGGCCAGGCTGGCAGGTGACACACCTGTTCGTTTTCCAGATGTGCAAGGTCTCCGGGTCCTCAATGCTGTGCTTCTCCGCCAGCTCATCCAGGAAGTCAAACAAGTACTTGACGGCGATGGGCACGGGCCGGTTCACGCTGAGGATGGCTTGGAAGGCGTCATCCACAAACTTCTGCAGCGTGCCCTAGAAGGCAGGGGATGGGGCAGTTTTTGGGGGGGTCAAGGTGGGGGGGCCCTTCGAGCTGCGGCCAGCTCCATCGTCCCACAGCATCTCCCCAGGTCTGTCCAGGTGCCCTTGCTGAGCCTCCCCGGGAGCCCCACCTTCATGGACAGCAGGCGGGTGAGGTAGATCTCTGGGATGGCCTTGGCCCGTGCCCGCTCCCGGTCCCGGTCCCTCAGGCTGCTCCGCCGCGCCTTGGCTGCCTCAGGCTCCTCGGGGGCTTTCACCAGGTGCCACAGATGGACCCCACCCTCTTCGCTATCCTCCAGCATGGGGGTGTCTGAGGGTGCAGAAGCTGGGCCTCAGTCCTTGGTCCCCCTGCACCCATGCCACCAGCCGGGGAGCTCCAGCTCACACCCAGGAGCTCCCTGAAGGTGACATGCCGCCACCTTTGTCCACCCACGGGCCTGGGCCCAGTAGGGAGTCTTGGCTTCCCCACTGATGAGGTGTTGGGAGACCCAGGTAGGGCCGATGGCATGGCCTCGAGCTCCTGGGGGCCTGTGATCCCAGTGGGACCACACTCACTCTCCCCCGATGGGCAGCTGGGGGCCAGGCTCTGGGAGATGATGCCTCCTCCGTTGTGCAGCTGGGGGATGAGCCTCACCGTGGCTCCGTCTGGGACCTGGTGGGGAGGGGGGCAAAGGCTGGGCTCCTTCCCTTGCCAAGCCCGAGGCAGGGGGCCTGCCCCCCCAGACCCCACCTGCCAGGCACCTTGTAGTGTTGCAGGGTGTTGAGTCTCTTCCAGCGGTTCTGAGTCACCGATGTCACGTCCTCATCTGACAGGGTGAGGTGACCCGCCAGGCCTGAGCGCCACTCTGGGGGTGCGGGGAGGGGACCCGGGGGAGCCAGTGAGCCCACAGCCCATTCCTGTTGGACAGAGCCGAGCTGCCAGGGGCGAGGAGAGCCTGGGGCGGGCACTCACCGAGATCCAGGGTGTGCGCCGAGGGCCTCTGGGAGAACGGGGTGCCCTTGTAGATCTGATCCAACACCTTCTCCTTGACCTGAGTGATTGTGTCTGTGTCGAGCACCCGGGTGGGGATGTGCAGTGCTGTGTTGCTCCTTAATGGCCCGCCTGGCCCCGGGCTGGCCAGCACCATCAGCGTCAGGGCCCGGAATTCCACATCCTCCCGCAGCAGGCGGCTGTCGTTCAGGGTCCGTTTTGCCTTGCCTGTCACTGCGTCCACGGGGCCCTTGTCCACCTGGTACTGGATGGCCCGGAGGAGCATGTATATTGGTTCACCAGCCACTTCCTACAAGCATCAATCCGGGGATCAGCCGGCTGCGTGAGCTCACAGGGGCAGCTGGCTGCGCAGAGCCAGGGCAGAGGGCGGCCCATGCCAGCAGGCTCGGCTTTGCACGCGGCCAGGGCAAAGGTTCACCACCTATCCCTTACCGACACCCTGCCCTTGTGCCCGACACCCCCTTGGAGGGATCGGGCCACAGGTCAGGTAGGCCCGAGGCAGCAGCCCTGGCATGGGGTGAGGGGAGAGGGGCCCTCACCCTCAGGAAGGCGTAGAGGCATATGGACACCCAGTTGGTGAGCAGCTTCTCTGCCATGGTCTCTGTCCTGCATGGAGCGGGCCCCAGGTCAGAGGGGCTGTGCAGGGGCCATCTTGTCCCCCACCCAAGGCCAGTGGCAGAGAACAGGCAGGGCTGACTTGCCCTACCAGTGGCTCGGGACCCAGCTGGCCGCCTGGGGCTCCCCAGGCCCACCCTGCCCAGAGCCATCCAGGGCCAACCTGCGCAGCATGAGCTTGGGGTTCTTGCGCACGTAATGGGAAGCTAGGTCACTGAGCAGCGTCCTCATGATCTCGGTCAGGTACTCGAGCTTGCTGTGCAGTGCCAGGGACAGCAGCGAGGCCACGTGGCAGCGGTCCCGCTGCGAGAAGCTGGGTTGCCCCTCCAGGGTGTGGATGAGCTAAGTGGGAGTGGCGGGGCACCAGCACTCATTCTGGGGAGCCCAGCAGCCCACATGGCCTCCCACCATGCAGCCCGTGTCTGCCGACCACCCAGCCTCCCTCTTCGCCCCAGGCCCCCCTCCAGCCTGCCCGCATGGCCCTCACGGTCAGGAGGAAGAGCTTGCTGTTGAGCAGGTTGGAGAGCTGCATGAGGCCCTGGTGCACGGGTGCGCGGTGACCCTCTTCACCCAGCCCCTCGACGGCCGGCTGCAGGGTGCCACCACTGCGCCCGGGGAAGAGGACCCGCTCGGTGTAGGTGCGGTAGTCCACAAAGGGGATCCCGCTGGCCTCCAGGTCGCTGCTGAGGTCAGTCATCTCTGTCATCAGGTCTGCAGGCCAGGAGCCACCGGGGTCTGAGCTCGGGAGTGGCTCTGCCCGCGTCCCGCTCCCCCCGCCTGCCCACCCACCCCCGCCCCACCTGTGAACTCCTTGCGGCACTGGTCACCCACGCCGATCTCCAGGTTCTCCAGCTGCACCAGAACCTTCTGGTAGTCCCGCAGGGCTTGCTTGCTCTTGTGCCTGCCGCCGGGGGACCGAGCGTCAGCCACACAAGCCGGCCTGCCTGGGCCGAGACCCCCAAGCCCAGATGGCCGACTGTGGGGCACCCTTGCCATAAGTGAAGAGGGGACTGGACTGGACACTGGCGTGTATGTGATCCTCACCTGTACATGAGGGTCAGGAGGAGCACGGCAGTGATAAGCAGGGCTGCGCCCACGCCCAGGCCCACCTGGGCCTCCACGGGGAAGGCAGACAGCACGGGTTCCACCTCATACTGGACCGGGCCCAGCGCCAGGCGCACGTTGCCCATTTGCACCTGGGGGTGGTGGGAGGCACAGGATTCCTGAGCACTGGCTCTGATGGCTCCGGCCGCCCACCCCTGTGCCTGGGGTCCTAGCCTCACCACGAACTGCAGCAGGGTGCCTGAGCCATTGCTGGGCTGTGGGACCCGCGGGGGCGGCTCACAGTACAGGTGGGTGAGTGTCAGCGTCTTCACCAGGCACTCGCCGTCGCCAATGTGCACGTGGACTTCCTCCTTGCTGATGGCCAGGTTGAGGCCCTCGCCCTGGGAAGCCAATCACGGGCCTGAGTGGAGTCACTCAGCCTGTGTCTGCAGGTCCCCCCAGCCCCCCAGGACTGCTGGCTGAAACCCTGACCTCCACATCCAGGATGTGGCCTGGCTTGAGGCGGTAGGGGCGGGTGGGCCCCCCCTCATGATGGAGGGGGGCCAGCCGAGGGTTGGGCTGGTACAGGAAGTCCTGGCCCCCACTGGCACTGGCAAAGTCCACATGCACGTTATCCAGGCTGAAGAAGACCCGCCGGGGGCTCGCCGTGTCAGGCACCGCGGGGCTCCGGCAGAGGAGGAGGGTGGATGAGTTGATGGAGCACACGCTGGAGCACTGGGAGGGGGCAGGCCGAGGTGGGATGAGCTGGGGGCTCCCGGCCTGCCCCGATCCCTTGCTGAGCACAGGCTCACCTGCAGCCAGCCCCGCTCCAGCTGGGTACAGGCCTGGGGGGCCGCAGCCGGAACCTCACAGCCGCTCCTAGGGGTCAGGTCCTGGGACTGCAGCTTCACAGCGGTCCCCTCCGAGGTCTCCAGCCACACCGACAGCAGGGGCTGCTGTACAACGTCCAGGCCCGTGCCCCTAACTCGGATCAGCCGCCCGCCCCTGTGCCGGGATGGGACTCAGCACGGCCCGGGCAGCCCGGCCCCATCCTGCCACCCCACCCTGCTGGCAGGGTGCAAGTGCACCAGGTCCTCACCCCCGGAAGCTGACACTGGGCTCGGCTGCGACGAGCTGGGGGTTGGCAGTGTAGTGGAAGGGGCTGGTGAGCAGCAAGCGCTGGGCCTGGCCGAAGACCACTCGGACCACTGCATCTCCTGGGCTAGCCTGGGGCATGGTGTGGCACACGATGGCCTCAGGACACACCGGCTCTTGGCTGCAGGGTGGGGAGTGGTCTGGCACCTTGGGTTTGAGCCTCAGCCTGGCCAGCCCGCCAGAGACCCACTTTGCCTCCCCCACCAAGGGCAGAGACCCCCCACCACCACTGTACGCCAGGGGACTCGGGCCCGTTGGGAGCACCCCCAGCTGGTAGCAACCAGCTGGAAGCAGGAGCCACTTACATAGGGCAGGGCTGGCTGCCCACAAAGGCGCTGATGTTGCCTCCTGTCTGGAGGCGCTGTCCGTGGATGGTGAGCTGGGTTCCCCCTGCCTGGGGGCCCCTCTGGGGACTCAGGCTCAGCAGGACAGGGTCCTGGGAGACAGGGCAAGCTAGGGCAGGCATAGCCATCTGGCCTGGCATTTCCTCACCTTGGTTCCAGTCCCTAAAGCCCTGTGCCCCACTGCCATGCCCCACCAGGGGGTGCTCTGGTCCCCTCCCTGTGTCGTCTTGTCCTCAGCCCCAGCTCTAAGCCCTAAGATGCCGTCACCTCCTCGGGGACCTCCTCATCACCTCCTCGGGGGTGCTGTCTGTGCCAAGGGCTTCCTGGCTCCAGAAAGGGCCCCGGACAGGAGGACAGGAGGGCTCAGGCTGGCACCTGGAGGCATCTCTGCTCTCCTGCATCCCTGTGCCCTCCTCACTCTCCCACCTTGGCCCCCAGCCCACCCCACACTCAGTGGCCAGAATGACCCCTCAGATCACATGGCTTCCTTCCTGGACAAGAGGCAACTCTTCCTGCTCCCCTCAGGTCAAGTTGGAAGTGCTCATCCAGACGTCACTAGCCTTCTGCCCCTTCTTGCTACAATCCCCTGGTATGGGCACACACCCTGGGCAGGCACTGACCTGGTAGGTGAAGTACTGGGTTGAGATGCCTGGGGGCCGCCCTTTGATGGCCACTTGGATCGGCCCCATGGTGCGGTTGGGGGCAGGCGATGTGACACACACGATCCTGGTGATGGAAAGCCCATGGCTGCTCAGGGGCTCTTGCCTGGCGGGAGCCATGGGGCATTTGCCAGCCGCTGCCCAAGGCCCAGCCCCCCTCTCTCTGGCTTATCATCCTTTGGTGCATCTGACCCCGGGCCCACGTGTCTTGGCTCCAAGCCTCCCTTCTTTCTGGGTGGCCAGTCTCTGCGGGCCTCCCTGGGATGGCATCCCTCTGCCCCTGGCTACCAGTATGCCTCACCGGGTTGAGATGCGGTAGAGAGATGGCTCAGGCCTGCAGGGCCAGCCAGCCACGCTCACAGCGTCCTGCACGTCGGCGAAGTCCCGGCCCAGGTTAGAGCCCTGGATGGTGAGAACCAATCCGCCCTCAGGGGGACCAGTCAGGGGCTCAACCTGTAACCGAGAAGGATGGTGAGGGAATGCCCTTGACCCACACCCACTGAGGGGGGGGGTGGGCAGGGCTGCTAGGACCAAGAAAGTGGGGGCTAGGAGTTGAGGGGAGGAGGCGGGTGGCTAGGCCGTGGGAGGGGGCGGTGGGTGCAGGTTCAGGGGCTCACAGTCTCAATCCTGGGTGTGGGACACAGCGTCTCCACGGCTCCAGGTGGGCATAGCGGCCCATAGCGACAGGCAGGCTGGCCGTGGCTGCACCACAGGCAGCCCAGACTCCCATTGGCTGCCTGGCAGTGGCTGCAGTCGGGGTGGCCCACAGCGCAGTCGTACAGGGTCACTGGTGGGGGGGTTTAGGAGGCATGGTGAGGCGCCCCCGCCGGCTACATGCCCTGCCCTGCCCGCCCCACCGCCCCCGAGCTGACCATGAAGACTGTGGGCATTGTCCAGCCGCTGGCCCTCGCCCCGGGTGACGTAGATGGGCACCGGGAGCTCCCGCTGGACCATGGAGGGCTGGAACTGGGAATGGAAGGGAGGGTCAGGCCCAACGCAACTCAGAACCTCCCAGGACCCCCGTCCGCCTCCTCCGGGAAGCTCTTCCCCACATGGATGCCCCCTCACCCCCGCCTGGTGCAGGGCACATCTCCCAGCCGTGGCCTGCCCAGAGCAGGCCTCATGGGTGTCAGTGGGTTAAAGCGGGCAAGCGAGCCCCCGAGGGCCTGGGACAAGCCCAGGCGGCAGAAGGTGTCCAGCGGCAACTGAGACTGGGGGTTGGGCACCTGCCCACCTGCTGGGCCTGGCAGTGAATGAGGCCCGAGTCCCCAGCCACCTCCTCCAGGGATGCTGGCAGCCTCTGCAGTTGTCCGGGCAGCTCCAGCCAGCAGTGGTAGGAGGCAGGCAAGCCCTAGGGGATGTATGCCGTCAGCAGCCTGAACGCCATCATCTGCCCCCGGCCCCCACCTGCTGGAATGCTCACCTGGAAATGCTGAAGGTTCTGCACACGGAGGGCCAAACGGCTCTCCCAGCCCACTGGCACCAGGAGGGGGCCCACCAAGCCCTCGACCCGAGGACAAGCCCCCGGGCCACGCACCTGGATGTCCGCCTGGCCAGAGGAGACCGCTTAGTGCTTTGGAAGGCAAGGGGCCTGGGGGCAGGGGGTTGTGGGGCAGGGTGGATCCACTCACCTCTTGGGTGCTGTAGATGGTCCTCTCGCCCTCTGGACAGCGTTCTCCATACACACAGTGGCTGCTCTGGGGGCACCAGTGGCAGCGCCAGAGGCTGCCCACACAAGCACGGCACCTGGGAGGGCAGGGGGCTGCTGAGATGGGGCACTATCTAGGGTCCCCACCCCTACCCCGCAGCCAGGCTGGGCACTCACGGGGCAGCTGCCTCCAGGGCTGTGACTGCGCTGCAGTCATAGAAGGAGAAGTTGGTGGCAGCCACGGTCACGTCCTCGAACATCAGGGCCAGGGGCAAGGTGATGTGGTCTGGGAGGGGGATGGCAGCGGCAGGGCAGGTCAGGTGGCTCCTGCCTCTTCCAGTTCCTGCCCTCACCCCTCACCCCAGGGGCCCCTCACCTGTGCCTGGAGGGTTCAGTGGCAGCTGGTCCTGGGGAGGGGTGACGCAGGCCACCTGGGGCCCTTCCACATGAGCCAAGCTGTCATAGTTGCCAAAGGCGCAATGGAAGTATTCGTCCGTGGCCAGGGTGGGCAGCCGGGGTACCGACAAGGTGACCTAGGGCACATGCAAGGAAACCCAGCAGGTGGGGGCCTTTGGAGGGGGCCACGGGACTGAGGCAGAGGGGTCCAGGCAGGGAAGGTGTGGGCAGAGGCAGAAGGAGAGAAGGAAAATGGGGCTCACCTGGCCCTGCTCCTGGCGGGGGTGGTGGGCCGGTAGCACGCTCTCAATGTGCAGACAGAGGCCGTCCGCGTACGTCCACAGCCACTGGTTGGGCTGGGTTGCCCGCCTGCATTGGCTCTTGCGGGTACACCTGGGGGGCAGAGGCCTGATGGGGCCTTGCGTGGGACTCAGGCTCCCTGGGTGATGGGCAGTGAGGGGCATGATATGGTCCAGGTGGAGCGCAGCAAGCGGGGGGCAGGGAAAGGGACTCCGCTCAGACAGGAAGGGGTTGACCCCTCAGTGCCTGGGGGCTGACACACGGCCTTTGGCCGTGACTGTGAGTCGAGGGCTGCTGCTGCGGTGGAGACGAGCACACGGACCTGAGTGAGGGGCGCCATCAGGGACTGATTCCTTGGGCTGCCAGGTGGAGGGGAGCTGGAGTGGGCCAGGGGGCACCCGAGAGAGGCTGACAGAGGCCTTGCCCAGCCTGAGGCAGTGTTGACAAAGGGACACCAACCAGGCTGGGGGAGGTGGACTGACCTCCAGGCCCACCTAGAAGCACTGCAGACACAGTGTCCTGCCTCACCTGCCCTGCAGGACGCACCAGCCGCACAGAGGGTCCTGGGCCTGGAGGCAGCTGCTGCAGTCTGGGAGCTGTGGGCAGGCTGCCACGGGTACCCGGGCCACCTGGACAGGAGGCAGAGGGCAGAGGTGGTGGGTGCAGGGCCTCGGGCTTCGTGTGCCTGGGCCCCTGGGACAGCCCTCACCTGCTGGGACGTCAGCACGTAGAGGTGGCTGCCACTGCTGTCCACGAGCAGGTCGGGGCTGATGGCTGAGCCCGGGGTCCCCACTTGCTGTGAGTGGTACACCTGGCCTTGAGTGCCATTGAGAAAGACCTGGGGGAGTGGGGGACAAGGCCCGCTCTCAAGATGGCCACAAGCCGACCATTCGGGGCAGGTACTGTCATGGCTGGGGTTCTAGGGGAACCTCCTGGCCCACAGAGCCGGTTCCCATTCCCCCCAAGACAGGGCAGCTGGGCCAGGCCATTGCGGGTGAGGCAGGCCCCCGGGCATCCAGTGTGCCCAAGTAGCCTCCTTGATTGAGCCTTACCCAGCTAAGGGAGACATGCAGACCATGAAGAAGCAAGAGTCCCCTGTTACCAGCTGCAGCTGCCGCGGGACATCCCTAAGCTACACATCCAGAGGTGGAAGGAGACGGATGCTTCTGTGAGCCGTCCCAGGGTAGGAGGGCATCCAGTAGGGCCACTGAGGCCAGTCCCGGCCTGGCAGCATAGAGGCTGGGCACTGGGGGGTCTGGCTGAGGGCCGCCTTGCCTTCCTCAGGCCCTTACCTTGTGCAGCTGGCCCCGGACATCCCCGAGGAAGGCGATCGTGTGTCCGTCCACCTGGAGGGCCGCGACAGCACTGATGGAGTGTTTTAGCTGCAGCAGAGGCCCTGCCTCCACAGGCTGGCGGCCTGCGATGGGGCTGGGCGTGTGTTCATCGCCACAGGGGTATGACTCTGGGGAGTCCTGCAGAAATGAGGACGAGCGGGGAAGGAATTAGTGCCCAGAAGAGGGAGGCCGGAGGTGCCTTCCCTGGGCCCTGGTCTGCAGTCCGTGGAAGAGGGCAAGGCAGCTGGTAGGACGTGCCCAAAGTCGCACCTAAGAGGGAGAGATGATGAGCCCGGAGACTTAGCCTAAGCTGGCCCTCCGTGTCATCCTCTAAAGCAGAGGTCACTGGTAATGGGGAAAGCATCCAGCCACCCTTGGCCAGACAGTGGCTGGATGGCTCAGAGAGTCCCTGGTGGCTCAGATAGTGAAAGTGTCTGCTACAGTGCGGGAAACCTGGGTTGATCCCTGGGTTGGGAAGATTCCCTGGAGAAGGAAATGGCAATCCACTCCAGTATTCTTGCCTGGAAAAATCCCATGGACGGAGGAACTTGGTGTGCTACAGTCCATTGGGTCGCAAAGAGTCGGACACGACTGAGCGACTTCACTTTACCCTTGGCCAGGACCTGTGACAGCCGCAGCTCTGGGCTGGGAGATGATTCAGGTCCACAGAGGGCCAGGGCCAAGGAGGCAGGCTGGGATAAGATAAGGTTGCCAGATGCCAGCGTGCAGAGTCCCAGGGGACAAGTCAGGGGTGAGGCCTGGGCCCAGTCACTCACGGGCGGCAGGGTGACACAGCGCGACGTGACGCCATATTCCACGGTGGCTTCCTCGGTGCCGCTGGGGCCCCTGCCGCCTGCCGTGTAGCAGAGGCGCCGGGCTCGCTCCATGCTGGCATCCAGCTCGGCCAGGGGAAAGGCGCACAGGGCCGCCTGCACGCCCCTCAGGCCGGCGGCAAAGGCCCCCAGTAAGGCTCCTGGGGCAAGGGCAGCGGCCTGTACGAGCCCGTGGCCCCGGCAGCTGAGGGGCACTTCTACGTAGGAGTAGAGGTTGGCATCCCTCAGGCAGACCCGGGCCACATACGAGCGATACTCGGCCTGCGCCCGGTCCCCGCGGCGCCGAAAGACAAAGTAGGCCGACTGGGCGTCGGCGAGGGCTGCCACATAGCTGTTGTTGTAGTCGGAGAGGTCACCCACCACCAGGCGGCCCAGGCCCTCGCTGGAGAAGGGCTGTGGCCCAGCCAGCTGGCGCACCGTCAGGGGTGGCACCCCTGCCGACAGCTTGCCTGCCAGGCCCCGGGCCACCAGCAGGAGGTCCCGGTCGGGTCCAGACACCACCAGGCCCACCGTGGGCACCCCCAGGGTGTTGGCGGCCACGAACTGCCCGTCGCCTGGGTCCTCAGCCCGGTAGAGGAGTTCTGCCACATCCTCCAGCCGGCGCTTCTCGCACACACCCTGCCGCACCTGCCCACAGGCCACCAGCTCCCGGGCCCGCCCGCTGACCAGCAGCAGCTGGTTGGTGTTGTCGGTGAGCCGGGCCTGCGGGCACTCGGCTGGGTCCCGGAAGGGCACGCAGTCAGGGCTGTCGAGGACGGGACCCGTGATGGCCACTGACTCCAGCTGCAGCTCGGGGCTAAGTTGGAAGAGGCGATTCACCGCACCCACGTAGAGCGCCCCCTGGCCCGGTGCCAGCGCCAAGTGGTGGAGGGTGGTGTTGGGTGCTGAGAAGTGGTGCGCCCCAGTTGGGGTGGGTGGCAGGCACAGCAGTGGCAGCATGAGCAGCAGGCGGGCACCCAGCAGATGCCGGGGTGCCATCTCGGGGCCCTGGGGGAGGCCAGGCAGGAGGGCGTAAGTCAGGGTGGCCATGGGAACTGAGTGCTGGGGGGCAGGAGGGACAGGCAGACAGAAAGGGAGGGAGAGAAAGGCGGAGAGACAGAAGCAGAAAGCTGGGGCAGACAGAAGCAAAGGGAGAGGAGAGAGAAAAAGTCCAAGCGACTGGGGGACCAAGAGAGGGATGGAGAGTCCCCAGGGATGACAGTGGGGTGCCCATGCATGTGTAAGGGAAGAACTTTCTTCATCTTCCACTTTATATGCAGATCCTACAAGGCCAAGAGAAGACCTGCAGAAGGACTGGGTCACCGAGAGAGGAGAGACCCCTGAAAGACCCTATAGACAGCAGGGGCCAGTGGCCAGGGCCAAGGCAGAGAACAGAGGGCTTGGGGGATAGAGGCGGGTGTGGCCCAGACTGAGCTGGGGGTGCTCAGTGCCGAGGCAGGGGAGGTGCAAGGGACCGAGAGACCACCCAGGGTTCAGGGATCAGGGGAGGCCAGTCCTTTGCTCCATGGCTCCAGCAGCCAGGGGTCCACCAGGGTCTGGCATGGAGAGTGTTGATGGGGATGGGGTATGAGAAGACAGGGCAGAGACTTCCTTGGTGGTCTGGTGGCTAAGACTCCATGCTCCCAATGTAGGGGCCCTGGGTTTGATCCCTGGTCAGGGAAATTGATTGCACATGCCACACGTAAGACCCAGCACAGCCAAATAATTAAATAGAAACTTAAAAAAGACAGGGCAGAGAGAAGACAGGCAGAAAGAGTGGGCCCAGGGGAGTGAGAGGAGCGCTTGAAGGAAAGCTCGAGCCAGGAGTCAGGCATCCCCACACCCCAGCCTGCAGCCATTTAGGGTCCAGACCGGAGGGACCCCCCCGCAAGCCCCCACCCTGCCCCGGCCCTGTAGGGGCCCAAGGTCAAGCCCGAAGCAGAAGGCTCTGAGTGGGGTCCCTGCTGTGCCTTCCAGCTCACCTCCTGGCCAGGGGCAATTAGCAGCCTTGCATGGTGCCCAGGTGGCAAGGTGACACATCACGAGCCCCTGGGCCCATGACCTCCTGAGCCTCCCTCCTCCTGAGCCCGGAGGCAGAGCCCCAGAGACGGGGCAGAAAGCAGGTCCTGAGTTGTTGACTGAGGGTCCCACACTGTTGGGGGTGCGGGCAGGCACCAGCCAGGAGGACACCCGCGGGCATTCCATAGCCAGCAGCTCCAGCTCCCATGGGTGTGCCAGCTGCCGGGAGAGCCCCCGAGGAAGGCCCCTGCGCCCTTATCTCAGGGGCACAGACAGGAAGGTCAGGCCTGCCTCAGGGACTGGGCCATTTCCTCTGGAGCCCGGTATCAGCGGCCGTGTCTGGGGTGGGTCTGAGGCTAGAGGGCCTGCAGCTGGAGGTGCTGGGCAGGGGACCCCTGGGCTCCAGGCTTTTCTGTGCTCGAGGGACTCGGGTACTTACCCTGGCGGACAGCAGCAGCAGAGGCATCTCCTGGGTGGCGTGGCAGACACCTCCTGGGTTCAACTGCCCCGGGGCAGTGGTGACGGACACAGGATGCCTGTAGGGGGCATTGTCCTGAGTGGGAGGGAGACAGTCGAGGCTTGGCCCCATTCACATTCACCCCGCAGGAGGAGGGGGCCAGGGCCTGGCAGGCGGGCTCCCCCACAGCTGGCAGCTTTGTCTCTGCCCCAACAATGTCCCTTCTGTCTGGAGGCCCAGGCCAGGGACCCACTCTCTGGTGTTCCTAGTCCCACATCCAAGCTGCCCTGACCCGGGGGCTCCCTGTCGCTTCCCACCCCCAGGGAGACACCCTCCTGGGGATCTGGAGACAAAGGGGGCAGAGTGCCTTCAGCCAGAAAAAATGAAACCCACACAGCCAGTTCTCCCATGCCCACCCGGTGCCAGCCACCAGGCTCCTCTCCTTGTGCCCCCAGGGGTCCCTGTGAAAGGCCTGGAGGAGGTCACGGAGCGCTGGCCCCCCCGAGGGTCAGCCCCTGCATGGGCAGTCTCACCCTCTGCAGCCTTGGCGCCTGGCTGGAGGCAAGCCTTGGCCCTCAATGCCTGCCTTTGTTGCAGCCGGAGGCAGGGGAGAGGCCGGCCAAGGCAGCACCCCCTGCCGGGAGACCTCTCCCTATGCCCCCAACTCCCCACCCCCAGGGACTGGCAAAGTCGTGCCAGGTACAATCTGGTGCCAGTGGAGGGGGCCGTAGCCAAAAGGATGCACAGGAGCAGATGGGCACCCAGCCTTCAGCCTCGGGTGGGGACAAGACTACCAGCAGGTGGCCAGCTTCCCATGCCAGGCTCACATGGCCCCGTCTGCACACCGAGCCGACAGTGCTCAGGCCGTGGCTGTGGGGCGGGAACCAGTCAGGGTCCCCCTCTTGCCCACGGTGTGCAACCGCAGCAAGCTCCAGGGCCCAGTGGCAGTGGCAAGGCTGGCAGTCACCTGGCTGGGCCGGTTGGGTAGCTGTGGGGGTGGGCAGCAAGGTGGGCTGCTTCCCTACCGCCCGTGCCCTGCCCCGTGGCCAGAGGCACCAAATCTCCCATTTGGGGCCATAATGGGAGTCTTACCACCCAGCTTTGGGGCCACCCCCCTGGCTGGGGTGGGGAGATCCATGCCCCCCACTCCCCCACCCTTGACCTGGAGGCCCCTGAACCCTGTGCCTGGCCAGCCCCGGCTCCTGCCTACCTGGGTGGGGCTCCTGGCCGGGGCCGAGAAGCAGCTGGCAGTGCCAGGAATGAGTCCCGGCCTCCCTCCCCACAATGCAATTGCGCCCAACCCGCCTCATCCCGGTGGCCCAGCCTGGGCAGTCCAGCCCCTCCGTGCCCGCCCCTTTGCCCAATGGCTCAGGGCAGGGCACTGCTGCCCTCTGCTGGCTTTGGTGGGCAGAGGTGCAGGGGCCGGCTGCTCACTTGCCCAGAGGAGATGGTGCCCTCCCATGGCGGGACTGGCAGGCATGCAGTCCATAGCCTGCCATGAAGTGCCTACTGAGTGCCAGATGTGACCCTGGCACTGGCACCGTTCAGAGACAAAGCCCACTGCCATCTGTCTCAAGACATTCCTGGATCTAAGAGGCATAACTACCTACCAGCGGATGAGACCTCAGCTCATCTGTGGACGGCACTGTGGATCACCAAGGACGGGGACTCAAGTCTACGGGTGCTCAGATCCTCTAGATGTACAAACTGGGTTTAGAAAAGGCAGAGGAACCAGAGATCAAATTGCCAACATTCATTGGATCACGGAGAGAGCAAGGAAATTCCAGAGAAGCATCTACTTCTGCTGCATTGACTACCTGAAAGCCTTTGACTGTGTGAATCACAACAAACTGTGGAAAATTCTTTAAGAGATGGGAATACCAGACCACCTTACCTGACTCCTGAGAAATCTGTATGCAGGTCAAGAAACAGCAGTTACAACCAGACATGGAACAACAGGCTGGTTCCAAATTGGGAAAGGAGTACGTCAAGGCTGTATATTGTCACCCTGCTTATTTAATGTATATGCAGAAAGCATCATGCAGAATGCTGGGCTGGATGAAGCACAAGCTGGAATCAAGATTGCTGGGAGAAATATCAATAACCTAAGATACACAGATGACACCACCCTTATGGAAGAAAGTGGAGAGGAACTAAAGAGCTGCTTGATGAGACTGAAAGAGCAGAGTGAAAGCTGGCCTAAAACTCTACATTCAAAAAGCTAAAGATCATGGCATCTGGTCCCATCACTTCATGGCAAATAGATGGGGAAACAATGGAAACAGTGACAGACTTTATTTTTGGGGGGCTCCAAAATCACTGCAGATGGTGACTGCAGCCATGAAATTAAAAGACACTTGCTCCTTGGAAGAAAAGCTATGAGAAACCTAGACAGCATATTAAAAAGCAGAGACATCACTTTACCGACATACGTGCACATAGTCAAAGTTATGGCTTTTCCAGTAGTCATGTACGGATGTGAGTGTGGCTGTGGCTTAGTTGCACAGTCATGCCTGACTCTTTGCGACCCCGTGGACTATAGCCTGCCAGGCTCCTCTGTCCACAGGGATTCTCCAGGCAAGAATACTGGAGTGGGTTTCCATACCTTACTCCGGGGGATCTTCCCGACCCAGGGATTGAACCTAGGTCTCCTGCATTCAGGCGGATTCTTTACCGTCTGAGCCAGTTGGACCTTGGAAGGCTGAGCACCGAAAAATTGGTGGTTTCAAACTGTGTTGCTGGAAAAGACTCTTGAGAGTTCCCTGGACAGCAAGGAGATCAAACCAGTCAATCCTAAAGGAAATCAACCTTGAATATTCATTGGAAGGACTGATACTGAAGCTGAAGCTCCAATACTTTGGCCACATGATGCAAAGACCTGACTCCCTGGAAAAGACCCTGCTGCTGGGAAAGATTGAAGGCAGGAGGAGAAGGGGACAACAGAGTATGAGATGGTTGGATGGCATCACCGACTCGATGGACATGAGTTTGAGCCAGCTCCAGGAGTTGGTGATGGACAGGGAGGCCTGGCGTGCTGCAGTCCATGGGGTTGCAAAGAGTTGGACACGACTGAGTGACTGAACAATAGCAACAAGTGCATCATGGAGAGCTTCACAGAGGAAGTGAGGTTTCAGCTGACTTTGAACCACATGGTCTTACGCCTACTGTTGTCCTCCAGTGAACAAGGGCTAGTCTTAGTGTTTGCTGTATGTGAATTCATTCAGTCCTTCCAATGACCCTGGAGGGGGTTGCAGTTACTTCCCCTGGTTCACAGGTGGGGAAACTGAGGCAGGCGAGGTTAGGGAACTTGCACCAAGTCACATGGCTTGTAAGTGGCCAGGCCAAGAGTCAACCATGGGCCGCTGCCTTTAACTATCAGGCCCTGAGGCCCTGAAGCAGGAAGCAGGCATTGGGTGGGAGGGGAGAGGGGATCTGCCTGAGGCCAAGCCTGCAGTTGACATACCCACAGAGCATTTCCTCCAACCTTGAAATCAAGTTGGTTGAGGTGGTGAAGGCAGGAAAACCCAGGAGATCCCTAGAGAACAGGACTGCCAGTGGAGGGGAGGATGGGGTGGGGGGTCCACAAGGCAGAAGGAGGTGGCCAGTGGAGCCGGTGAGGTCTTAGCCTGAGAAGCTTGGCTTGGGGTGATGAACTCTGGGGGTGAGTGATGGTCACAAGAGGGAACTTGGGAGACCAGGGTGTCAGGGGAGGTGAGCCACCCAGAACCTGAAGGTCCAGCAGATTCAGAGCATGGGTGCTCAATGAGTTGTCTTCGTCTACACCTTTCATCTCCAAGGCGGAAGGCCAAATGCCCAAGAAGGGGCCTAGAATGGAAGGGCCTAGAAGGGTGGGATCTAGAATCTCTGGGCGGGGCAGGCTGCTGGCAGAGTGATGGGGCAAGGGTCTCTGGACACTAAGACTGGAAGCAGAGACAAAAAAAAATGCAGATGTCTCTGCGTTTCAAGACTGGAAGGACCGTCCTTCCCCCTGCCCATAGAAAGTTTTAGAATTTTCAAATCAGCTTGTCAAGTTCCAGAAAAAAAACGTTGGTACTTTTTTGAGCAGGTAAATGGAGATTTTGTTGAATTTTGAATCCCTTTCTAGACTAATCATCTCTAAAATATCGTTTCTCCATCTCTAAGCATGGCACCTCTCTCTACTTATTCATATCATTTGAGTACATTTTCCCCTAAGGACTTGCACATCTCATGTTAGATTTATTTATTATTTGATGCCATTAGAAATGGTATCTTTTTTTTAAAAAATCACTTTCTGATTGTGTTGCTGGTACATAGAAGCACAACTGGTTTTTAAAAAATTGAAGTTAGCTGATTTACAATATTGTGTTAGTTTCAGGTGTACAACAAAGGAAACACAGTGGACTTCGGTGTATGGATTTTGGTGGGTTTTTTGGCCACACAATGTGTCACGTGTGATCTTAGTTTCCTGACCAGGGATCGAACCCGGCACTGAAAGAGTGGAGTCTCAACCACTGGACCACCAGGGAAGTGGTTGTCTACTTCCGGTGTATGGATTTTGTATCAAGTAACTTCATAAATGCTTGCGTGAAGTCTAATAATTCTTTCTGGATTCTTTTTTTGTGGACTCTTCTTGGTTTTCTACTTACACAGTCATACCTTCCACCAGGAATGAGTGTTTTGTTTTTTCTTTTTCAGTCTTTTTAAGTACAATTTCTTTTTCTCACTGTATTTCCCTAGACAGTACAAGGTTGAATGGAAGCAAAGAGAATATTATTAAGATTTTATCATTAATTATGATGCTTGCAGGGGGTGTTTATAGACACCTTTATGAGATTAAGGAAGTTCCCTTCCCATCCTAGTTTGCCATATGATGAATGTTATCAAATATTTTTCCTGAATGGACTGAGTCGATGGATGATAGAATTTTCCTCCTTGCATCAGTTAATATGGTAAATTATGTTAATTGATTTTGTAATTTTAAACCCCTCTTTCAAAGAAATGCTTACTCTTGTGCTTCTCGGACTAAACTCAAGTTTGTCATGGTATATTGGTGGATTGGTTTTGTTGCTGTTTTTGGAGAATTTCCTCTTTTTCTGTTCCCTGGAACAAATTATCTAATTACAAGGGTTATCAGTTCCTTGAAGGCTTGATAGAATTCATCTATAAAATGATCTAGGCCTTCCTTGTTTTTGCAGCCACCAGCCCCTCTATCCATACATTTTAAATTACCAATGTCTTTAATAACTGTGGGACTGTTCAGGTTTTCTGTTTCTTTTTGAGTCAATTTTTTGTATTGTGGTAAAAGAATGCATAGTATAAAGTTTACCATCTTAACCATTTTTGTTTACATATCAGTAGTGTTAAGTATACTCACATTGTTATGAAACAGATTTCCAGAACTTTTTCATCTTGCAAAACTGAAATACTATATCCATTAAACACATCTCCTTTTCCCCAGCCCCTGGCACCCACCATTATACTTTCTGTGTCTATGAATCTGACTACTCTAGGTACCTCACATAGGTGCATATGTGCTAAGTCACTTCAGTCATGTCCGATTCTTTGCAACCCCAAGGACTATAGTCCACCAGGCTCCTCTGTCCATGGGACTCTCCAGGCAATAATACTGGAATGGGTTGCCATTTCCTTCTCCAAGGGATCTTCCCGACCCAGGGATCAAACCTATGTTTCCTGTGGCTCCTGTATTGCAGGCAGATTCTTTACCTATGAACTACTGAGGAAGCCCTCACATAGATGGAATCGTGTGACTCTTTTGTGACTGGCTTATTTCACATAACATAATGTCATCAAGGTCTACCCATGTTATAGCATCTGGTTGGATTCCCTTCCATTTTGTGTATAGACCGCATTTTGTTCATCTATTCATCTGTCAGTGGACATTCAGCTTGCTTCTGCCTCTTTGCTATTGTGAATAGCACATGGATATGTATATGGGTCTACTTTCAGTTCTTTTGGATATATACTCAGAAGTGGGAATGCTGATGGTAGTTCTGTTTGCTTTTTTGGAGAACTTCCAGACCATTTTTTTTATGGCAGCTAGCACCACTTTACAATCCCACCAACAGTGTGCAAGGCTTCTAATTTTTCTACGTTCTTGCCACTATTTGATGTTTTCTGTGTTTTTTAAAGTAGTAACCATTCTAATGGGTGTGAAGTATTTTATTGTGGTTTTGACTTACATTTTTTGATGATTAGTGATGTTGAGTATGTTTTAATAGGCTTGTTGGCCATTTGTGTATCATCTCTGGAGAAATGTCTATTCAAGTCCTTTGCACATTTTTTAATCAGGTAATTTGATCTGTTGTTGAGTTGTCAGAGTTCTTTGTGTATTCTAAATATTAACCCTTTATCAGCTATATGACATAAATATTTTCTCTCATTTTGTAGGAGGCCATTTTATTCAGTTCATTGTATCTTGTTACTACACATATGTCCCCAGTGTCAACTGGAGGGCAACATTACCAATGACTCTGAAGCCCTCGTATACCCTCCTCCTCCCTTGACAGAGGCAAGCACTATCCTTACTTTTCTTTGTACTTGGCACAAATATGGATAATCCTTAAACAATATACATAGTTTGGTTTTATACTTTTGGAATTTATATAAATGGAGTCATACTGGATGTATTTTTCTGTAACTTGTTGCTTTAGTTCCATATTACATTAGTGACATGAATCTAAGTTTGAAACATATAGCTGGAGTTTATTCATTTTTATTGCTGAATAGTTTTCCATCATATGACTGTAACATTGTTCTCCTGTTAATGGACACCTGCTTTTTTTTTTTCCTTGGCTTTTGCCTATTATAAATAAGGCAGCTATGAATGACCTGTACACATAATCTGGTGTATTTGCAAAAGACCTTCTATAGGATACACTCAGGAGTGACACTGTCAGGTTGTAAATATGTACATCTTCGATTCCACTGGGGTTTAGTTGCTAAGTCGTGTCCAACCCTTGCAACCCCATGGACTGTAGCCCGCCAGGCTCCTCTGTCCATGAGATTTTCCAGGCAATTCTACTAGATAATGCCAAATTGTTTTCCAGAGTGATTGTACTAGTTTATATCTCCCCCACAGTGTATGAGTTCTTGCTACTCCAGATCACTGCTAACACATGGCATTGTCTGACTTTTTGTTGTTGTTCAGTTGCTAAGTCTTGATTCTTTGTGACCCCATGGACTGCAGCACGCCAGGCTTCCCTGTCCTTCACTATCTTCCTGAGTGTGCTCAAACTCATGTCCAGTGAGTCAGTGATGCTATCCAACCATCTCATCCTCTGTCACCCCCTTCTCTTTTGTCTTTTTCATTTCTATCAATCAGTGCATGGGACTAAAATGATATCTCACTGTGGCTTTTTTTTTTTTTTTGACCGTGCTTTATGGCATATGGGATCTTACTTCCCCGAGCAGGGACTAAACCCACACTGCCTGCATTGGAAGTGTAGTCTTAACCACTGGGCCCCTAAGGAAGTCTTCACTGTGACTTTATTTTTTTTTAATATAAATTTATTTATTTTAATTGGAGGTTAATTACTTTACAATATTGTATTGGTTTTGCCATACATCAACATGAATCTGCCACGGGTGTACATGTGTTCCCCATCCTGTACCCCTCTCCCACCTCCCTCCCCATACCATCCCTCTGGGTCATCCCAGTGCACCAGCCCCAAGCATCCTGTATCCTGCATTGAACCTGGACTGGTGATTCGTTTCACATATGATATTATACATGTTTCAATGCCATTCTCCCAAATCATCCCACCCTTGCCCTCTCCCACAGAGTCCAAAAGACTGTTCTATACATCTGTGTCTCGCATACAGGGTTATTGTTACCATCTCTCTAATTCCATATATCACTGTGACTTTAATTTGCATTTCCACAGACCTTCTTTTCTAACTTACGAGAGAGTAAAGTCAGCTCTTCTGCATGAGGTGGGACAAAGATGTGAGAATCTAGCAGCTTTATATATACATATACGTGTATATATATATATATGTATATATATAATTTATGTATATAATTGAAATACATGTGATCTAGTAGCCTCTTACACAGACTCTCAATAGATCCTCCTGTTCCCCACCCCAGCACACATACACACACACACACGCACACACACACACACGCACACACACACAGTATTTCTTCTGAGTTATCTGGTGCTTCCAATTCTTGTGGAAACCAGCCTTTGCTGCCGGCTGCCTCTCAATGCTGTTTTCAACAAAACCAGAGGTTGGTACTTTGCAATTAGTTCTGCTTTCTCAAAACACTGCAGAAGTGATGGTAAGGGGATGACAAGTGAAAAAAGGAATAAATGTACCACAGAAAAGGAGTACCTTTCAGGGGCTACACAGGTGTCCACGCTTCCATGCTTTATCCAGAGCCTCTCATTACATTGGCAAGGGATGTGGCAGCTGTGATTCTACCTCTTTTCCCTCCTGACATCATTTATTTGGATACCCTGTCCTTTCATTCTTGCCAGTGAAAGTGAAACTCACTCAGTTGTGTCTGACTCTTTGCGACCCCATGGACTATACAGTCCATGGAATTCTCCAGGCCAGAATACTGGAGTGGATAGCCTTTCCCTTCTCCAGGGGATCTTCTCAACCCAGGGATCAGACCCAGGTCTCCCACATTGCAGGCGGATTCTTTACCAGCTGAGCCACCAGGGAAGCCCGTCTTTCTTGACAGAGCCTTATTTATGTTACTAATTTCAGAGAAATTTTAGTTTTATCTTTGTTTTTTCTCAATTTCATCAACTTCTACTGTCTTTGTGAGTTCCTTCTTTCAGCTTTCTTTGAGTTTATTCTACTGCGGTTTTTCTGACTTCCTGTGTCGGGGTTCAGCTCCCTCAACTTAAAGCTGGACGTTTTCTCATAAGTCCTACTTGAGCTACATGCCGCACGTCTTCATTGTCGTTCAGTTCTAATGTCTTTTAGATTTTCATTATCATTCTTCTGGACCAATTAATTATTCAGAAGTGTATTTGTAAATATAACTATGTAAATTTAAAATTTCAAATGTGGGAGGACTTCATTTTAGCTTTATCATCCATTTATGGGTTTATTCTATTGCAGTTTGAACATGCTCTGTGTGATACTCATTCTAGTATTTGTTGAGATTTGTTTTGTGGCTGAGAACACGGTGGGTTTTAGTAAGTGTTCAAGGTGAACTTGAAGTGTGTACTCCCTAGTTTTCGTATATCTGTTAATCAAGCTTGTTCAATTGGTGCTACATTCTTCCCCCTTTTGTCTGCTTGAGCTACCAATTGGAGTGAGGGGTAGTGTGACTTATTGTGGTGAATTTACTAATTTATTAATTTTTCCTTTTCCTACTAATTTTTGTTTGATGTACATTTGAGGCTCTGTCTTTAGGTAGCTACACACACACCTTCAGAATGGTTCAGTTCAGTTCAATCGCTCAGTCGTGTCCGACTCTTTGCAACCCCATGAATCGCAGCACGCCAGGCCTTCCCTGTCCATCACAAACTCCGCTTCTCAATGGATTACTTCTTTAATCATTGGGCAGCAACCTCTTGTATTTCTAGTAATGATTTGTGCCCTGAGGTCTACTTTGTCTAAACTTAACTTCTGTCCATTAACTTCCTTTTGAGTGATATTCACTGGGTATGTCTCTTTCTATCGATATCAATTAGGGTTTGGTGGCAGACCACAGAACCATTCTAGCTTTGTAAGTTGAAAAAAAAAAAAAAAAGGATTTATTATCAAGTAGGGACAACTTGCATAATCTTTGCAAGAGACGGGAATGACTCCTAAACCTCTGAATTGCTAGTTCTCCCAGGATCAGGAACAACTCCTAACCTCAAATCTCAGATAAAATGCAATCTGCCTCCTGTTTCCCAGATAAGAGACCAAGGCACCTCCTGACCACGCTGCTTCTCTGCTGGCCAACGCCCCCTCAGAGGACCTCCAGCCTGGAGCTCTCAGCCAGCTGCACCCTCCTAGTGCCAACTGCCTGCTCATCACTTCCACTCGTGCCTTCTGCTGGGGCTGCAGGCCCGGGGCCAGCAAGCAGTCATTGGGCAGAGTACCTTCTCTTTGACCTGTCCTTTCTTCAACAGGTGCCACCACCCACCCGGCCACCCAACCATCACCTTGAGTCTCACCCCACCCCTTTCCTGCCCTGGAGTTTGAGCTGTGCCCCCAACCATCTGTTTCTTTCTTTTTGGCTGCCCTGCATGGCATGCACATGCGAGATCTTAAGTTCTCCCAAGCAGGAATTGAACCCGGGCCCTCTGCTGTGGAAGTGCAGAGCCTTCACCACCGGACTGCCAGGGAAGTCCCCCTGTTGACTTCTAATTACTCTCTAATCCATCTGGGGTTTCAGGCCTCAGCACATCCGGCCCGGGTTGTCAAGCCGTATGCTCCTTGTCTATGTCTCTCTGTATCACTTCACCTATTATCCATCCATCCACCCATCATCATCATCAATCTATCATCTCTATTATTTATCGGTCATCCATCACTTCTACCTCTTTAGGATCAGTGTCTCTATCATCTATTTTTCGAGGTACAATTCACATAAAGGCATACCTTTTAAAGTGCACACTTTGTTGGCATTTAGCAGATGGACAGTATTTACAACCATGGCCTCTACAGATCTAGAACATTCTTATTACCCCCAAAAAGGAAAACTGAGCCCATTCAGCAGTCACGCCCCAGCTCCTGGCAGCCATCGGTCTACTTGGTAAGTGGAATAATACTCTATTGTATGCAGAGACCACATTTTGCTTGTGCATTCATCTGTTGATAGACATTCCAGTTGTTTCCACTTTGGATTACCATCAACAGTACTGTGAAGAATATTCATGTGTAAAGGTTTATGACTGAACATCTATTTTCCATTCTCTGGGTCTAAACCTCCGAGTGGAAGTGCTGGGTCACGTGGGAACTCCGTGCCCAGCTTTCCCAGACCCACCACCCTCTTGCCCACCATGGCTGCCCCGTTTCCGGTCCCACCAGCAAGGGATAAGGGCCAGGTGTGGTGTTCTTGCCTCCCTCCGCTCAGCCTTCTTGAAGCAGAGCTCCCATGTTATCTCCATCCTGCTTCCGGAGTAAGTCCAAACTCTTTAGACAAGGCTCTGGCCCCTCTCTTCCCCCTGCGCTTGGCATGTGGCACAAGCGTCTCCCACTCCTACAAGGTCTAGAAGCCTTGTGTCCCGCTGCCCTTGGCCTAATTGGCTAGGGACTCTTGTTCCTCTGTGTCCCCCACCAGTCCGCTGCTTGGTATCTCTCTCGAAGCTTCTCATGTATGGACCAGGCATCAGCCCCTTCCTCTTCCCTGGCACAGGGTCCAGGGTCCTCTTTGGGCTTAAACATCATTTTGGGGAGATACTGCAGATGCCTCCTTGCCATGGCCGGGTCCAGAGGATGTGCAGGCCAGCATCTTTGGCTGCAGGTGGGCCACTGAGGTTGCCCCTCATCCAGGCCCACGGCTGCTCCTCCTGCCTCTCCCCCAACCAAGCCCCCATGTGGAGACAGAGGCTGGGAGGCAAGAGTGCACTTTCCATGGCAGGTCTTTACTGAGGAACTCAGGGAGGCTCCCTGACCCCAGGGCTGAGGGCCTGAAAGGCACATGGCGGCATGGTGGCGGTGGGGGTCTCCCTCTCAGGTCGAGGCTGCCTTTGCGGACACAGCTTCCCCACTGACCCCTCTTTGGCACTGGACTGGGCACCACGGTGCCCTCATGCCTGATGGCCCCAGGGTCCGTCACCCCTGGGGCCGGCCCGCCCCCACCCACCCTCTGGTGGTCGGCAGTGTAGGCTGGTGGGGTGGTGGGTGGGCCAGGGGCTGGCTGACTGGGTGCTCCCGCTGGCAATGGAGATGTCTACAAACAGGAATCCAATAAATTAGCTTGGAGAAGGGGGGAGGGATGGGGCTACATTCTTATCATGGCTCGGTAGGAAAAGCTGTGCAATTCTTTTCCTTGTGGATTCTACAGAATGACGGGTGGCGGGGGCGCCATGAATGAGGGGCTGTGTCTCATTCTGAGGGTCTCACTTGGCCGTTTTTATGGCAAAAACGGTATCCCAGGGGATGGGAGCCTTGCTGGGTCCCTGGGATGATGGCAATAGAGGCATGGACCATGATGTCTCTGAGGGACTGCAAACCCAAGAGTGATGAGCTGCAGCCTTGGGAGGTGCTGCCTGGCAAACCCCAGGGCTCCAAGGCCCAGGCTGCTGCTGGCAGCTGGTTGCGCCTCTGGCTGCTCTCCCTTCCCCTCGATCAGGTCCCTGGGAAGGGGGCACGGGTTTTGTGGGTGGTCCCCTGGGAGGCCCGGGAGGATGGTGAAGCATGTGGTGGGGGGCGGGGGGGCGTGGGGCCGGGTTGCACAGGCGCTCTCTCTCCTTCACGTGATCCGAGGGTTGGGGTGGGGGCGGAGGGGGGCCAAGGGCCAAGTAAGAGAGAGCCAGGGCCCTCGGTCAAGTGGCAGTGCCCTGGTTGGCCCCGGGGCCCTGGCCCAGGATCTGGCAGAGCTCCTGGAGGCGCCGCTGCATCTTGGGGATGCCTGCCAGCTGCTGCTCGAGCCGCTGCTTCTCCTCAGTCAGGCTCAGGCGGGCGGCTGAGTCCAGTTTCTCGAACTTCCAGCCACCCTCCCCGTCGAACTGCAGCAAATGGGTGTGGTACTTCCTGCATCAGGAGAGGGACAGGGAGGAGGCACTCAGCGGGCCGCCAGGACCCTATGCCAGAGTCCTTCGGGAAGGGAGGGCACACCTACCACAGGGAGGGTCGGTGGGTGATGGAAAGCAGCGCGATGCCTGCATCCTTGGCCGCCTGGAAGATCTTCCCTTCCACATCGATGCTCACAGCGCTGGTACACTCATCCAGAAGAGCGTACTTGGGCCTTGGGGGTGTGGCCATGTGGGTGAGGCTGTGGGCCTCTGGGGCCAATGCCCCAGGCTGGCCCCAGCCCCTCAGGCAGAGGCAGGGAGCCTGACCCCAGTCCTGCTAGGCCCCCAGGGCTGGGGCCAGGCCTCCAAGCAGTTCTGCCCTCCCCACTTCAGGAGGTCCCAGGGAAAGAGGATCAGGGAACTCCCGGTGCCCGAGGGAGCCCAAGCTCCTGGGACTGGGAGGCTGGCAGCTCACCTGTGGTAGAACATGCGGGCCATGCCGACTCTCTGCTTCTCGCCCCCTGACAGGACATCTTTCCAGTCACACACGGCCTCCCAACCTGGCACAGAACAAGGGTTGATGTTCAGTTCAAGAGGGCTGGGCAGCATCTGCAGAAGAGCCTGGGCATGGTAGGTGTGGTGGGAAGGCTTGGGGTTGCTCAGAGGGCTACAGACATGAGTGAGAGCAGAACATGGCAGGGAAAGGCCAGCCACTGGGGACGTCTGTGGACACTGTATTAGTCCAAAAGGACTTGGTCCAGATTTACACACATTTCCTCCAATAGACACCGGGCAGCCCTCACCCGGAGGCCCTGAGGATGCCACCCACCGCACGTGGACACTGGGTCTTCTCAGGGGTGATCGAGTTAAAGGGAGGTCACGAGGGTGGTCCTAGTCCAATGGGACTGTGTCCTTATAAAAGGGGACACTTGGAGATGCAGACACGCACGGAGGAAAGATGACGTGAAGACACAGGGCGCAGACGGCCTCTCCCATCCCAGGAGAGAGGCCTGGAACACACCCTCCCTCATGGCCAGCAGGAGGAACCAACCTTGCCCACGCCTGGATCGTGGACGTCTGGCCTCCACAACTCAGAGACAATATGTTTCTGTTGTTTGCCCCACCCAGTCTCTGGAGCCAGCAAAATCACACAGGACCTAATGGGGCTAATGAAGTACCAGTGGGCAGCAGACAGTCAAGGCAGAGCCCCAAGAACAGCTCCGGGGGTCTCTCCGGAAACCTTCTCACCCACTGGGACGAGGCCTGTGTGTCCCAGTGTGAAGCATGTCAGCAAGGCTCAGGAGAGTTCCTTGGATGAGGAAGGAAGTGGGTGATTCATGAGAAACGCCTCCTGGCTTGCTCCCTCCACTCTTTCCAGAGAACTAGAACTTTCGGTAGGGCATGTGGCCACCCACCAAAAAAAAAACACTTCAATGCTCAAGTTGCCCCGATGGGAGGTTTAACCACAGAACTGAATCCTGGCCAATGGGGTGTAAGTTTAAGTGTTATACATGTGGCAGCTTCTGGAACTTTCTTTAAAAGACAGCATTCACTCAGTGATTGCCCCCACCTCACCTTCTCTATCCTATGGCCCAGGATATATGATGTGATATGATGCCAAAGCAGCCACTGTGGACTGCGAAGTGACCTTGGGAATGGAGACCACATACAGCAGTGACCCAGGGGCCTTTATGGGGTGGGGCAATCCCCGCCAATTGCGGCCTGACTTCCTCAGGACTTCTATGTCCCAGTAAGATAAACTCGTAAATGATCTGAGCCACTGTTGGTGGGTAGTTCTGTTACTCACAGCTGAACTTCATGCTAACGGGGTGTAACAGCCAGCCTCGGGGACCCCAGGCACTCAGGGGCACGTGTGGAGCCCAGGTGGAGGGGAGTGCTCCCAGGGTGAGCAAAAGGGGTCCCAGCAGGCCAGGAGGAAGTGAAGTGAAGTGAAGTCTCTCAGTCGTGGCCGACTCTTTGAGACCCCATGGACTGGAGCCTACCAGATTCCTCTGTCCATGGGATTTTCCAGGCAAGAATACTGGAGTGGGTGGCCATTTCCTTCTCCAGGAGATCTTCCCGACCCAGGGATCAAACCCAGGTCTCCGCATTGCCAGGAGGAAGCTGAGGATAAAGCTTTTCAGGGATCGTGGCAACCAGGGGCCCCAGAGGAGCCGGCCCACTGAATCCACTGTCTGAAGCCCCTTTCTGCATAGGCGATGACACCTGTCGGCCCTGAGCTTGAGACTAGCACCTGCCTCTTCTACAGGTGGAGGGCATGTCCAGAAGTCAGGTTTGGCTCAAAGTTAAGCTGCCCCTCAGTGGCCAAGGCAGGACTCTGACTTCAATCATTCGGCTTTCAGTACAGAAATCCCAAAGCTGGCAGTTGGGCCACCCCACCCTCCTCTTGGTGCCGTGGGCATTTAAAGACCAACCTGAGAGGCCCCCGAGTACTGGCCTGTTCCTCCTTCCTGTGGTCTCTTCCCAGGGGACACAGCCCTAGGCTGGAGGGAGACACATGGGAGGGCAGGCGTCCCCTCCACCTCCACTGTCGCCATGCACATGCCAGGCTGCCCTGCCTACACCTGGGCTCTGTCCTCTCACTCAAATGCCTAACGTACCTGTGCATTCCCTGCCTGGCCCGAGGGGGTCTTGCCTGCCCCTGAGCCCACCGCCTGGAGACAGTGCCCCTCTGGATGCCCCTGCCAGGGTTGGCTCCCTTCCACGCTCAGGCTGTCTGGGGCTGTATGCTTCCTGTGGGTCCCCCACCGGGGTGAGGCTCTCCCGACTCCATTGCGCTTTGGACTCCTGCATGTTGCTTGGGGTCATCTTCACCCGGGGTGGGGGAGGCTAGGAGGGAGGCAGGGGCGGCACTGGTGGGTGGGGATGCCCCTTCCCCTACCTCCCTCCCGCTGCAGGATGTGGTTCAAGTGTACGATGTCCAGGATGCCTTCCAGATGCTCCTCAGAATAGCCCTTCCGGCGCATGTCTTCCACTGAGTCAGGGTAGATCACCTGGTCGCGCAAGGAGCCCACGGACATGTAGGGCCTGCAGTAGAGCCGGGTGGCCATGGAGGCAAGGCTGGCACCTCGGTGGGGGGCACCAATCGGAGGGCGGCACACCCACCCCCTGGCAGGCTCAGACACACTCACATGTGCACACGTGCCCCATGGCGGTGAAGCTTCTGGGCCAGTGGGTTGCGGCGGGGGACTGGCAGGTGGAGGTGCCCAGCCCTTCCGACCCCAGGGGCAACCTATTGCCACCCCCTGCCCCCTCGGATCAAAGGGGGCAGGGGGTGCTGCTCACCTCTGGGGGATGTAGAACATGCGCTGGGGTGGGGGCTTGTAGAGCACACCGCCATACGTGGGCCATAGCCCGCCCAGGATCCGGAACAGGGAGCTCTTTCCGCAGCCGTTGGGGCCAGTGATGAGCAGGTGCATGCCTTCTTCCACCTGTGGGGGCGGCAGGCAGCTGTGGGCACTGCCCAGGCCCCCTCCCCTCACCTGTGGCTGACCTGCTGGCCTCAGAGAACACCCTGCACCTGGCCCACGCCCACCTTCCACCTCTGGCTTAGGCACGGCAGGGCCCCTGGGGCAGGCTCCGGGGTTCAGCTGTAGGGCTCTGGCTTGTCCCTGACACACGCCAGAGACCACGGGGACAGCAGGACAGCTTGTCCTGCCGCGGCCCAGTGAACAGTCAGCGGTGCCCCCCAGGACACCTGGAGGCCATGTGGGCAGCAGGTGCTTCAGGCTCCACAAAAAGCCTGACATCTGCTGATCTGGAGACACCTGGGGGGTGCTGCTGTCTGCAGGGTGGGGGATGGCACTGAAGGCACAGCTTCCTGATCGCACCCCCCCCCACCACCACCTTGTGTGATTTCACCGCAACACCCCAGGCCTTCCAGCCAGGGCGGTCCTCTCACCATCCCAGAGCATGTGTCCCAGGCGGTCTCCCTTGCCCCCTTCCCTGAACCTCTGCGACTGCCCTTCTTACCCCATCACCTGGCTGAACAGAGCCGGGTGCGCCCCATCCCTAACCTAACCAGAGCCCAACTCCACCAGTGGCTCTGGCAGGATGGAGCTCTTTCTCAGCCCCCAGCCCCCACTCCCTTGCCTCACCTCACCTTCTAACTAGCTGCCCACCTGGGCTTCCCCTGGGCCTGCCTGGCAACCATTCAACCTGGATAAACCAGCCATCAGCGGCACCCAACCTCCCAAAGGTGACTACTCCCAGGGGTAATGGCGATCATACCACTGCTCTGTGCCCAGCCTCCAGCTGGCAGCCTGCCCACCCGCCCAGAGGCTCCTGGGTGAAGCTTCATGTGACTTCTACGCCCCCAGAGCTGGTGAGCTGTGATCCTTGCTGAACCTGGAGAGCTATCTGACCCAGGCTCTTTGTAACCCTTAAGGGCTTCCCTGATTTACCTCTGGTTTACAGTGCCCAGCCTGGAGCTCAGGGAACATTAGGTGAACGAATGAATGACTCCCATTCCCCAGGACGCCCCTTCAGTCCATCACTCCGTCCAAAGCCCTAGCTAGGCACATGGGTGACTGATGGCTGTTGGCCCCCAGGGAGTCCTGTCCATAGACAGCCTGCATCGTGGATGAGCGCTCTCCCAAGGAGCCAGGCCATGCCCACCACCTACCTGCCCTGGGGGCCTCTCACAGCATATGGGTGGGACCACCAACCTGGGACCAGAGTTGGACCAGAGTGCCCAAGTCCTGGGCTTCTCAGGGACAGGGCGGGGTGTGGGGTGCTGGCAACAATATGGCCAGGAACCTATGGGTGACTCTTGCCCAGTCCTGGTAATCACAAGGCTCTTTTATCAGCTCTGACTCCATTGCCCCAGAACTAATAGGTAGACACGTTGCTCTTTCACCTTCAGCTTCAGCTGCTGCCACGTAGACCTGGGTTCAATGGCTACTGACAACACAAGGCAGGCTGATCAGGCTGGGTCCTAAGGGCTGAGACTTGCGGGTGGCTTGTGGGTATAGAAGGCCAGGCGTGGGGCCTCAGGGTTGGCTTCAGCCCCGCCCGAGCTTCTGGGCTGGTGCTTGGCTGTGCCTTCTACTTACCCTGATGTTGAGACTGGCCACCACCACCTCCCCAGTGGGTGTGATAATGGGGATGTTCTCACACACGATGCCCTGTTCCACATCCACCACTTGGCCTGGAGAGAGGGCATGAGGCAGAGAGAGGGGGGCGGAATGCTCCCCCACCTTCTGCTGGCTTCCGTGGGCCCCCACCTCCAGGCAGCCCGCCAGTGTGTAGCTTTACCATGCTCCCCTTGCGGTGCTCGGGGCTGGGGAGAGGGATAGTGTCTGCTCCTGCCCCGCAGCACCCCCCAAAGCCAGCTTCAATGCTTAGGGCCTCTTCCACAGTGCGCCCCCTAGCCCCTACTCCACTCAGGGGCTACCCTCCACCTCTTTTACAAAGAGAAATCCTGGCAAGGGCTACTGCTCTGGGAAGTAGGGCAGTGGGGACCACAGCTTTCCCGGGAAGCCCTCCAGGGCACACCAGGCAGTGGTGGGAGGGCCGGGACCCGTGGGACCTTTCTGGGGAGGGCAACCTTACCTCGGATCTGCAGGGGCCCCTCCATGCGGATGCCAGACCTCATGATGGCCCCGGACCCTGTGTGCGCATCCTCCGGCTCCCCGGGCCTCTTAAAACGGCACTGCTGGACATCTTCGAACACCTGGAACATCTCGTAGACCCTGGCTGTGTAGCCAGCCAGCTCTGTGACCTGCAGGGAGGGTGATCCTGGCTTAGCCTCTGCCAGCAGGGGTGGAGGGGAGAGGGCATAAGTGGGGTCGGGGGAGGGCTGGGCCATGGGCTGGACCGGGGGCTACCTCCTTGTAGGATGACATGACCCGCTCGATGGCGTCTGCGGCAGCGGTGAGGAGGTTGCGGGCGATGGTGAAGGCTTCCGTGCGCTCGCTCACCAGTTCCCCCTCCTTCATCGCTTGGGCTGCCTTCTTCACTGTCTCCGAGTCTGCAGAGCATGGTGGGGGTGGGTGGGGTGGGTGAGGAGGGGGCAAGGACAGTGGAAAGTCAAAACTGAACCACTAGGGGAGAGAGGAAGTCCCTCTAGCACATGATGCTTGGACAACTGGGTCTCCACGTGCCAAAGACGAACCTCGACCTCACACAACACACAAAAACGAACTCGAAGTGGAGCCCTGGCCTGCACACAGAGCTGAGACTATGTAACTCTTAGAAGAAAGCACTTCGGCATTAGGTACGGCTCCTTGAATAGGACACCAAAAGCAAAACAGAGAAGGCAGCTTCATCGAACAGAAAAAGTTGGGGGCACCAAAGTAAATCATCCACAAAGTAAAAACACAGCCTATGGACTGGAAGAAAGTATCTGCAAATCATTAATCTGATAAGGGCCTAGGTCCCAGAATACATAAAGAACTTTGTCAATTCAATAGCAAGGAGATAAACAACCCAATTAAACAATGGGCAAAGGATCTAAATAAATGTTTCCATCGTACGATACACAAATGGCCAATAAACATGTGAAAAAATGTTGACTGACCCCGTTTTACCCTTATCTCTCCCCTTGATGCTGTATTCTCTGGCCATCCTCAATGCTACTATTTCTCTAAAGAAGCCCGCTCCTGTCTTGATTTGCTTTTTTCTTTTCTGTCTCAGTTGAGACCTCATGGTTGCCCAGTGCAACTCTCTTTTGTCCATGGCTTTGACTCTCTTGATCCTTGGGTCCCCTAGACGGGCAAGGCTTTTATACAAGGAATGTTCTCTAAATGGTGATGGGAAGCAAAACAGGCTGACTCTGAAGGTTAACTCTATCCACAGGCATGAACGTTTCTGAGCCAGGAGTCAAGGATATGATGGTGGGGGTGGGGTAGGAAGGGGCAGAAAGGTTAGGGCAGGGGCAATAGTGGGTAGACAATGCTGGACCACTGGCCAGAGCACCAGGAATCCAGGGCACTGGGTAGGGGAGGGGACTGGCAATTCTGAGAGTCTAAATCCCAGAACTTCCTTCCAACTGTGGTCCTAGGCAGGGCAGAGGAGGGGGGAACACAAACCATCCTCTCCAGACGTCCTGAGAGCTTGAAAGGGACTGCACACAAAGGGGAAGGGTCTGTGGGGACCCTGGCAACAGCGGGTACCTCCCTGGAGACAGCATAACCCTCTGCTGCTTTCCTCAGTGCCCACAGCTAGACCCTCGACAGCTATTCCTGGCCAGGTGGCCCCTCCCTGGCCTTCTAGCTTGGAGGTGCCGGCAGGCCAGAAGGGCAAAGTTAGCTACATCTGTTTCCCCTGATGATCGCCTGCCTGCTTACCTCGTTCCCAGCGCTCTCCAGTTTGCAGTTACTGGAGACACAGCAGGGACAAAACAGACACA
This sequence comes from Bos taurus, assembly GCF_002263795.3. NCBI lineage: Eukaryota > Metazoa > Chordata > Mammalia > Artiodactyla > Bovidae > Bos > Bos taurus. The sequence goes on along the minus strand of NC_037357.1, from coordinate 36,963,414 downwards.
CCTCTGACTTCCTTGAGTCTGGCCACAAAGGTGGGCACAGGAGCTGAGGCCTCTGAATCGCCCACAAAGCCCAACACGGCAGAGGCTCCAGAAAGTCCTAGGCCTGCAGAGGAGGGAAGTGGCCGCAGGCACTTCCTCCCAGAAACCGCAGGTTGGTTTCCTCCTGGGTCCCTTCCCATGCTCCTGGCCTAAATCAAGGCCACCCCTTGAATAGGTCCATTGGTGGAAACAACGACCGCCTCCAACTAGATCTTTCCTCTTGGCAGAGAGAGACAGACAGCTGAGGGTACGGAAGCCCCAAAAGAGAGGCACCGATACGGAGAGAGTGAGAGATGCTTCTGGTTCTGGAACGTGCGCGTCAGGCTCACTCTCTTTACATAGTACTGAAAACCCTCTAACTACCCAACTGCACAAGATACAACACCTTTTCCATGGGAGCTGTGCTTGCAGGAAAGCAAGGGAAATTCCCAGGAGCGAGAAGAGAAGCTAGCAGCTAGTGCTCCTGTGACGTCCCTGGAGATGGAGATAGGAGCTGCTGTCACACAGCCAGGTCTCAAGATGCAAGGTCTCCTCTCTGAACTGGTGATTATGTGTCTAGGGCTCAAATTAATATCACCTCCAAATTCAGGAACCCCTCCACCCCAAGTGGAGAAGTTAACAGGAAATGGCCTCCAAACGGTTCATTACCTGGGAGCTCAGCTAAAACCAAAGCCAATGAGTGCTCTGGGGAATCCTACCCTCCAGTGCTTGCTAAGCCCACAAGGACCTTGAGCAAAGAAGACCAGCAGCTGGAAGATGAAATTGGTTTAGACTCTCAAGAATTCAGACAACCAGATGGCTGGATAGATAGTGAAGAGGCTCAGTCGTGTCCGACTCTTTGTGACCCCATGGACTGTAGCCTACCAGGCTCCTCTGTCGGTCCATGGGATTTTTCAGGCGAGAGTACTGGAGTGGGTTGCCATTTCCTTCTCCAGGGGGATCTTCCTGACCCAGGGATTGAACCCAGGTCTCGAATGGCTGGATAGAAACCTTGGAATAAGCATGATTAGTATGGTAGCTAGCAAAAGAGGGGCAGTCAGAGAGATGAGAAAGCAGACACAAACACACCTTGAAATTTCTATTTTCAAATGTCTATTTAAAAGAGAATCAAGTAGAACTTTATAGAAACATCATTGAAAATGAAAATAATTTAAATTAGATGCAGCCAAAGAGAAAACTAGCCAATGAGTGAGCAGGAAAATCGGAAGACCCCTCCCAGAATTTAGCACAGACAATGTGAGGTGGGGAAGGGGGCAGACAGAGGCCAGAAGTAAAGAGCACAAAGAACGAGAGAGGAATTCATTCAATTCATTAATATATTTGAAAAGGGAACAGCTGAGAACTTTCCACGATGGAAGCAATCTGAATGACAGAACAGTCTGGATATTCACAGGACATACAAGAAGTTTCAAGCAGAATAAATGGAAACACACGGGCAAACACCTCCCAGAGAAACTGCAGAGAAAAAGTCTAACCAGGGAGACCATGCAGGCAGCTGAGAGCAGTTAAGCTGATGGCAGGTTTTCCAATAGAGGCAATGGGATGTTGTCAACAGACTAAAGAGAGACCAACGGACCGCCTCAACTTCCTCATCCAACTAAACTTCAGTTGTCGGGGGGAGGGTAAAATAAAGACATTTTCAGGCAACAAAATATTCTCAAAGCTCCCTTGACAAAAGCCTCACGGTATTCTAAAACTAATTAAAAGTCTTTGGGAAAAAAAAAGAACAAAAGAGAACTTCTGAAGGACATCTGTCCAAAGGAGGGTTACCGGCCTGCAGAGAAGGGCTTTCCTAGAGAAAACTGCAGAGAAAGAGAACCAAAAAAAAGCAGAAACTCACGGGCGAATCTGAACATGCAGTGACCCAATAAAGCCATGGCAAACTTGATGGTGGGCTGGTCCTCCAAAGTGTGGTAAGCAAGGGCTGGGATGAGCAGGAGCTATTGATTAACCCAGACTTTTCTCAAGTATGCACATTAACCTTTGAAGGGCAACCACGAAGACTGCAAATAGAATGAATTCCTTGCAAACAGGTAGAGGAACAAACTGGGAATCCTTCACAGTCCCCCAGGCCTCAGGCAAGAGGGCCCTGCCCTTGACAACCTGCAAGAGCGGGCGTGGGAAAGCCCAGGTTTTAGCCAGAAAGGGGCTCCTTGAACGTACTTCCCCATAATCCCACTGCCAAGATGGGTCAAGACAGGGCCAGGTGGGCAACTGTGCAGATGCCTGTTGAAGGGTGTTCCTGAACTGACATCCTTGGGCTTGGCTGAGTGGGACCAAGAAGCGTGAGATACTGTAAGGGGGACCCACATGTAGGGTGGCAGAGAGGAGCTCTGGGAGGGTGTGACTGTGGATGTTTCCCAAGGGTGCCAGCTGGGATCCCCAGCAGTAGAAGAGGCAGGTGGGCCAGCTGGGCACTGGGCCCTCCCAAGCCTAGCCCAGTGGTCCAGAAGGCCGGCCCTCTCTCACCTGACTCTGAGTAGCCAGTGGCAGTGATGATGGGGACAGCCACCATGAGCAAGCCTGAGGCGCTCCACACGTACTTCATAAGGAACTGCTCCAGCATGACATACCACAGGCGTTCCAGCAGAATGAGGTTGATCTGCGAAGCCAGGTCCTGGTAGGAGTGCTGCAGAAGGGCCAGCTCCACCTGTGGGGAAGGGGTGCCAGAGACCCAGAGGCATGGCAGTCAGTCCCCCGGGGCAACAGTGAGCATCCCTGAGTGCCAGGCTACACGGGCCATGCCATTCGAAGGCCATGACACGGCTGAGAGCCGGGGCTTAGGACTGGGCCACGCTTGATGAGTCAAAGCATTGTTTACCAAAATTGGCTTTGCTTAATGGCTCAGCCTACCTGGTCCAAATGCTATACCTCTTGCCATCTCCAGGCTGTGTGAGCTGGAGCAGGTCACTTTCCCTGTCTGGGCTACCATGGACAGGGGGACAGGTCTCAAACTCAGGAGAGGTATGGCATAGACAACGCAGCGCTGGGGTACAACGGCAGTGAAGGGGCTCATCCCCTCATTTCTGAGGCTCCCACCCCCTTTCCACTGTCTCTTCAGTTGGGATGCTCACCATGCCCCCTCTCTGCCCTGGAGAGCTTTTCGACACGGGCTGAGGGCAGCTACCTTGCCCATTTCTTTGAGCAATTGCCGAGGGGTCACCCTGAACGAAGCAGAGGGGAGTGCAGGAAACCCAAAGGCAATAGACGGTTTCGAAGAACGTGCTTCAGTCATCTCTACCTCTGTAGGCCCTGGCCTCCCTTTCCTTGCCCACAGTTCCTCTGGGTGACAAACTTACACTGTGTCCTCCCATCGTGATCGGCAGGGCACACTCCCAAGCAAGCTCGTTCAGGCATCACCCCCAGTGGACAGCCCCATGCCAAAGCAAGCTGAGGATGCCAGCCCACCAGCCAGGCCACGAGGGGGCCTGCCCTGCCTGCTTGTACACTGGCCACCACTTGCCATCTCAGGAGAGAGAGTGGGCGAGAAACAGGCTCTCTGGGACAGCAGCAGTTAGATGGGCTGGAGTGGCCAAGAAGCAGTCACAGCAAGGTGGCCATTGGGTCCTGGATGGCTTGGTAGGGGCACCTGCCCTGATCCTGTCTCCCCACCCAACGAACAAGAGCTGCCCAGCCTGGAATAGTTTCCTTTGCCAATTCACCATGTTATAGCTGACTTTTGACTTGATTCTCACCACGTCCCATTATATGTGTATTCTCCTGTCCGTGGTAGCCCAGACAGGCAAAGTGACCTGCTCCAGCTCACACAGCCTGGAGGTGGCAAGACGTATGGCATTTGGACCAGGTAGGCCGAGCCATTAAACAAAGCCAATTCTTGTGAATGATGCTTTGACTTATTAAGAAAATCTATCCGTGCTCAGGCTAATAAGAGGTTGGGTGTGTTGGTATGAGCCTGTTTAATAACCCTTCTGTGGAGAAGGAAATGGCAACCCACTCCAGTATGCTTGCCTGGAAAATCCCATGGATGGAGGAGCCTACCTACAGTCCATGGGGTTGCCAAGAGTTGGACAGGACTGAGCGACTTCACTTTCACTTTTCACTTTCATGCACTGGAGAAGGAAATGGCAACCCACTCCAGTATGCTTGCCTGGAAAATCCCATGGATGCAGGAGCCTACCTACAGTCCATGGGGTCGCCAAGAGTTGGACAGGACTGAGCGACTTCACTTTCACTTTTCACTTTCATGCACTGGAGAAGGAAATGGCAACCCACTCCAGTATTCTTGCCTGGAGAATCCCAGGGACAGAGGAGCCTGGTGGGCTGCCATCTATGGGATTGCACAGAGTTGGACACGACTGAAGCGATGCAGCAGCAGCAGCAGCAATAACCCTTCTCCTTGACATCCCAGGAATAGCAAAATACTCGGCGGTCTGCCCTCCAGTCAGCCAGCTACCTCTGCCCCAGCCTGCTGATCTGAGCCTGGGCCAGTGTCCATGGGGACATCAGCCAATGGGACTGGGCTGAGCCACGTGCCCACACAGTGAGGGCAATCAAGCCACCCATGAAGGCCCATCACATCACAGAGCCCTTTGCCCGAGGCCTCGACAGACAGGTTGGGGACGCACATCAGGCCCCTCCCACCCCAGCCGGTGAATCTGCCCCATGAACATGTTATTTCCTGAAATTAACCCAGAGGAAATCCTTCAAAGAGCTAGCGATTCTCCCTTCTTCCCACCTCCCCTAACCCCAGCCAGGTCTTGGGCATTGCTTTGCCATTCCTGAAGTGAGCACGCCTACTCTGAGCGCCCTGGCGATCCAGGCTCGTGCTGGGAGCTGGCAGGAGTGCCAGCTGGGGCTGACAATGTAGCTGCGGGGAATGTGCCAAGTGCCTCACCCAAGGGCACGGCTGCCTGCCAAGACCCTGCGTCCCTGGAGCACAGGGGAGGAGGATGGGGGATTGTGGCTGCAGATCCGGCCCTTTTTCTCCTTATCTGGAGCCCAGCCGGGAATGCCCCCTATCTGCTCGGGGATAAGTCTTTAAAAAAAAAAATCAGGGACAAGCCTGCCTCCCTGCCTGATAAGATGGGCTGCCAATGAGACAAGGTCGAGGACACAAGGCCATCTGATCTAGGGAGGATCCGTGGGCCTTCAGGAGCTGGATGCCATTGTACCCCTCCCCCAGAAGCACTGGGGAACCGAAACCAGAGTCGCAGAGAACCTAGCCGGAGGCAGCTGCAACCCAGGCAGGAGGAGGGGAGGGGCCGGAGCACTGGCCTGGAGTAACCTCTCCCAGGCCCCGGCTCCTGGCCCTAGCCGGCTGGCCGCTGACCCAGCCTGCTGGGGAGCTGCACGGCTGGGACCTGGGCGGAAGGGCGGCCACACTGGGGGCAAGGTGGCCGCCGGGAGGGCAGGAAGTGCGTCCTGCTGCAGCTGCGGCTTGGGCCCCGGCACCCCCGGCTGGGGCCTCGGGGAGGCAGCCAAGCCTGCAGCCAGGCCAGCCTTTGGGCTCCGGAGGCGGGGAGAAGCTTGATCTGGAGCGCTGAGATCCGATCAACACACCGAGCGCTGCTGCTCGTTAACCTCCGCTTGGGCTGAGTCATGCCCATAATGCCCACTTGCCTGGCCGGACGCCGGTCTTCAAAGGGCCTGGGGGACTAGGAGGGGGCCAGGCAGCAGGCTGCATCCCGTCATCCCTGCCCCCAGATGGCAGGAGCCCCTTCTCTGTTAGCTGCAGGCAGGGGGCAGGCTGGGAGCTCTTGGGTCTCCCATCACTAGGGTCCGCAGCCCTAAGGCCAGGACAAGGGAGGTGGGGAGGAAGCAGAAGTGACCCAGGACAGTCTCCACCCAGCCTTCCTGCTTCTCCATTAATGTACCGACCTGGGCTGCCCGCGGCTCTGGTCGTCCCCAGTCTCCCTCTCCCACGGCCAGCCCACACCTGTGCCATCAGCCGCAGGCAGCCCCCGGCCTTCCTGCCCTGGACTCCCCCAGCCACGCGCTTTCCGGCCCCACGAGCGGCCCCACCTCATGGCCCCCGTAGAAGGCAATCTCCTCTGAGTTGGCCACCACTCGGGAGTGCATGTAGCGCAGCTCTCCCTTGCGCCGCGCCTCCTCAGCCACCAGCTCCCCGAACTTGGGCGAGAAGGCTCGCAGCACATTGGCCGTGAGGAAGACCACGAGGCCAGCAATGGCCGAGGGCCAGGCTGTGCCAGCCCCGCGGGAGCGGGCCGCTCGAACCAAGGTGTAGGTGGTCACGGCCACGTCCAGGAGCGGCTTGGTCAGGTTGGAGTAGAGGTGGGCCACGGAGGCAGCGAAGGCCACCACGTCCTCTGTCAGGGACTGGTCCGGGTTGCGAAGCCGCCCGTCCATGTTGCTGACCCGGTAGTAGGTCTGCTGGGAGAAGTAGAGGCTGTAGGCATGGGCCACCAGCCGGCTGCGGAACGCCAGGGCCAGCTGGCCCTCCAGGTAGCGGATGGCACTGTTGATGAAGGTGGCAGGCAGTGCGATGAGCAGCCACTGCACGAGCTGCCAGCTGAAGGCCTGAGGGTCCTTGCGCACGATGCAGCGGGCCAGCCGGCCGTCCAAGCGGGCCACATACACTGACAGGAAAGTCCGGCTCACCAGGGCAGCCGAGTGCAGCGCCAGCAGCCCCGTCTCCCGGCACAGGATCCTGGGGAACAGCAGCCTCAGGAGCCATAGGAGCCGCTGCAAGAACACCTGGTTGACGCCGGCCTTGCCCGCTGAGGCCACGGGGGCACCGGAGACGTCTGGTGTGGGCTCCCCCTCCACCGCGGGCGCTTGAGGGCCCCTGGCCGGAGCCAGGCACTGGCGCACCAGAGGGTAGAGTTTGTGGGCTCCATAGGCCACGAGGGCCAGGACCACGGCAGTACGCTTCAGCGTGGTCACCCGCGAGGCTCGGGGGGTAGAGAGCACCGTCATGTCACCTGGGCTGGACTCACGGGACCGGGACGGGTGCCTGAGGCGGCAGAGGAGGCAGGTGGCTGCAAGGGTGGTGGCTCTGACCCCGGGCTCGTTGTCTAGGCAACTGGAGACCTCGCAGTGGTCCCTGAGACTGTCGCTTTAGGCCACCCGGGTGGTGCTGGGGCCCCTGGCGCGGGTGGGCTCAGGGCCCTCCAGCGTCGCGGCCTCTTCAGGCGGCCGAAGTGGAGGAACTTGTCAGTCCTTGGAACTTGTCAGTCCCTTGGCCCTTGGGGTCAGAGCCTCCAGAGGTCTCCGGCCGAGAGGGCGTCTTTTTCTCTCCACCTCCTACTCCTCCTCCCCTGGTGGCGCCCCTCCCTGGGGTACCGGGCGCGTCCGTCCGCTCCACAGCCCGGCTGAAGCGACTGTGACTCCGCCACCCGCCCAGAATCCCCACCTACCCACCCACCCCTCCCCAGGGGCGAGTCGGGGGAGGGGGAGGAGGCGGAGGAGGGGCGGGAGGCGGAGCTCAGGCACGGGGCGCCCCACCCCGTTCTCGCCCCACGGTGGGGCCCCGCCCCCTCCGCGGACCACAGAGACGCGGGAGGACCGCGCAGGCTAGAGAAGCGGCACCTCGCCTTCCCGCCAAGGCCGGGGACCCGTCGCTCCGCGCGCGCGCGCGAGGCGCGGCTTCTTCCCCAGTCCCAGGCGTCGGGAGCCTCGGCTTGGGGGCGGGGCCTCCGGGGCCTTGTGGCGGTTGGGGGAGGGCCGGGACTAGCCGGGCGCTTCCGGTTCCGGCCGCGGGGAAGGGGCGGGGCCGGGCTCGTGGTGGGAGAGTTTGGCGGCGACGAGGCGTGCGTGGTGACTCTGGAGAACTCGGTGAGCGGATTCGCGCGCCGCGCTGGGCTCCCGGGCTGCCGAGATACCCCGGCTCTTCGACGAGGGGGCGCGGGGAGGCCCAGTGCGCAGGGCGAGGGCCGAGGCTGGAGTGCGGGGGCGGGACCGGGCGGAGGGAAGTCGGGGTGGCGGCGGGTGGAGCCGTCTCCCGGGGTGGGGGGCGACGTCGAAGTCCCTCCGGAGGAGCCGGCGGGGTGGGGCTTGTGAGGGCGTGCCGGGTCGGGGCCTCGTCTAGGGGTCTTCTGGAGCCTGGTAGGCGCCGCGACAGACCTGGGAGGCCGGGAGGGGTTTCTCCAGCTTCGGAGGAGACAGTCTTCTAGAACTTTCTCTGGACGGGGCCGTGAGGTGCTGGGTCGAGACCCGCTCTTACCCTTGGCTCCGACTCTCGTCCTCTAGGAGTCGCTCTCGGGGGCTCTCAGAGGTACCGAAAGCCCGAGCCGAAGGGGCGGTGATTGAGAGGCTTTGGAGTTCCGCTCCTGCCCTGGGAGGAGCTGCTCGCTCCTTCTCTGTCGGCCCGGGTGGAAGGGCCCAGATGCATCGCAGCTTGGGAGGAAGCGCGAAGGCGTTGCTAGGACCGAGGCTGCGGTGTGGTGGGCGGTAGCCTCTGGCGCCCCTCGGCGGGCGGCGATCTCCGGGCTCCCCGAACTGCCGATTCCCACCCACTGCTGCCAGGGTTCCGCAGGCGGAGTCTCCCAGACTCCACGGGGAAGAATTGTTTGGAAAGGTGTCTCTGGAGGTGTTGGCAGCCAGGCTGCGGGGCTCGAGGGCTGGGAAGGCTCTGAGGTCTAGGGCTGGTGGCTGCCGAGCTGTCACGACGCCTATTCGTTCTGTGCTCCGTCAGGAACAGGCTCACATCTTCTGGTGGAAAGCTGCTAGGAACACGATGAGTCTGCAGTGGACTGCAGTCGCCACCTTCCTCTATGCGGAGGTCTTCGCTGTGCTGCTGCTCTGCATTCCCTTCATTTCTCCCAAAAGGTATGGGCAGGCAAGCCAGGAAGAGTCTCGGTAGCTTGTGCCTGCAGAGTTGGGGGGCCCTGGAATTGAAGCCAGCCGGAAACAGGTAGAACCTGTCTGGGATGGGGGTGGCAAGGACTGTGTTTATTATTGCCAGCTAGGCCCACAGTTGTGCTCAGTCACATCTTGACGAGGTCCTTTCCCCTGCACCCTGCCTTCTGGTCTTCAGAGTGTGCCAGAGGGGAGAAGACCAAGCGACCATTCTGGGAACGATGCCCTCCGGGTGTTTAGGGGATGGCATTGTGAGATCTGCAAGACTTGCCCCTGGGTCATGTTCCCATTGATTTGGTGACTTCTGTCCTCCTAACCAGTCTCGCTGGGGTTGCGTAGTGGCCTCATGAGCATTACTCAGCCTAGGAATGCCGAAGCCATGTTTTTTTCAGTGAACAGAGGACTTCTGAAAAGTTATTTTGAAATTCATCTTGATTACATATACTGTAGGAACACATCTGGTCTTAAGTTAGAACATTACAAATAAGACTTTTCGCAGATGTTTTCATAAAAGCTTCTTTTTAATGAAAAATTATAGGCCACTGTTGTGATAGAAAGTGTATAGCATTGCTTAAATAATGTTCTTGACAAAAGCTAGATCTGAATCACCGTATATATTTCACAGGAAATGCAGGGACAGTGGCCCACTTGGAGCTGCTACATCGAAAGCTTTGCAGGACAAACAGCCTGGTTTCTGCAACAGTGAATTGGGGGAGAAAACAAAAGAGAGCAAGGGAGGGGGGAGTTCGTAGAATAAGAGAGGTTTAAGGTACTTATCAACAGAATGCAGAGTCAGAAGCTTGTCAGGATTCAAATAGACCAGTTGTTAAAAAATAATTGCCTCAATTGGACTTTGGAGTTCTGGCTCTGATGATGAGAGATTTTTCTTGATATTTTTGAGGCCTGGCGGTGGCATTGTGATTGGTAGCCATTTCTGAAGGCTCTTCTCTGATGGAGTTGTATGCTGAAGTATTTATGGAGGAAAAGGAAGGGAGGTCTGGGGTCTGCTTCATGGTAATCGGGTGTGGTGGGAGTCTAGATGAGCCGAGATTGGGCACATGGGAAAACAGTTTAAAGAAATAATGTGGATTTGGCAAGCATTTTGATACTACAGAGGGAACACTAAGTTTTGCATTTCTCTCCCCAGAGCCTACCAGTGTTTAAGACTTTTTTAGAAATTTCTATGCTTGGACAGGTTTTTTTTTTTTTCTTTTTAACACCGTTGAACGGATGTCATAAGTTGGAAAATTGCAAGCAGCTGAGGCTGAATCTGTATGAGATATTCAGCCTTTGAAGAAGAGTGCAAAACTGTATTTCTGTTTTCAGGGCCCTGGATCCCAGGTGTGTGTTCTTACTCTACTGACTTTAACCTTTTTGTCCTCTTCACAGATGGCAGAAGATTTTCAAGTCCCGCCTTGTGGAGTTGGTAGTGACATATGGCAACACCTTCTTTGTGGTTCTCATTGTCATCCTTGTGCTACTGGTCATTGGTGAGTGAGTTGTGGCTGCTGGTAGCTACCTGACTTAGACCTTTTGCTGTGGCCTCTGCTACAAAGCCCTGTGCCATGTGCCATGTTCCATGATTAGAGTACAGCTTTGACTTCTCAGAGACAGACCATTTAGTGCGCCTGTCTTTCTCTTGGGGGAAGAAAAGCTCCCTTCGTCCACAAAGACGTCAGCATCCCTGCTACTGCCTGCTGGCAGGGTCTTTGCTTTGACCAGCAGCCTTTGTGCCCCTGGTGCTGACCACCTCGTGTCTCAGGCAGCTCCTTGGGTCCTTCCAGAGCTGAAACCAAGAGAGGCTAATGGACCTGTGCTGACCTTGGTCCCAGTAGGCTGCAGGGTTTAGGAACTGGGTGTGTGTGCTTTTGCTTTTAGGTGTGGGCTGGGGGTAAGAGTTGGGGTGGGGAGGGACCATGCTGGGGGATGTTCACATAGAGCTTTGCCCTTCTGCACACCAGATTCCACGAACTCTCCTGGTATGGCAGATTGGGTGGGATTGGCCCCTTGCAGAAGGTGGTAGTGGGCAAAAGTGCCGTTTTTCTTTTTGAGGAGTCAGGGAACTGCCTGGATGTTCTAGAGCGACATCCTGCTATGATAACAGGCTGCTTCATATCCTAATGTAATCTATAGAGGCTTGCCTAAATAAGTTGTTCAGTTCAGTCGCTCAGTCGTGTCCGACTCTTTGCAACCCCATGAATCGCAGCACACCAGGCCTCCCTGTCCATCACCAACTCCCGGAGTTTACTCAAACTCACGTCCATCGAGTCGGTGATGCCATCCAGTCGTCTCATCCTCTGTTGTCCCCTTCTCCTCCTGCCCCCGATCTCTCCCAGCATCAGTCTTTTCCAATGAGTCAAAAATAAGTTGCTGCTGTTGCTAAGTCGCTTCAGTCGTGTCCGACTCTGTGCGACCCCGTAGACGGCAGCCTACTAGGCTTCCCCATCCCTGGGATTCTCCAGGCAAGAACACTGGAGTGGGTTGTCATTTCCTTCTCCAATGCATGAAAGTGAAAAGTGAAAGTGAAGTCGCTCAGTCGTGTCTGACTCTAGCGACCGCATGGACTGCAGCCTACCAGGCTTCTCCATCCATGGGATTTTCTAGGCAAAAGTACTGGAGTGGGGTGCCGTTGCCTTTTCCGAGCAAATGCTAGGGACATAGCATAACTAGCTAGAAGCTGCAGCCCTGGCTGGCCCCTAGCCGTCCTTGGGAAGGGGTCTAGGGTACATCTCACTGGGGGAGTGGGCCTAAAGAGAGTTCAGGGTCAACTGCCTTGGGCTGGAGGCCTGAGATAGAGAGGGTAGCTCTCTGCTGTATGACTTGAGTTGGTTTGGCCCAATGCCCCCATCCCTGGTTGGCTCTTTGCCATTAGTCAAGGTGGACCTTGAGGTGCTGGGGTCTCTGGATGCAGAAGACAGTGTGGGAAAACATGTTTTTTGTTTAAATCACAAAAATAGCACATCTTTAAAAATTTACAAATTTAACTTACAAAGTTAAAGGTCCCCATAAACCCACGTCTCACAGGTAACTATTTTAACAGTCTGTGTTATGTTTCCACAGTCGTTTTCTGTGTTGCCGTGTCTTCACATGGAGGAAGGGACAAGGGAGCCCTCTGGAGTCTATTTTATAACGGCACTAAACCTACTCATGAGGGCCTTGTGCTCATCTCCCAAGGGCCCTACTTCCTAGTATCATCTGGTTGGGAGTTAAGGTGCCCAAATGGGAATTTTGGGGGTCAGGAACCCACATGTGTGCATGCTGAGTCACTCAGTTGGGTTTGACTCTTTGCAACCCTGTGGACTGTAGTGTGTCAGTCTCCTCTGTCCATGGGATTTTCTAGGCAAGAATACTGGAGTGGGTTGCCATCTCCTCCTCCAGAGGATCTTTGTGACCCAGGGATCGAACACACATTTCTTGTGTCTCCTGCATTGGCAGGCAGATTCCTTACTGTTGAGCCACTTGGGAAGCCCACAGATGTAACACAAAGATACCATTAAGTGGAGGTGTATATTTATGATGTAAAATCAGCCTAAAAAACAAGCAGTCTCATACCATAAATTAAGATCCAGATAGTAGGCTTACATTGCCCCTCTCCCATGGGGATCCATTAAGAGTCTTCTTTAGGTAGATCTTTATGTATTGATTTTTGATGTCTTAGATGTTCATTTCAGCAGCACATATCCTAAAATTGAAATGAGACAGAGATGATTAGCATGTCCCCTGCATAAGGATGACACACAAACTCATGAAGCATTCTATATATTTTTTTAAGCACGTTGTAGGGGATATATACATAGAAGTAAAAAATACTAATGGAACTTATATAATGTTACAAATCAGTGTACCTCAATTGAGAAAAAAGAGATAGCAGGGTTGAGGGAGAAAAGTAGTAGGTATGGGATGGTTCCATTTCTAGCCTGCAAATGCACAGGTGTGAATATATGAGTGGCCAGCAGTGGTTTTTTAGAGCAGAGGTTTTTCACTGTTCAGGTGTTTGTGCTCCCCCTGTATGCCTAGAACTCTGTTAGGCCTTAGGGATGTAATAGGAAAGGTTTCTGTTCTTGTGGTGCTGTAGTCTAATTTGGGGGACATGGACATTAATTTTAGGTCTGTGTAATACAAAGAGAATAACACTAACTAGAAGACTCTTGAGAGTCCCTTGGACTGCAAGGAGATCCAACCAGTCCATTCTGAAGGAGATAGCCCTGGGATTTCTTTGGAAGGAATGATGCTAAGGCTGAAACTCCAGTACTTTGGCCACCTCACACGAAGAGTTGACTCACTGGAAAAGACTCTGATGCTGGGAGGGATTGGGGGCAGGAGGAGAAGGGGACGACAGAGGATAAGATGGCTGGATGGCATCACCGACTCGATGGACGTGAGTTTGAGTAAACCCTGGGAGCTGGTGATGGACAGGGAGGCCTGGTGTGCTGCGATTCATGGGGTTGCAAAGAGTCGGACATGACTGAGCGACTGAACTGAATGGGACTGAAAATGACTGCTTTATTTAAGCTGGCCGCATGTAGTAGGTTCTACTGGAGGTGATTGATTATATTATGGGCTTCTTTCTCCTGCATTGAACATTGATGAGCGTGAATTTCTTTTGTAAGCAGAATACACCAGTTTAACCAGTTATAAAGCTTAGATGCTTAGAAATGAAAACCTTTGAGTCTTTAGCAGGCATGCTCCAGGTCTTGACTCCTAGGCAGCTCATGCCTGCCTCGTGGGCATTTCCATAAACAGGACTCGCCTGGTTTATCAGTTGGGTGGCTGATGGCCAGCCCCATTTGTGATAGAACCAAACAGTGGGGGCACCGTGGGAAAGGGAGTTGCCCCAGTTGCTGGCAACATCTCAGATTCATTGAGTTTCTTGACATGGAGAGCAAGCTTGCAGTCTGGGTAGAATGGGTCCAGAGGGTGACATGAGAAAAGCTGGAGGAGAGAACAGGTCGGAGGGCAGCACTTCTGACAGGGCACCCATCAAAATGTGTGTAGAAGGGGAAGAGCAGGGGAGACAGTTTCGAGGAAAGCAAGGCTGCCCAGACTCACACCTTGCATCTCAGCTGGACTGATCCGGGGCTGAACATCTGTATCTCTGCTCTGCCGCAGATGCTGTTCGTGAGATTCGAAAGTATGATGATGTGACAGAGAAGGTGAACCTCCAGAACAACCCTGGGGCTGTGGAGCACTTCCACATGAAGCTTTTCCGTGCCCAGAGGAACCTCTACATTGCTGGCTTTTCCTTGCTGCTGTCCTTGTGAGTGGGGAGGGGCGAGGGACTGAAGGGACCTATGGGCTAGTCTGTGGCCTTGAATTGGAGGCTCTTTCTACATTCGGGGAACCACACAGTTTCTCTAGAGGCAGCATGGAAGATGGGAGAGGGCTGACTGGTAGGCCAGAAGGCCATGCTGTGGCTCTGCCATAGTTGCAACATGTTCTTTTAGGGCCTGTGTGCTACTATCACCTTGCTCTCTGTACACAGTGGAGTAAGTGACGGGTGCTTTCCCTCCTATGAAGAGGCCCTTTGGAGCCCAGCTTTAAAAGGGAACAACTGAATAGGGCCTTTTTATGTATGGGGTCCAGTCCTGAGAAAAGTGGGCAGAAAGGGCACAAAACGGGGCTGAGACCAACCGTGTCGCCAGGGCCTTCCCTGGTGTAGACCTATCACAGGAGCATGAGACCTATTGGAACTTGAGGGCTGGCATGCTGCCTCCTGTTCACAGGGGTTCTGATGGAGTGAGGGGCTGGCTATTCTCAAGTGTGCTTACTTGGCAGGGAATAAGACATTGTGCTCAGGACAAGGGCTTCCAGGAGTATTGGGAAAAACTTACTGTGAGGTTACTCAGAAGTAGGGTGAGTTTGTGGATTCTTGGGCTGGGCTATCTTAATTCTAATCACCTGGACCTCCTTCTTTACTACACATTGGAATGACTGTCTTGGTTTCCCTTTTTCACACAAAAAAGTCAGTTGCTCAGCTGAGCCTGGTGTCTCTGGGTCAGAGTTGGAAAGTGACAAGAGGTGGAGCTGGCAAGGGCTTTTCAGGGGGATACACCTAATCCCAGGAGTGATCTGCAGGCCTGCCGTGTTCTACCTTCCGAGAGTCAGGAACTGAGAGTGCTGGAAGGAGTTGGACACAGAGGCCAGGGTTTTAGGGTTTCAGGAAGCTCCAAAAAAGTATGATCTTGTGGACTGAAACTGAAAGGGAAGCCGATCCAGAGGACTGAGTCCAACCGCAAGTGAGCCAGAGGGTGGGAAAAGAGAACTGGCTGTGTCTGAAGGACCACAGAGGCTCTTGGGGAGGATTTCATCTGGAAGTTAGAAAGGACAGAAAGAAAACTAAGGATTGGACTGGAAGAGGACAGGGAGCTTTTTTTTTTTTTTTTTTTGGGAGCTTTAAGAATAGTATTGAGAAGGCAAAAGTCTGGTGAGCACTGGATCGGGAGCACAGTGAAGCCTGGGAAAAAGACAGTCCCCTCCGTGTTTCTGTGTAAAGTAAGGAAATGGTGGGTAGGGGGTCAGGGCAAAGGAAGCACTGGGATGAGAGAACTGAAATCCTAGATGGGCGAGGCGATACTGGAGCGCCCAGCTTCTCTGACTTAGTTTCCGCTTGGGCTAATGAAATGATGTCTAGAGGCTCTGGAGTTCATTTGCAGCTGGAATCGCCAGTCCTTGAGGAATTGCAGGGTAGGAGAGATTCTGCACGACTGCAGACGGGCAAGCATCCCAGTTTCCAAAGGAGGGAGATAGTAGGTGAGGAAACAGACTGGGAGGGTCTGGTCTGACTTTGATGTCAAGCTGTGTTCCAGAAAGAACAGCTTGTATGCCTTTATTTATTTATTTATTTTAAAAATATAAGTTTATTTTAATCGGAGGCTAATTACTTTACAACATTGTATTGGTTTTGGCATACGTCAGCATGAATCCACCATGGGTGTACACGTGTTCCCCATCCTGAACCCCCCTCCCACCTCCCTCCCCATACCATCCCTTTGAAGAGAGAGGGATCACTGGCAACTATTGTGAGTGCTGGGGGGACAGGTTCTGTCAGTCTTATCCCTGCCTTTGCCCATTTGGGGTGTGTGGATTTTCTGCAAAAGGTTTGCCAGTCTCCGATTCAAGAAGATTCTTATGGACCAGGTGCTGAAGTGTGGGCACTGTGCTGGCATAATAGTGTAGTTGGGTGGGGTCCTAAGTCCCAGGAGTGGCTGCTGTATGGGTCACCTCCATCCAAATAGGGGTCTCAGGAGCTTGCACTCCATCGCTGGCCGGCTCAATGCTTCTCTGCTGAGGATATTTGTTATGGCGAGCAGGTGCAGGGAGAAATGGAAGTGGGAGGAGTTGAAAAACAGGTATGTGAGCTACTACTCAGAACCCACGGCCATCTAGACAGGTTTGCTGATGGGGCCAACTCGAATGAGACTTGAGTTTTTAACAGGATTACGTTTGCAAATGTGTGTGTAGGTTCATAAAGGGCAGCGGAGACAAGGCCAAACAGGAACTCAGAAAAACTTGGGCTTGTGCCTTACTGCAGCTTAGTAGGAGTTCGTGGCAGAGCTACTGCAGAAGCTCATGAGCTGTTAGTCCCCTCCAGTGAGGGCTGGAGGCACCAGCCTTGCTTGACTCAGTGTCAGCCAGTGCTGTGTGGAGGGTTGCAGTTGGGGTCCCACCTTTAAAGAGATGCTGGCAAAGCTCAGGTAGTGAATTTAGAAGTAGTCACAGTGCTGTTGGGTGGAATGGTGTTTGTTCCTCACGTACTGTGGTTTTGAAGTCTGACTCTCCTGACTGCTCTGCTTTTGTGATCTCTTCCAGAAGAATGCCTCCAGGGCAGGTATTATCTGAGTGGGCCGGGGGACAGTGTAGCCAGGTGTATCAGATGAGTGAGTGTGTGCTCAGCTCAGTCCTCTGCAACACCATGAAGCTAGGCATTCCAGCTTAATTCCTGCAGTTGACTTTAAAAAACTGGCATAAAGCACTAGTCAGCATCTAGTTCTAGCTTGACCAGTGAAGAGTAGAACACCACCACAGTCAGGGTGCAGAGCAGTTGGCAGTCTCCTTTCGAACCCAGACTGGTGAATTTAAAGAAGAGCAGTCGTCGTTTATATCTCTGTCTTTTCCTAAGCGGGGTGTGGAATCTCTAAGAGGAGAGAGAGATCTGGACCACAGGTCCAATGCGCTCTGTCCTCTCAGCTGCTTCCCCCACTGTGCTGTGACCTCTCAATCTGAGAAACGTGTAAGGAAGGTTTCAGCGAATTCCCTTTAAAATGTGTCAGACAGTAGCTTCTTGGGCCGGGTTGTTCCCGCAGCTCCCCATCTGTTTGTTGTCTATCTTGGCTGAAAGAGGCTTTGCTGTACCTGCCACACTCTCCTGGATCCCTGTCCAGTAGCTGATCAAAAAAAAGGATGTGAAATTCTCGTGTGACTTTTTAGAAAAGGAAAGTGACCCCGAGGATCGGTGTGGATTCACTAGTTGTCCACAGATGATCTGTTTAGTTTCTAGAATTTTCCAAGATGATACACTCCTCCCTAGTCTAGGGGTCAGACCCTGTATGGTGGCTGTGACCCTTGAGGAACTTCTCTCTTTGCATGACATTAGCCATAGAACTGTTCTTGTCCAAATACACAGCTCATATGCAGCTTGCAGGAAACACTTTAAAAACACAACTATCACCTATGTTATTCTGATTACAGAAGTTATCCCTACTCACTGTAAACATAAACAAAGCCCCCCAAACTTCAAATAGTTGTGTGTGGTGAGAAACTGCAAGTTTTCATCTCCAGAGATAGCTATAGGTAATAAGTGGGATGTTTCTGAAACTTTTAAAAATAATCTTTTACATATATGTTAACTGTTTTCTTATGAGCACTATGGTTTGTTTTTTTTTTTTTTTGCTCTGCTTTGACTTGCCCTTTTCACTCAATTATCTTGGCAGTTTTTCTAAATGACTTGCACAGACTTCTCCTGTACTTCATGGCTGTGCAGTGTTCCATGCTGTGAGGGCACCATCGTGTATTAAATCAGTTCCCTGGTCACACATAGGTGAGCTGGTTGGAAATTTTTACCATTAAAAAACCACTTTCCCACATTGATGCTTTCTAATCTGGCACAGGATGCTTCTTTTTTTCCCCTTTTTCTCTGTTTAATTATTGGAAATGGGATCTGTGGGATCCTCGTTCCCTGGCACCTAGCTGCTCTCAACGTGGCCTGTGGCCAGCAGCATTGGCTAGACCTGGGGGCTTGTTGGGAACGGAGACCCTCTGCCCTGCCCCTGGCCTGCTGACAAGGACCTGCATTTTGCTGAGCTCCCAGTGACCCTGGTGTTTAATTGTTAACCATTGAAAAAAATCAAACTATAGTTTATTTACAATGTTGTGTTAATTTCGGGTGTACAGCAAAGTGACTCAGTGGTCAAGTACATTTAAAACACTGGGCATACTCTCTCCCTCTCCTTGTGTACCTGGTTGGTATTTCCAGAAACCATGCTCTTGTCTGTCCTGTAGTTTTGGAAGCGCTTTCTCTTTGAAGACTGCCTTCTCTCCTCTGTCTGCCCTACATGGACTAGTTCGTTTATTGTCCTACATGGCTTTGCTTCCATGTTCCTCTCAACTTTTGTACACTTTTCTTTTGCATAGATGACCCACTAACTCTTGTTAGCCGTGTGCAAGTCTGTGTGAAAGAACAAGAGAGATGTCTCTCTGTCACGGCTGGGTCAAGTTTAGGTGTATTAGATTGTTTTGCAGAGTCCCACTCACGGTCGTAGCTCCATAACCAGAACATCATTGTACAGGAGACAGAGCTGCTGCAGGAATACTGAGGGAGAATAGTTGTGTGTGTGAATTGTTTGGGTTCTGGTTCGGCTTGAAATCAGTAAGGACTTCTGTAATAGCTTCATAATTCAGGGGGCCTTTGTGAGTGGAAAAGGGCAACCCAGGAGAGAGGGAGCACTGGAGAGATGGCCTGAGTTGCACAGGTTCTAAATGGCCAGCCCAAGCCTCTGCCTAGTTCTGATACCAGTTCGGATGCCCGCTTGTTTGTGTTGGTGTGAGCTCTTAGTAACAGATTGTTGGTTTATAGTCTGCCTCTGACTGTAGACTGGATTGTAGGCTGTTTTTTCCCCTGGATTTTGGTAGGAAGGTGCCTGGGTCAAGCACATAATATATGCATCAGCCTTAGCCTAAGTTTTAGGAGTCCAGTGACTTTAATCTCTTAGTCCCTTTTGTACTCTGAAGATTATTTATTTGGCCACATTGGTCTTACTTGCAGCCTGCAGGATCTTTGCTGTGTCATGTGGGATCTTTCTTTGTGGCCTATGGGCTCTCTAATTGTGGCACAGTCTCTGGAGTTCACGGGCTTCAGTAGTTGTTACATGAGGGCTCAGTTGCCCCATGGCATGCGGGATCTTAGTTCCCCACCCAAGGATCGTCACGTGCCTTGCAAGGCGGATTCTTAACCACTGGACCACCACGAAAGTGCCCCTATCTGAAGATTATTAAGCCATCTGAAAGTATATAGCCTTTGGAGGAAGTTGAGGCTTTAAATAAACAAATAAAAGACATCCTCTAAAATGTCAACCAATGTTGCCACATGCCTTTTTTGAATATCTTTCTAGACTGATATCAGTTACCATTTGTTAAGGATTCCATGTGCCAAGCACACGTTAATTTTTACAGTAGTTCTGCAAAGCTGAGGTTCAGAGACCCAAGTTCCCAGAGCTAGTCATCAGCAGAACTGAGAATTCCGATTTAAAGTGATAGGACCTCAGCACCTGGGTTCTTTCCCTACAGCAGCCACACGCGTCTTCACATTGGAACTACCACAGGCGAACTTGGATCTCCCACTGTCCGTCATGAACATTGTTCTACTACAGCCCATCAGTTTCCAGCGTTCTTACGAATCTTCTAGTTCCCCGCTGCTGAACATCAGGCTCATCCCCCCAGTTTTCTCTCATAAACCAGGAAAACCCCTCTCAGTTGCCACTTTGCATGCCTCTCAGCTGGACCTCCTGGTCATAGTGTTTGTGTCTGTCTTCCTGTTTTTCTCCTGCGAATTTGCACATGTCTCACTGGCAGGTACTGGCCCAGTCCCAGAACCCAGTGGGCTGTTAGAGAAGGAGCACGTGGAGCAGGGTAGATGACTCAGGAGTGGCCAGAGACATGGTGGAGGGTTTTTAATGCCAGTTTCAGAGTGTGTACCTGACCTCTGTGTGGTAGAGTGCTGCATTTTTCCAGCAGTGCTGTGCCGTGGTCCGAGTTGCACATTTGTACTTGGCAACAGCACCTGGGGTGGGGTAGTTTTTAGCGCAAGAGCACCTAGAAGCAGGGGGCGCAAAGGGGAGATCACTGAATTGGGAGATGCTGGTGGCCTGAACCAGGTTTCTGAGGTGCTGGCCGGAGAAAGGAGGGGAACTAGTGGGGACCCCAAGCCTTGGAGGCAGAAGCGGTGGTGGTTCTGCTGTGGGTGCCCGCAGAGTGGCAAAACCCAGAGGAAGACTGGTACATGCATGTAGGGGAAGGGAGCTCGAGAGGCCCACTGGAAGGTGCGAGGAAGCAGGGGCTGGGCAGTGGAGGGGGGTGGCTTCACGGAGGGGTCGAAGGATGGCGGATGGGTGAGAGGGCTGGGCGACCACTCCCTGGAAGCCAGGTTAAGGGTAATGAAGGCCGATTCAGGGAGAGACAAGACTAGGGGAGAGAGATAGCAGGTTAGTGGTGAGGGGACCACAGAGGGAGAGAGCAAGGCTAGGAGAAGAGGCTGGGAGTGGCACTGGCTCCTCCTGGGTCTGGGGTTAAGAGCACACAGCGGGGAGAATTCCCTGATGGTGGTCCAGTGGTTAAGAATCCATGCTCTGACTGCCGAGGGCTTGGGTTCAATCCCTGGTCGGGGAGCATCACATCCTTAAACAGGTGTGTCCTTCCTCACAAAGCTCTCCCCTGCTGCTCCATGGTTGCTCTGATGTGGGGCAGCTTGCTACCTTCCCAGGTCTCAGTGCTTCCTGCTGAGAAAGCCCAGCTGTGGGCTGGGCCACGAAGTTCGAGAACAGCTGTCTCCACACAGAAGGCCGGGGGAGCTCTGCCCATTTTTCTCATCACAGGTGATTCCCCAGCTCCTGTGGTATCTTTTTCATTCGTTTGTTTGTAATTGTCAAACGTACATATAGCATCAAGCAGGCTATCTGAACCACTTTTTCATTCTTCTGTCATATATGAGATTGTCAGACAGGCTTTCTCATATTCGTTGGTTGCTGTTTTGGCCTGGCTGCATGGATCCTAGTTCCCCTACCAGGG
This sequence comes from Bos taurus, assembly GCF_002263795.3. Taxonomy (NCBI): domain Eukaryota; kingdom Metazoa; phylum Chordata; class Mammalia; order Artiodactyla; family Bovidae; genus Bos; species Bos taurus. The sequence continues at coordinate 36,942,318 of NC_037357.1, read as the reverse complement.
CTTGAACCCGGGCCCTTGGCACTAAAGGCACAGAGTCTTAACCACTGGACCACCAGGGAAGTACCTGCCCCTCCAAACCATTTTCAGGTGTGCAGCTCAGGAGTGTAGTTCAGGCAGCCCTCCCAAACTCTTCATCTTCCAAACGGGAACTCTGTCCCCCCTCCACAAACCAGGGAGCTTACCTCCTGAGCTTCTCTTCCTCGGTGTCCAGAAAGCGCTGCGTCATCTCAGTAGGCTTCCTGCCCCACAGTTGCCCTCATAGCCTGTCTGCGCTGCCTGGTCCAGCCAAGCAAGCTTTCTGATGGTATAAAACCGCCCCACCGCCCCTGCTTCCAGTGCCTTCAGAGTGGCTTTGACATCAAGGCCTGACCCTGAGACCTTCGGGATGTGACCCCTTCCTACAGCCCTCTGAGTCTTTGCTTTGGTCTCTCTGTCATGAACCAGCCACGTGGGGCCCCTTCCCTATTTCCGTGGCCTCAGCCTGGACCCCCCTGACCCCCACCTGCTGGCCTGCCAGTCAGCCTAGAACCCCCGTTTGTGCTTCCTGCCTTTCTCATCCTGTGGTCCAAGGCCTGTGTTGTGCTGACCTCCAAGGCCCTGGTGGCCTGGGACATGGCCACCTAGGGTCACCCCCTCTAGTCTTGCCGGCTCCATGCCAAGGGCCAGGCACATACACAGGGCTGCCTTCCCCTTTGGGCCTGAAGGGAGTGTCTGGGCAGACAGGGCCGGCTTCAGGCCCGTGTCTAGGTTGAACTCCTCGAGCTGCTGTGCCGACTGTTCTAGGTTGGATGCCCAGCTCTTCAGGTCTCCTTAGCACTGAGCAGGAACGCTGGGGTGGGGGGAGTGCGTGCGAAGACACACGTGTTGAGGACATGGATGCTGCTGGTTCTGGCGCCGCGCTGTGGGTCTTTGGTCCCTGAGGGCACGGTGCAGGTCACCATTTAGGATGTACCCGGGCACTGTGCACTGTGTCTCATCTGTTGCCTTCGTGCCTCCTTCCCTGCTCTGAGTGGGGCTGCAACTGGCCGGTGTCCCTCTGCAGTTGTGGATGTGGCTGCCCGGCAGCTCTTGCTGGGCTGAGGTTTGCAGGTTCTAAGAGTCAAGCTCTGTTTTCTTTGCCTTTGAGGAAATGTGAATGGTCAGGACCAAAGCAGTAGTTGCATCCAGGCCCTGTGTGTGAAATTGCTCCATCTCTAACGACCTGAACTTGGTCCGCGGTTCCCTCTTGTTTTCTGCCTACTCCTTTAGGGCTGGGTTCTGTCGCCACAGTCAATACGGATGGGGTGGCCTGGGCTTTCTTGCGAAGTTCCCTTCCCCAGCGGGATGTAATAGCCCACAACGGCCCTGAGAGGCAGGCGGCTGTAGTGAGAGTGGGTGTTGGAATTAGCTGGGTTTGGGCCCTGGGTCTGTTACTGTTGAGCCATGTCACCTCGAGGAAGTCACTCAGTCTCTGGAGCCTTTTCCCTCCCTGGTTAAATGGCTGAGGATGCCTTTTCACAGGCTTGGTGTAAGGATTAAGGTGACCGGGGCTGTGTTCTTGGCATCCTGTCTGGTCTATGGGGATTGCTTCATAAACAGTGACTGTTCCTGGTATCACCCCAAGTAGTGAGAGAGTTTTGTGGGATTTTCCCCACTTGTGTGGTGGGCTGTGCCACAGAGAATGCCAGGCCTGGCCCTCAGGGTCTTAACTTTCCAGGCTGGGCACAGGGTGGGGAGAGTGAGTGCAGGGGGAAGAGTGGAAGGCCAGGAGAGGCCGGCCGAGGAGGGGCTTGGGGGGAAACACCAAGGGGAAGCCTCAGGGCCCTGGCGTCTGGTTGGATGTTGCTGGGGGTTCTCAGGCCTGGCTGAGCACTGGAGGCAGTAGAGAAGAGCAGCCCCCTGCGGGTGTCACTCAGTTTCAACAGCGAGTGTGTCCTTGGCCAGTCTAGTTTGATCACTCCCGTTATCCTCTGGAGTATTTTGAAGCCAATCCCAAATAGCATGTTTATAGGCAAAATAGGATTTTGGCCTATCACTTTGAAAAGAGAGGGATTTGGTTAAAAAGTTTTAAGCACGCTAGTATTTTGCATATGAGAACCTTAGAGTAACTTCATAGTAACCAACTTGGTGGTGATTGGTCACATTTCCCAGATTACTTTGCAGGTTTTGCTTATACTTTTTTGAAAGTGAACATGAAAGTGAAAGTCGCGCAGTCGTTTCTGACTCTTTGGGACCCAGGCCAGAATTCTGGAGGGGGTAGCCTTTCCTTTCTTGAGGGGAGTTTTCCAACCCAGGGATCAAACCCAGGTCTCCTGCATTGCAGGCGGATTCTTTACCAGCTGAGCCACAAGGGAAACCTAAAAAAGTATATTTTTTTACTCTTGCTGTAATCCACATCTAAATAAAATAACTGAGGGGTTTTTAAAATCTGATGCTCAAGATCATCCCAGAGATAAAGTGATTTAACTGAAGGGCTGACCTTAGAAGGCCAGGTAGAGGGATTTCCTCTTGATCTGTCAATCAGCTGCCATCATTTTCTGAGACTTCAAATACAATAGTGCTTCAGAGCTAAGCACTGAATAACAGACTTTTTGATAAGTCCATTGATTTCTAGTCCCCTCCTCCTCCAGCCAAAGTCGCCCAGCTGCATTAGTGTGCTGGTGTCCTGTGGGTGCTAGGCCCAGCAGGGGCTCTGATAAAGTGGGGACTGCGGTAAAGTGTGGGGAGTTGCCTATGAAGAGATCACGGAAGACCATCTGACATGCATTGAAATGAGCATCAGCTTCTTTTAAAATTGGATTTTTTGCTCAGCTACTTGGTTTTGGCCAAAGAATTCTCTTCCTCATACTCTAAAGGCAAATGGCAAATGAGCAGTTTGGGGGCACGGTGCCAAACAATAGGGGCTCAGTTTTCCTGATTCCAAGGTCATGGGAAGGAAGCCTGATGTTCTAGCAGGGCCCCTTTCTTGGAAGGCAGAGGGCAGGAGGCATGGAGAGCAGGTCTGTAGATGGGAAGGACTGTGAGCTCCTCCAGCCCAGCGCCATCTGACCAGTTGCCTCCAGGCTGGAAACATGCTCGCTGTGAACAAGTGTGGCTGCTGTGACTGAGGAGTTGATTTTTCATTTAATATCACTTCAGTTCAGTCGCTCAGTCGTATCCGACTCTTAGCGACCCCATGGACTGCAGCACGCCAGGCTTCCCTGTCCATCACCATATCCCAGAGCTTGTTCAAACTCATGTCCATCGAATTGGTGATGCCATCCAGCTATTTCATCCTCTGTCATCCCCCTTCTCCTGCCTTCAGTCTTTCCCAGCATCAGGGTCTTTTCCAGTGATTCAGTTCTTTGCATCAGGTGGCCAAAGTATTGGAGCTTTAGCAGCAGTCCTTCCAGTGAATGAATATTCAGGACTGATTTCTTTTAGGATTGACTGGTTTGATCTCCTTCCTATCCACGGGACTCTTAAGAGTCTTCTTCAACACCGCAGTTCAAAAGCATCAGTTTTTCAGGGCTCAGCATTCTTTATAGTCCAACTCTCACGTCCATACATGACCACTGGAAAAACCATAGCTTTGACTAGATGGACCTTTGTTGGCATGCTTTTTAACATGTGTCTAGGTTGGTCATAGTTTTTCTTCCAAGGACCAAGCGTCTTTGAATTTCATGGCTGCAGTCTCCATCTGCAGTGATTTTGGAGCCCAAGGATATAAAGTCTGTCAGTGTTTCCATTGTTTGCCCATCTATTTGCCATAAAGTGATAGGACCAAAATATTAATTTAAAACGGAAAGGCCACCAGTGGCCTCTGCGTTGGATCGAGTAGCTGATACCACCTCTAGTCCTTGGCTTTGTTCCCTGTTTGGGCCAGGCCTCTTTCCTGGGCTCATTGCCTTGCAAGAGACACTTTGCTTTGGATTGGAGTACTGTGTGGGGCTTTCCTTGTAGCTCAGTCGGTAAAGAATCTGCCTGCAGTACAGGAGACCGGGGTTCGAACCCTGGGTTGGGAAGATCCCCTGGAGAAGAAAATGGCGACCTCTCCAGTATCCTTGCCTGGAAAGTCTCATGGACAGAGGAACCTGGTGGGCTGCAGTCCATGGGGTTGCAAAGAGTCGGGCACGACTGAGTGACTAACACTTACTGGCTGTGTGGGGCACATCTTGGGTGACTGCTCCCTCCCTCTGAAAGGTTGCTTCTGCAAGCCGAGCCATGACCTCCAGAGGAGAGGAGTTCGAGCCAGGGTCAGAGACGAGGCTTAACTACTTGGAGCATTTTGTGTAGCGAAGTTTTATTAAAGTATAACAGGTAGGGAAAGCTTCTGGCATAGACATCAGAAGGGGACAGAATATGTCTGTTAGTAAGCTTATTAATCAGATAAGAGAGATACCTCAAGGCTGAGGGGTTTCACCAGTCCCCTTTCCCACAGTGTATGTGCATGTTTGAGATAGGATGGTACGAGGTGTCTCATTCCCCCCGGCCATAAAACAATTGACATGAACACTGGTTTGTTGAACCATTATCAGCCCAAGGTTTGAGAAAAGAAAAAAAGTTAATCTTGAACCACTTTGAAGAAAGGCAGATTCTAAAGCGAATACATAGTTCCATTAAGAAAAACATTTCCATAAGAAAAACACTTGTGTGTGTGTGAAAGTTACTCAGTCCTGTCCGACTCTTTGTGACCCCATGGACTATACAGTCCGTGGAATTCTCCAGGACTTACTGGAGTGAGTAGCCTTTCCCTTCTCCAGGGGATCTTCCCAGCCCAGGTCTCCTGCATTGCAGGTGGATTTTTTACCAGCTGAGCCACAAGGGAAGCCCAAGAATAATGGAGTGGGTAGCCTATCCCTTCTCCAGCAGATCTTCCCGACCCCAGAATCGAACTGGGGTCTTCTGCATTGCAGGTGGATTCCCTGATAGCTCAATTGGTAAAGAACCTCCCTGCAACCGGGGTCTCCTGCATGGCAGGTGGATTCCCTGATAGCTGAGTTCCATGTAGGGTTCTAACTATTGCTTCTTGACCTGCATACAGATTTCTCAGGAGTCAGGTTAGGTGGTCTGGAATTCCCATCTCTTGAAGAATTTTCCACAGTTTGTTGTGATCCACACAGTCAAAGGCTTTGGCGTTAGTAAAGCAGAAGTAGATGTTTTTCTGGAACTCTCTTGCTTTTTTGATGATCCAGCAGATGTTGGCAATTCGATCTCTGGTTCCTCTGCCTTTTCTAAATCTAGCTTGAACATCTGGAAGTTTTCGGTTCATGTACTGTTGAAGCCTCACTTGGAGAATTTTGAGCATTACTTTGCTAACGTGTAAGATGAGCAGTTGTGTGGTAGTTTGAACATTCTTTGACATTGCCTTTCCTTGGGATTGGAATGAAAACTGATCTTTTCCAGTCCTGTGGCCACTGCTGAGTTTTCCAAATTGGCTGGCATATTGAGTGCAGCACTTTAGCAGCGTCATCTTTTAGGACTTGAAATAGCTTAGCTGGAATTCTATCACCTCCACTAGCTGTATTCGTAGTGATGCTTCCTAAGGCCCACTTGACTTCACACTCTAAGATGTCTGGTTTTAGGTGAGTGATCACACCATTATGGTTTTCTAGGTCATTAAGATCTTTTTTGTATAGTTCTTCTGTGTATTCTTGCCACCTTTTCTTAATATCTTCTGCTTCTGTTAGGTTCACACAGTTTCTGTCCTTTATGGTGCTCATCTGTGCATGAAATGTTCCCTTGGTGTATCTAATTTTCTTGAAAAGATTGGTAGTCTTTCCCATTCTACTGTTTTCCTGTCTTTCTTTGCATTGATCACTGACGAAGGCTTTCTTATTTCTCCTTGCTATTCTTTGCAACCCTGCATTCAGATGGGTATCTCCTTTTTTCCTTTGCCTTTAGCTTTTCTTCTTTTCTCAGCTATTTGGAAGGTTGTGGTGGAGAGTTCTGACAAAACATGGTCCACTGGAGAAGGAAATGGCAAACCACTTCAGTATTCTTGCCTTGAGAACCCCATGAACAGCATGAAAAGGAAAAAAGAATGGACACTGAAAGATGAACTCCCCAGGTCGGTAGGTGCCCAATATGCTACTGGAGATAATGGAGAAATAACTCCAGATAGAATGAAGGGATGGAGCCAAAGCAAAAACAATACCCAGCTGTGGATGTGACTGGTGATAGAAGCAAGGTCCAATGCTGTAAAGAGCAATATTGCATAGGAACCTGGAATGTTAGGTGCATGAATCAAGGCAAATTGGAAGTGGTCAAACAGGAAATGGCAAGAGTGAATGTCAACATTTTAGCAATCAGTGGACTGGAATGGGTGAATTTAACTCAGATGACCATTATATCTATTAATGTGGGCAAGAATCCCTTAGAAGAAATGGAGTAGCCATCATAGTCAACAAGAGTCCAAAATGCAGTACTTGGATGCGATCTCAAAAATGACAGAATGATCTCTGTTCGTTTCCAAGGCAAACCATTCACTATCACGGTAATCCAAGTCTATGCCCTGACCAGTAACGCTGAAGAAGCTGAAGTTGAATGGTTCTGTGAAGACCTACAAGACCTTTTAGAACTAACACACACAAAAAGATGTCCTTTCATTGTAGGGGACTGGAATGCAAAAGTAGGAATTAAGGAGATACCTGGAGTAACAGGCAAGTTTGGCCTTGGGGTACAGAATGAAGCAGGGCAAAGGCTAACAGAGTTTTACCAAGAGAATGCACTGGTCATAGCAAAAACCCTCTTCCAACAACACAAGAGAAGACTCTACACAGGGACATCACCAGATGGTCAATACCGAAATCAGATTGATTATATTTTTGGCAGCCGAAGATGGAGAAGCTCTATACAGTCAGTAAAAACAAGACCGGAAGCTGATTGTGGCTCAGATCATGAACTCCTTATTGCCAAATTCAGACTGAAATTGAAGAAAGTAGGGAAAGCCACTAGGCTATTCAGGTATGACCTAAATCAAATCTCTTAGGTTTATACAGTGGAAATGACAAATAGATTCAAGGGATTAGATCTGATAGACAGAGTGCCAGAAGAACTATGGACAGAGGTTTGTGACATTGTACAGGAGGCAGTGATCAAGACCATCCCCAAGAAAAAGAAATGCAAAAAGGCAAAATGGCTGTCTGAGGAGGCGTTATAAATAGCTGTGAAAAGAAGAGAAGGGAAAGGCAAAGGAGAAAAGGAGAGATACACCCATCTGAATTTTATGTATGTAGAGAAGGCAAAAAACCCTGCAGTTTATTTCCTCCTGCTGCCTGGGGAGCTCTGGCCTCCCTACCTGTTACCCACTCACCTCCCACTCTGTCCAAGTAGCCAGAGTGCCCCCAGTGCATTTCAGCACTGGAGCATCTGCCTGGGGTGTGTGGCCTCTTTTGGTTGCTCTCTGTCCCTGATTTCAAGAAGGCAACGTGACAAGCTCGCTCCTGTTCACGGCTTCTCTTCAGCTCCAGAGGGCCTGCCGCCCCTGCGCTCTGTATCTGGCCTTGCTGTCCCCAGGGTAGACATCAGGGCTTAAGCTTGAGTTGCTGCAGGGCCTTGGCCTTTCCCCGACCCCCTCCTGTTTCTTCTGACTTCAAGGGTGAAGAGGACCTCTGAGGGCTGAAATGTACTCCTGAGATGGATGGATGGGGGCAGCCCTCAGAAAATTTTTCCCTGGACAGTTTCTGAGTCAGCTCTCCTTCCCCTTCTGCCGCCTCCTTATTTCTGTGACTCCAGACTCATTAGGGTGAGAGTTCCCTGGGGCCACTTCAGCCCTACTATTAGACTTTGCCTGTGTCCTTGGCCTCAAGCTTTTGCTGGGGCGGCACCTGGCTTTCGGCTCCTCACCAGGGTGGCCACCTCCCCACGCATCTGCACCGCAGCCTCTGTGTTGCCTTGGCGTCCACCTGCGGCCCAGGGCACCACCTGGGACAGGGTTGTAGTCAGCTTGGAATGTCAACAGGTGGCGCTGTGACCCCAGCTTCCTGCTCGCGCGGTGCAACAGGGTAAGGGAAGGTGCCTGCCCATTTGTCTTGTCCTGTCGTGTCCTGAGGGCCGAGTGACCTGGTAAATGCTCATGGCAGGATTGGCAACAGCCAGGGTGGAGCGGGGTGGCCACAGGCCTAGAATATTCCATTTGGGATGTGCGAAGACACTCCTTCTTGCTCTCTTCTCAATTCCTATGAAGCCAGCCCTCCCCTCCAGTTCACCCAGAGGAGGCAGACAGGATTGGTGGAGAGCACCTGTGAAGCATGTCCCTGCTGCTTGATATGCTTGGCTCTCTCTCTACTGCCGACTCTTGTTTACTCAACCTTTTAGAAAAGCAGGAAAGCCCTCCTCAGTGTCCAGAAACATCTTACTAGGTCTCTGGGGGTGACATTTGTCCGCCAAGGCCACTTTTGGATTCTCTTATGGTTTGGGCCCTGACGTCTCCCTCTGTTACTGAGTGTGTTTATAACCCAGACCCTGGGCCCCTCTGCCAGCCCTGTGCCTCTGGGAAATCCCTTTGGCGGTGGCTTCTCACCTGTTGTCCAGAAATGGCTAAGAATAGGTACCTGCAGAACAGGACTTGGGCGGTCGAGCTGAGCGTGATGGAGCGGGGCCAGCAGGCATGGGGAGAGCAGGCCGCCAGCCTTCTCTCTAGGCTGACTGCCATCTCTGCGCTGTTGAGACTTCGAGATTCTGAAGTGGAGCACCTCCCACCGTGTGCCCTGCTCTGTCCTGGGTCTGGGTCCCAGGGGAGACGCAGAGCATTCAGGAGACAGACAGAAAAAGGGTGCACTGATGTGCCTGAGAGGGAGCGGAGGGTTCCAGGAGCTTTGGAGCTGGATCTTGGGTAAATGAAGGGCAGGCCCAGGAGCATGGGGCCTAATGTGTCAGGGGCAGTAAGAAGTTCTAGAATGCCGACTCCTGGGTAGGCATGGGTGGCCATGCTAGGGAGTGCCGCTCTTGGTTTTTCCGGGTAACTGGCAGGGGCACCCTTTGAACTTGGGCCGGGGCACTGGGCTCTGCCCCCAGCTTTGATGATGAATGTTTTCCCAAGTGCCTTCTCAGCTACCATGGCAGTCACAAGCCTAGCTGGCTCATCACCACAGGTCTGACATGGCACCTGCTGTTGTCGTTTGCTGTCACCCTATGGTTCAACTGACGGGCAAGCCCTGCCCGTGTCAGCCTGTGTCCCCCTCGCTGCGGCCGGGCTGAGGGAAGGCTGAGTCTGGGGAGAGCCAGGGCCCTAGACCCACGTTCTGTCCTGGCCAGAGGTGTGATCTCACCGCTGCGGGGGGCGGGAGACGTCATCTGCTGGGCCCCTTCCCAGTGGACCTGGGACAAGAGGGTCGGGAGATTGAGGGTGCTGTCCCGGGCCTGAAGGCATCTGTAGCTGGGCAGCCAGGTGAGGAGCAAGTGACACGGTGATGTGGGGAGATGATCAGGAAGAGCAGGGACTGTGCAATGGGCGGAGGGGACCCTGGGCATTCAGGAGAGGCTTTGAGGGGAGAGCAGGCTGGCTCTTGAGTCATCAGTGAGCGCGCTCCACCAGGAGGGGGACTGGCGAGGGCTGACATGCAGCGGCATGGAGATGAGGCAAGCGAGGACTGGTGTGCTCACGCACAGCCAGCAGTTCGGTGTTACTGGAGCAGAGGGCCATGCAGGTGGGGAGGGGATAAGAGCCAGCTCACCGACGGCTGTGTGCCAGCCAGAGGCAGTAGGCGGGCATCAGGGATCGCAGCAGAGGGGTGACATGGTCAGACTGTCTTGGAGAAGGGTCACTGGCTTTCCTTCGGGTTGTGGTTTGCAAAACTGTATGATCAAGGGTAGGGAGGAGGCCAGTTAGGAGCTGTTACAGTCACCCAGGAGAGAAGCAATGAGGCCTCAGGAGGACTGGGGCCCCGGGTGACATGCAAGTCCGAGAGCTCAGGTAGATCAGCGATGCCATCTACTGCAGGGCTGGTTGGCTTGTCTTGGATGGGCTGAGTCGGCCATGCCTTGGGGGGACACAGGAGCCACCAGAGGGTAGGCTGCCGGATGTCAAGATCTGGCCAGGATCCTGAAGGCAGGCATTTGGGGGTGTTGGAGGGAAGGGCAGGGAAGAATTGCAAGGGGATGACCTGTCAGCCGCCCCAAACGCTACAGACAGGCTGCTCCTGGGATGCAGCGGTTACTGCTGGTGGCGTGGTCAGGGCAAGGCTCAGGTCAGTGTAGGTTGGGGCGTGGAGGGGCCAGGGGATCCGTGAGGGGCTTGGGCTGCTGGGCAGGAGAGCCTGGAGGGATGAGGCTCCTGGCGGAGGGAATTACCCGGAATTGCCAGGGGCTGGGTTGGAGGAACAGGTCTAACAAGAAAGGAGAGGACAAGGATGAAGACGGTTGGTATGAAAGACATGTGGCGGGGGCAGGGCCCTGATCCTGGAGGCTCCTGACCTGAATCGGGGAGGCCCTCACGGTGGGCAGTTCTGGGGCTCGGTACCACGTGTTTGCTCTTGCTGCTCACCCTGGTTCTCCGTAAGTGGGGCTGGGCCCGGAGGGCCCCGAGCAGAGCTGGGCCCGGCCTTCCTGGCTCGGCCGCTGTAGTCACTCACAGCCCTGCCGCAGTCGGCCTGTGGGGGCCGGCAAACAGGGAGTGTCACTTCGGGTTGGCCCGCCCTGTCATTGCCAGCTGGGTCTGCCAGGTGGCACACGTGCCCTCCCCCCCAACCCAGTCTCCAGCTGGGAGGAGCAGCTGGCTCCACCCCACCAGGATCGTCTGGGGGCTGCCTGTGGGCTCAGGGTTGAGTGAGACTTGCCTTTCCTGCAGGGCTCCTCCGGGGACCGCCACTCTGCCTGTGTGCCTCAGGCACATTGCTTCTCTCTCTCTGGCTCCCGGGGCGCTCGAGAGGTCCCTGCATTTCCAGGGTTCCAGCCTGGTGGGGGGCAGGCTGGTGGGCAGTCAGGGCTGAGACAGGGAAACCTGAGCCCCAGGCCACGAGGTCCCGCTCGCTAATTTTAGAGAGCACATGTCACTGGAAACTCTCCCTTCCTGCCAGGAATCAGTCGCCTGGCTCTCCCCGTCCTGACAGGGGCCCCTGGAGCCGCTCTCTGAACCAGGAAGCGTGATGGGTCCCTCACAGCCCCCATGAGTCGCTTCGCCTCGGGCTCATCCCTGGCAGGGGCTCGGCCAGGATGAGCTGGGCGTCTCGGCCCTCCCGTCTCTCCCTGCTCCTCTCAGCCGGTGTGAGTAGCGGGTGTCCACAAGAGCCCTGAAGAGGCCGGAGATGATGCCTCAGAGCAGGCAGCCTCGGTTGCTTTGTCTCCTAAGAGTGAGCACATCGTTGGGGAAATACCCTTGCTGAGTCCTCCCCTTGCCCCTGGGGCCCTGGCTGTCCTGCACCCTCCTCTGGGCAGTGACTGGGCAGGTCCATCCTAGCCTTTGCCCTGCTATATTCTGTACTCCAAGGCCAAACTTGCCTGTTCTTCCAGGTGTTTCTTGACTTCCTACTTTGGCATTCCAGTCCTCTATAATGAAAAGTACATCTTTTTTGGATGTTAGTTCTAAAAGGTCTTCATAGAACCATTCAGCTTTAGCTTCTTCAGCATTTTGGGTTGGGGCATTGACTTGGATTACCATGATATTGAACAGTTGGCCTTGGAGACGAATAGAGATCCTTCTGGCTGGCAGCAGCGTGGCTGGTCTGGACCTGAGATGTGTACCTGGGCCCTGATCCCTTATCCTCTGTCCCCCTCACCCTGGGAAACCTCAGGGTGGTGATCCTGTCTAACACATGTGCTCTGGCAGCCGCCTGTGGACTGCCTATGGGAAGGGCCTGAGGAGAGGTGTCTCCATCTTGCAATCGCCCTCGGGTGTGGTTCCCTGGAAACTGAGAACATGGCGTGGTTGCCAGCTCGGGCCTTGGGGTCAGAACGGGCAGGAGTGCACATTCCAGCCACATTGGTTTCTGGCTTGTAAGCGATGGCTTCAGCAGCCTGAGTCTCTGTTTCCCTCTGTAAAATGGGGGCAGTGGTAGTGTCTGCCTCCCCAGGTGGCCTGCACGATTCAGCTGGCCCGTTCGAAGTGCCCCCAGCACGGGCTGCTCCGGGTGATCAGGGCAAGTGCAGCCTTGCAGCAAGGAAAGGGGCATCGGGGCTGCTTTGGCATGTCTGGGCTCCGCCCTGCAGTGCCGGGTTCTGGGCCTCCAGGCTGGACGTAAACCCGGTCCCCCTTGTCCTGTCAGGCCCCTGCTGCCTGTGCCTTCGAGGCTGGAAGAGAGCCTCAGGGCTGCAAGCAGCCTTTTGGGGGCATTAGCAATCATGGTGGCGGAGGACAGCTCCCAGCTCCATCTCCATCTTTGCCCTCATGTTGGCTGTACGTTGCTGTTCTCCAGGCTGGCGATCCAGAAGGACAGGTCTCGGTTGGAGGCAAGTAGAGGGTGGGCGCAACCCAAAGAAGTTCATGCAAGCCATTTTTTTCTCTCCCTTCGTTTTATCAACAATTATAGTCTGCTTAGACGCCTGGTGACTCTCATCTCCCAGCAGGCCACGCTGTTGGCCTCCAACGAAGCCTTTAAAAAGCAGGCAGAGAGCGCCAGTGATGCAGCCAAGAAGTACATGGAGGAGAACGACCTGCTCAAGAAGGTGAGTTGGGTCCACCTGACCCCCTTCCTTCCCCTCACCACGAGACATTCTTCGTGGGCCTCGGAAATATGTGACACTGCTGTTGTCCGAAAAGTGAAGCAGTCAGGCAGACGGACGAATGGACATTTTTCGCTGTGGAGGGCGGGTGTGTGGGAGGGGTCTGGGGGTCATGGTGGGCAAGGGGGCACCCCGGCTATTCTGTTTGCCTCCCTCTGCTATAGCCAGGTCAGACTCTTCCCTGATAAAACCTACTCCCTAAGGAGCCGAGCCCTGGGCTGCGAGCATGGGGCAAGTTAGCACAGAAACACCCAAGACAAGACCCCCCCCCCCACCGCCCTGGTCTTCCTGAGGATGGCTATCAGCTGGGGATGAGGTGGGGCAATCCTCAAAGGCTTGTCTGAGGAGGTGAGGTGTGAGCCAAGCTGGGGAGGAGGAGATGGACGGAGCTGGATTCAGAGGCAGAAGACAGTTGGCACAGCAGCGCTGTGTGGGGGCTTGGCTAGAGTGAAGGGTGGCGCTTGGGGAGAGGGAAATGGGAGGGCCTGGGTCAGTTGGGGGTGACTGGCCACAGTCCCCAAATGACAGCAAGTTGAGTTGTTGGCTAGCCTGGGGGTAAACTCGGAGGAGCTGCTGAGAACGGAGCCAGGGCAGGCAGGGCATGTGGCCTGTGAGCTGTAGCAGGTGGCTGGGAACACACAGTGGCCTGATTCTGTGCTGACATTTCCGAAGGGGCAAGTGCCCAGGGCAGCTTGAGGAATCCCAGCTCAGTGGCGAGGACGGACCAGGCCTCCTCTCCCTCCCTCCCCCGTCCCCTCCTCCACCTGAGTGACCTGGATCCTTGGCGCTCTTCCTAGGAAGCTGGCGGTGTCACCAAGTTGGGTGGCAGGGACAGCGAAGTGAAGGTGCAGGAAGAGAACAGGAGCCTGAAGGCTGATCTCAAGAGGCTGAAGGACGAGCTGGCTGTCAACAAGCAAAGTGAGTGCTACGCTCAGGTCGCCCGTGGCCCCCAGAACTCTGGAGCCTCCGCGGGTGGCTGCCGCACCTTCTGTGCCAAAGGATTCATACCAAACTCGCACGCAGGCTGAAGAGCTGGGCAAAAGTAAACAGTGGCTCCCAGCTCGCCCAGCCGAAACCCAGCTGGGGTTGGCCTCAGCCATCGGGGCTTCGTGGTTTAGCAGTCTGTGTAGAGTCCCAGCAAGGAGGGCCCAGGCACCCCAGAGATGCAGGGGCTACCTCCAGAGCATCTCAGCCAGTGCCAGGCATGGGGAATGGCACTCTGTGTCTTGTCAGCAGGGGCCTGGTGGGTGGGGAAGGCAGGCTAAACCAGAGCTGCTAGAGATGCTCCCATCTGCTTTCTTCGTAAAGCCCTCTCTTGACATGTCTCTTGTTCCCAGCTTCAAGGCTGGGGTCCTGCTGCTCTTGCCCCGAACCTTTTCAGAATGTTTCTCCCAGGCCCCCAGGCCCCGTGAAGTCACTCCTGCTGAGAGCCACACAGGGTATCTCCATGACAGGGTTTGGGGGGAGGGAGCCCTAATGTCTTCCTGTTGCTCCGGGTTTGTTGGCCAGGCCTCTCCCACTTCTGGAGACTCGCCTTCTGGATGCTTCCACAGCACCTGGTGGAGGAGTCTTCTTGAGAGGAGGGGTCTCCCAGACACTCTCACTGGGGACGGACCTGGGGCAGCCACATCTGCTGTCTCCAGTAAACGGCACTTTTCTCCCTCAACCTCATCTTTTCATTTTCCTTCCTTCGCCATTTGTGCTCCCCCCAGAGCTGGAGAAGGCGGAAAATGAAGCTCTGGCCATGCGGAAGCAGTCTAAGGGCCTCACCAAGGAGTACGACCGCCTGTTGGAGGAGCACACGAAGCTGCAGGTCAGCCCCTCAGCCTCCAGGCCGATCTCTGTCCGCTTGGCGAGGCCTTGGCAGCAAGCTGGCTGCAGTCTCTCCCAGTTCCCCTGATTTTCTCTAGTGCTGCTCCAGCCAGTGCCAGTCTGGGCCCCAAAAGCCGGAACCCCTCCTTGGGTAGGAGGGCTGTGGCCTGGTAGATGGCTGTCACTTAGCAAGGTGGCCTTGGTCTCCAGGCCAGCCCTTTGCACTGTGGGCCTTCCCAGCCTCGTGCCCAGCATCAGTGCCCTTGAGAAGAGTGCCTTTCCTGCCGTGTACCCCTGGTGCACAGTTTTGAGCCCCCCTGACTCCTGTTCAGGTTCACTGAAGGGCCCCAGCAAGTACCAGAGAGATTCATGGGAAACTCCCCACCCTGCCCCAGGCCTTCCCTGCGCTGGGGCAGAGAGCAGGGAGCATCACAGGTCCTAGTCACTTGCCCTGTTTCCACATGCTCTGGGAGACCGGAAACTCGGCATGAGGGCTACGGAAATATCCCTGAACTCTGACAGCTTGACTGAGTGCTTGGGGGCCCAAGTTGGGGTGCCACAGAGGGTGGAAAGGGTGTGCCCAGCCCCCAAAGGAGGACCAAGAGCTGAAGTCGAGGGCAGGCTTGAAGGCAGGACGCGGGAGGGACTTGGAAATGTGGAGGCCACCGTGAGGATGAGGAGGGGTGCAGGTGAGGCCCGGGAGACAGGGCTGCTCAGGGGGGGCTTCCCAGGCTTGTCGGCTGCCTGGCGTGTGGCGAAAGGGGTGCCCAGCCAGGTCTTTGGGGCTGAGGGCACTGGAAGGCAAAGGGGAGGGGTGCACCCTGGCCTTCCCCCCCCACCGCTTTGCAATCTTCTGTCCCCTCTGCAGGCTGCAGTAGATGGCCCCTCGGACAAGAAGGAGGAGTGATGCTCCCCGGCCGCCTGCGGCCGGCTGCCGCTGCAGGGCCCAGCCTCGCTCGGTACCGCCACTCTCTCCTTTGCGCTTCTGTTTCCTCATGCTGCTTGCTGTTCCACGCGCTGCCTGCATTCCTTAGGGGACCCGGGTCCCCCCCCCCCCAGAATGAGCCAGGCTGCAGCGGGGCTTGCTTCTCACTGGGCTAAGCCCCTCGATGTTGCGTGCTGATATTCTGGGCTCCTAAGGCCCCCCTCCTTCGGTCCTGCCGCAAGGCAGGCAGAGCAGGAAGGATAGCTTCTTGGGGGGCAATAAAGTCTGTTGTGTTATGTCTGTGCTGCGTGCGTGTGACTGAGGCCCCCTTGTGATCCCCCCGCCTGGACCAGCTGAGACACTGTCCAAGCAGGCAGCTCGGACAGAGACTCCGGCCCCAGGCTTGGCCCCAGAGGCCTGCAGGACGCTTTTCCCTGCCTTTGTTCTAATTCCCAAAGGCTCCCTCCTCCCAGGCTGGGTGCGGGCTCGAACTTGCCCCGTCTATGCCCTGCCTTGGGCACCCCAGGCCAGGCCCGGCTTGACGGCCACGCAGGGCATATTGGTCCTGTCATCTCCCTGGGCCCAGGGGAGCTCGGGAGACGCAGGGAACCCACT
The DNA here is from genome assembly GCF_002263795.3 of Bos taurus. Lineage (NCBI taxonomy): Eukaryota > Metazoa > Chordata > Mammalia > Artiodactyla > Bovidae > Bos > Bos taurus. Next base: position 36,926,348 of record NC_037357.1, on the reverse strand, counting down.
GGGCTTCCGGGTGGCAGCCTCGCCCGCCTCCTCTGGGTCCTGTTCATCACATTGAGGCCAGATAGAGCATGGCAGAGTGCCACCAGTCCCTCCCTGCCCTGCCCCCTCCTGAAGGTTTCCAGGATGACCTCTGACTAATGCCGGCGAGAGCGAAGACGTGCCCTTGGTGGTGACCTACGCCTGGCCCAGGGCAAACAGAGGAAGTGGGCAGAGCCTCCAGGTGGCTCTGGGGTCCCCTCCGCCACCCCATGATCCTGCTCTGGCCTGGACACCCCCTGGGCTGGCTTGGCAGGTGGCCGCCATCAAGGAGGCTCTAGTGTTTTTCTGCTGCTTCTGAGGACTGGGTGAGGGGGGTTGGGGGCAGGTCAGAGGTGTTTTCTGTTGGCATTCGGGGGCCCCTGGAAACGGGTGCAGACAGCCAGCCTTGAGCACCAGCTTCTCCCACCGGGCTCAGTCTGGTGGCTCCCTTAAGCAGTGTTCTTTGCCCATGTTCTTGTGGGGAGTGCCACCCCCGTTTCCGGTGGCCTTCTAGGTGGTGTCTGCCGCGGAGGGAGGCTGCAGATGACACCCTCTGGTTGCTATGCCAAGGCTGAGAGCTTGTCCCATTTTTCCAGGAAGTGTTCCCTGACTACCTCGGCCTTCCTGAGCTTGCCTTGCTCTGAACTCCTGCAGGCCAAAGTCCGCACCATGGGCCCTTAGGCTCTTCCCCGGGCTGGGCGGAGCGGAAGCAGCTAGCTGGGGAGGAGAAGAGAGTGACGGGGATGGCCAACTCTTAAAAGTGGAAAGCATGGTGCCCACCTCACTTAAGACTGGAGGGCCAGCTGTGGGCACTGCCCCCTCCAGCCCATTCTGAAGGCTGCTTTCAGCCGGCAGCCTCTGCTCAGAGTGGGGCTGTAAGCCACTGTACCCAATAGTCTTCCCTGCCTTGCTTGCACCTCTGGTAACCTCGTGGGCACCACAGGGCTGGGCTGATCCATACCCTGACCTGTCTCTCCCACTGCTGGTCCGCATGTTCTCTGTCTGCTGCAGGGACGGGTTCCCTAGTTAACAGGACCCAGCCAAGCAGCATGACCTCTGTCAAGTGCCCCTTACTGCACTGTTGATGTTTTCTGACTCTTTGGTGGCCTGGTGGCAGGTGGCCTGGAGGCCATTTGGCAAGAGGTGACAAGGATGTGAGCCAAGGCACGGCTACAGCTAGAAGAATGGAGATGTGAAGGAGCTGGTGTGACTCAGGGTCAGAAGACCCCCTGGAGGAGGAAACGGCAACCCACTCCAGTATTCTGGCCTGGGAACTCCCCTAGACAGAGGAGCCTGGTGGGAGGCAGACACAACTGAGCACATGCAGGGTGGGGAGTGGCGAGGGTCTGGGGTGGTAGGGACTGTTGAGTTGGAGGGTGCGAGGGCCTTCTTGGGAAAGCCACACTGGTGGTGCTGAGCTGCCAGCGCACAGGCTTCTTGGGGTTGTAGGTGTGGCGAGAGCAGAAGCTTGTAGGATGAGGAGCCTTTCAGAGAAGGGTGGGACAAGGGTTGGGTTGGCAGGCCAGGCGTTGGCACTGCAGGGGCTGGGCCACCATCTGGCCAGGGAGGCATCTCTGCCAGCTGAGGCTCCAGAGGCCCAGGTTGACTTGGGGTGGGGCCTACTCAGCTGATATTCCTCCCCAGGCTCCGGTGACCTGCACCCTGTCCAGGTTCTCCTTGGTGACCACCGGAATGTTTGCTTGTGACTGGCACAAGCCAGAGCCCACCCCTGGCTGTCCAGTTAAGAGCTCAGGCCCTCCCCTCACTAAGGGGTCGCTGCCTGGCTAAACGGGGAATGGCCTGTGAGGGACTGAAGAGGAACCAGTTGTCCGTTTTCTCTGAAGGGCCACCCCATCCCTTCTGCTCAGGCTGGCATTCAGAGCAGGCAGCCGGTGCCCTACCTTGACGCCCACCCCAGGAAGGCCCGCCTCAGCTGATAAGCGGACTGGCCCTGGCCACCTGTATGTCTGTGTCTCACCCCATCCTCCCTCCTGTTATTCTGGATGGATCCTGAATGGGTTTCCTTGGTCTACTTCTTCCCCGCCACACCTCTGAAACCTCGTGCCAAAGCGTGTGTAATCTCAGACTTCCCCCGGAATCATTTTCAGGATGGCAGTTGAATGGCAGTAAGTGCACTTCCGTCGTGTGCAGCCATCCCCATTGCGCATCTCCTGAACTGTTCCCTCATTCCAAACGGACACTGTCCCCATTGAACACTAACTTCCCCCCTCCCCCCCACTTTCTTGGAATTGCACTCCTCAGAGAAGTCAAGTCACACAGGATGTGTCTTCTGGCTGCTTTCTGCCACGTGTCATGTCTCAGAGGTTCATCCATCTTGTTGCAGGTGTCAGAATTTCCCTCATTTTTCAGGATGGACCTCCTTTTCTTTATTCCTCTTTGCGGAGATGGGTTGCTTCCACCCCTTAATGCCATCCCGATCAGGTTTTTGCCTTTGCCTTCGCCCCAGGTTTCTCATCCTGTGTGATCTTATCACCAAAGCTCCGACAGAGCCCATCACTCCCTCCTCCCTGACACCTGGAGGGGATGGTGGGCCCTCACATGTGTGTTCTGGGTGGTGGAGGGGTGTCCCTCCCAACTTTCCTGACTCTGCAGCCAGCTCCCCCTCTGCTCTGCCACATCCAGAGTGTCCCAGGGCCCCAGGGCTCGGTGCCTGGGCCAAGGCTCCCTCTCCAGCTGCCCAGGGACTCATCCAGGCTCAGGGCCGTCTTTATGTAATGAGAACTTCCAAAGTTCTGTCTACAGTGCAGACTTTCTAGAACTTCAAACTCCTTGTCTATCTGCCGACTAGACATTTCTACTTGGTAGATAACACTGTCCCCTCTGAACCTCGTCTCCCTGGTGCAGAGCCTGGCAACACCACCCAAGAAGGGGTCCCAGCCATCCACAAACCTGTTGGTTGTTCAGTTGCCAAGTTGTGCGCAACTCCTTGCAACCCTACAGACTGCAGCATGTCCACAGGGTCAGTGATGTCATCCAACCATATCATCCTCCATCACCCCCCTTCTCCTGCCTTCCATCTTTCTCAGCATCAGGGCATTTTCCAGTTAGTCAGCTCTTCATATCAGGTGCAGGCAGGTCACTAACCTGGTGACTTTGCACCTGCTAGTGCCCTGGTCCTGCCCAGTGACCAACCTTCCCCCGGGCCCTACCTGCTCTCAGAGGAGCACCCTTGAGAAGCTAGAGCCTGGACTTGACACCCACCTTCCCTGCTTAGTGCGTTCCTCTTTAGTGGCCCTTGGTCCCCAAGTATGTCAGCTCCCTGCACTGTTCCTGGAACTGTGCCAGGTGTAGAGACCTCAGAACCAACACTTGCCCAGGGAAGCCACTCAGGGTGGGGAGGGCTCACACCCCATCATCCCCTGACTGCCCCCCCAACACCTGACAAGCAGGAGCCAGCTTTGGAAAATGACGTCTTTATTGCTGTTTGCAGTGGCTTTTAGCACAGTAAGGGCGTCCCCACTGGACCCTGGCCCTCCCCCAGCCCCACCCGTCCAGCCCATGTCAGGGTGTGAGGGAAGCCCCTCAAGGGCCCCCTCAGGACTGGACGTGACACGCAGGGTTCAGTGAACCTGACACATGGAGGATTTGAGACATGGACAGTGTATCAGCCTGAAGCTCTCAGGTGGGAGCCATACCTAGGCTGGTGCCCACCTCGGGTCCCTGCAGTGGTGGTGCCTGTCCCAGGTGGTGCCCATCCCAGAGGGCAGGGTGGGGGCCAGCCTGAGCAGGCCAGGTGGGAAGCCACGGGCCCCCATGGTGATGCATCAGCCGACCTTGCCGACTTGTGGGGACACCCAGTGAGGCTCCCCCCAACCTTGCACTTTTCCACTGGTCTGGGGCTGGGGACTGCACATGCATACCCACACGACGGACTTGCACACTTGATAGCTTGAAGCTTCTGTTTTGCCTATGAAAATTAGATCTAGAAATTCACACTCCTTGGCTGGGGGGCAGAGGTATAAGAGGGGCTGAAAGGGATGGGGCGTGGCAAGGAGAGGGACATTGGGGTGTTTCTCTTAGAAATATACAAGCAGAAATCTCTCAAGTTTTTATAAAATGTGCAAAATACAAGCCTCATTTGCCCACAGGCACAACTTACACCTGGTATTCACCATTGCTGAGAGAGAAGAGATCTATACCCTATGTACTCACACACACGTGCACTCATACACAAGCTCACACAATTGATATTGGTGGCAATTGGCGCAGGAACCGAAGGTCCCGTTGCTGGCTGGCTCTCTAAGCGTCTAGATCGGGGATGGGGAGAGGGGTCTAGCCCAGCTGAAGTATCTGCCTTGGTTCTGTGGCTGTGCGCCCCACCTTCCCCCTCTGCTCTCCAATCCTGGGCCCCACGCTGCTACCTCTGGGGTGGGGGCCACCCAAGGGTATGTTGGGCAGAACCTGGAGAGGCAGGCAGGGAGCAGGGGGCTGAGGTGAGACTGCAGTGGGTACTAGCAGGGGCGGGGGGGGGCGGTGCGCTGGGGAGCAGCGTGTGCACCAGCTTGGTTATGGGGGCGGGGAGGCATCTATTTTTGGTGGGTTGTGGTATTTTTTTGGTGTTTTATTAAAAATGGAAAAAAAAGTGAGTTATAAGCACTCTGGTGCTTCCTCCCCTCCCCCCACCCCAGGCAGGCAGACCCCCGTTGAGTGGCAGGGAAAGGCAAGCCCCCCGGGAGGGGTGGGGGGGGCTAAAGCAGGGATGCTATGGCTACAAGAGGGGGAGCTGGTGCCGGGGGCCCGTCACATGACGCTTTCCACCACCACCACCTTGCTGCTCTCAGACACTGGGGTCAGGGTGGTCAGGCCCCTGACATCCGAGTCTTGAGCTCTGTATTCCAGGTGGTGGAGGCCCCAGATGGGCTGCGTCAGGTGCTGCCAGCGCTGTGGGAGAGAGGGGCGTGCCTTGAGTGCCTGGGGAGGGGCCCCTGCTCACTCTGGGCCTCTGGCCACTTCCCGCCACCTGCCACCAACTTGGAGCCCCAGGCCTGGTCACTGGCCAGGCTGTGACGCCTGCAGTAGGGAAACTGGGTTCAGGGGAGGGTCGAGTGAGTGAGTACAGTCACTCAGTTGACTGCGACCCCATGGACTGTCACCCACCAGACTCCTCCGTCCATGGGATTTTTCCAGGCAAGGGTACTGGAGTGGGTGGCCATTTTCTCCAGGGGGATCTTCCCAACCCAGGGATCAAACCTGGGTCTCCCGCATGGCAGGCAGACGCTTTACCATCTGAGCCACCAGGGAAGCCAGTGTAGGGTTGAGTGGCTGTAAAAACAGAGGCTGGGGACAGGTCTACATGACCAGAGTCCCTGGAGGGACCACTTGTTTTCCATCTATACCCCATCGAGGGTGTCCCGGGCACCTGTCCTGGCAGCTGGCAGGATGGGCACCCTGGAGGTCCTGTTTGGACCAAGGGGGGGGGGGCGCGTGGACAAAGGGAGGCATGGGGCACTGACCTCAGCCATGGTCCCCTTGGCCCTGAGGAGGCAGCCCAGGAGGTGGAGGGGCACACATAGCATGGAGGAGAGCGCAAAGGCCCAGCCCACGGCCTCGCCCCACCACGGGTACACGTAGGTATTGTTGTAGACCAGCGGCTCATGGTAGACCACATTGAAGATGAAGATGCCCTGTGGGTGAGAGAAGCTTGGCACTCATCCCCAGCAGCCATGGCTGGCTGGCCCCTGGGTGCCCTGCACCCTGCCTGGCCTTCTCCCTTACCATGCACACCAGTGGGGTGAAGAAAGACCAGCACCATTTCATCCAGGGGCAAGGTCGGTACCCGATCATGCAGGCCACATCATCCATGAAGCGATCAGCTCCTGCAGAGACGGAGGGCCAGAGCTCAAGACGCCCACCACCGCCCCTGACTGCCCCAGCCTGGCTCGCCTGTTGACCCCAACCTACCGTACACCCAGGCGACCACCACACACTCCCAGAAGGCCTGCCAGAGCAGTGTGGTGCCACTGGCTGAGTAGTAGTCAAACAGCTGGAAGACATACATCCCGCCCTGTGGAGGGGGCCGGGTCAGGGGGGCTGGTAGCTGGCCGCCTGCAAGGCGGGGTAGGGGTGGGCAGCCCACGTCCCACTCACACTCACATCAGTCACCATGGAGAGGTCGATGACAAAGCAGATGGTGCAACAGAGGGCCACGGAGATCTCCCTTTGGAATCGGAAGTAGTAGGAGGCTGGGAGGAGGTCCAGCAAGCCAGTGATGAAGCCTTCGACACCTACAAACTGTAGCCGGGCAACTCAGGCCAGGCCCCTCCCCTGGCCACCCACTGTCTCCTGGCGCCCAGGGTGCCCTAGGCCCACAACCACCCCCCATCACACACCTTGTAGGCCCATAACCCCTTGCAAACCTGGCTGTCCAGACCAAGCAGCAACAGCATGAAGAAGAACAGAGCTGCCCAGAGTGGGGCCACGGGCATCAGCGTGACGGCCCGCGGATAGGCGATGAAAGCCAGGCCAGGCCCTGAGGGAGAAGGTGCGGGGTGTGGACATCCAGAGCCCCCCACCCACATCTTGTCCCCCACCCCACCCTGTCCCCCAGCACCAGGGTAATGAACTACGGCAGGGTACCCTGTGGACAGAGGCCTTCCCACTTGTGGCAAAGCATCACCGGGCCTCTCCCACCCCTGTGTGTGCGCCATGCCAGGGACCATGATGGCAGGTTCCCGCAGGCCCTTGGTAGACTGACACCTGTAACAGGGATGTCTGGCTCAGCCTTTGGGGCC